>NW_025765825.1:600000-1200000 GCF_003918875.1 Haliotis rubra | reverse complement strand
CAATTTAATCTGCTCGGTTAATGTATACAAACCACCATGTTCCCATGTGCGCGGTGTTAGATACTCATTGAGTGAGTGAGTGAGTTTAGTTTTACGCCGCACTCAGCAATATTCCACCTATATGGCGACGGTCTGTAAATAATCGAGCCTGGACCAGACAATCCAGTGATCAACAGCATGAGCATCGATCTGCGTAATTGGGAGCCGATGACATGTGTCAACCAAGCTCAGTGAGCCTGACCACCCGATCCCGTTAGTCGCCTCTTACGACAAGCATGGGTTACTGAAGGTTCATTCTAACCCGGACCTTCATGGGTTAGAAACTCATTGATATGCATGTAGTATCGTTCATGATATAAAATACATCACCATCAAATACACTGACAAGCAAACGAAACTTCCCACCGATTTTGAATTACAGAAAATGTAGGACAAACACAGCTATCAAAACCAGTCAGTTGGAATATTTAATGTTCCATGATATCTCAATATATAAACACTAAACAACAGTAAACAACCAATCAACCTGTCTGAAATTAGGGTTAAACACAGGTGATGACACAGAAATAACAGGTAGTTCTTTTGGGGATTTTCTAGTTATTCTTGTTTGTGTATGCGTGCCAATGCCATGGTCTTTCTTTCTTCAAACCGCAATCTTTCCCTTCTGCCCAGCACTTTCATGTTGCCATGTTTAAGTCCTAAATGAAGTGTTTGGGAGAATGGAAATCAAAACCAATCCAAAGTGGGAAGGGGTTTGTTTCATGTTTAGGCACTGCTGAACACGGATGTATAGCTTCGAACAGATTTGAATGACACGTATATTTTCCGAAAAGAATCACCAGGAAACGAATTTTCCAGGATCGTATTAGCTCAGATTGTTTTTATCAACACTGGCAGGCAAGGGTGATTACCATGTGTAAATCAGCCTGGTTCAGGTTTCCGTGTACCAGCAGACCCAGATGATTTTGATGCTGTCGTGAAATGCAGTGGAAATAGTTACGAACACTCACTCACTCACTCACTCAGTTATACAAATTATGACAAGAAGCTCGATACCATTACCTGCACAATACACAAGAGGTTTTGGTGTGCGGGGGACTTGACTGATGGCAACAAGGTTTACTCATCAGTGTTTCCCGCGTTGATAATGAACTGTCGTAGTGGGAGTGATAGTGGTCACCAACGCCGTACATACCAAACTGAAACAATGGATGGGTGCAGCCTTAATCAACACAAGCATGCATAGGCCATATAAAGCTGGAAACTGCAGTACATTTCCATATGCTACTTTCAGTTTGTTAAGGAGTAACACAGGCGGACGCAGAGGGGGCGTTCAGGGGTGCGCACCCACCTTTGGTCCAGAAAGTTTATTAAAAGACCATTGAAACTCTAGTGAAAATGAAGTGTGCAAACACCACACACACACCTTTCTCAATAGCGTGCGCACACGCGCTCTCGCACACGCACACACACACACACACACACACCTTTTCAAAAAACTGTATCCGCCCTTGAAGAAGTTTTCATGACATCTAAAAACCCTCCATAAAGGCTGACTTATCCCGATACGCACACGAACACGTACAGAAATTCGATATGGACATGTTATAGGCAGATTGTCAAACTATGTTACCAACCTGATACCATTCGCTTTCCTCAAGAAGGTCCATTGGCATGTCTGTCAGTAAGGATACTCTGCAAGGAAAGAGGGGATATCTGCATATATCATCTGTGTCGTCTACTAATTATTCAACGACACTGAGGCAAGTGCACTTATATACCCCGAACTGTCTCAGTTACATAGTAACACTTCCGGCCAAATGAACTTAACTACAATTTCAATCATGTTTCATTTTGGCAAACTGACAAATTGACACATATCAACAGACCCCTAAATACAGACAAATGCTCAATCTAGTGATCAATAAAGATCCTTGAAGCTTTAGCTTTTCAGTGCCCCATCCTTGCTGATGTGTACATTTTACAATTTTACTCAATACACTCATGACCTTACACTCAGTTTGACAGTCAATGGGCAGAAATTTACCCAGTGTATGATGAGCCAAACGCTTTAACCACTAGGCTACTCCAGTGAGAAAGGGACAAAGGACGTCAGCGTATTTGATGGTATTTCCAGAACATTCCATAGTACTCTCCAGCATAATTCAAACTTAATGACGTCTACATCCCGTCTACAATTATCATATGCTATTCAATGAAAACTAAATAATTGTAACCTACTTCTGATCTATAATTGTTTTTTAATTTGTCATTCATACGTATTAAAATGATATAACCACAGTGTCCAATGTACGAAAAATGTTGATACCTTCGTCGAATGTCGATTAGCAGGCTGTCCAGGTCATGTCGGAGGAACGTGGTCTGGGACCTCCGACCTCTTTGATGTGTAACGCTTCCATTCTCTCCAACCGTCATGGCAACATCGAGGCCGTTGGCGGTGGCAAGACCAATCAGTTTGTCTGTTTCATCTTGTGTCAGGAAGTCAGGGATCTCTGAATATAGAGAGTGAATAAGCAAATTAATACTGCTACTAAATTATGCATTTCCAGGGTCGTAGCTACCATTATAAAAAAAACCGGGCTTACACATGATGTTTGCTAAAAAGGTTGGGCAAGCCCTCAATACTATCTAAATATATAGCTTTGCAACCTATCGGGTTTACGCGCCTGATTTTGTCTGAAGGTAACCTCTGGTCCAGACAAACCGGTGACTGAATGTGACGAGCCACGTCAGCAGGACACACAATCAATAAGTTGCTCTTTCGCCGGTTCTTTTTCCGCGGGACGGCGGGGTAGCCTAGTTGTTAAAGCGTTGGCTCGTCACGCTGAAGACCCGGGTTCGAATCCCCACATGGGTACAATGAGTGAAGCCCATTTCTGGTGTCCCCCGCCATGATATTGCTGGAATATTGCTAAAAGCGGCGTAAAACCAAACTCAGTCAGTCAGTCGTTTTTCCGCGGAACGAAACATTGACTGGCTGGCGTCAATTGCGAAGTGGAAGCAGACTGTCAAATCTATGACTCTATACATCACGGAAACAATGCTGGACGGCGTTCAGCTTTGACTCACTAACTCACTAAATCACCCCAATACGTTATACACGGGGCGGGACATATCTCATGTCATAAGAAACGACAACTCACTTATTACTCACTTATTAATATGGTGAAAGGGTCTTCAGTATGGCGGAACATGTTTCAGTTCAAGTGTGACTGATCAGCTGACGAAATATACTCATGGAAACAAATAAGGAAACACATGAACGTACAAGGGTTCCTTTATTCTTTTCCAGATTTCTTCATAACCTCCGGGTTCGATTCCCCACATGGGCACAATGTGTTAAGCCCATTTCTGGTGTCCCCCGCCGTGATATTGCTGGAATATTGCTAAAAGCGGCGTAAAACTAAACTCAGTCTGTCATAACCTATGTATTGCACTGTGGGTGAAATTCTGGGAATGAATAAAGAAACGCTTGTACTTTCATATGTTCCTATATTCGTTTCCATGAGTATATTTATTACTGTTGTAATCCCGTGATGTAAGTCGTTACACAGCAGTTGTACTGGGACGTGATACAGGGGGAGAGTTATCCCCCTTTTTTAGATCTAGCGTTTGTACATGTACAACATGACAGCCATGGAGAGCTACTGTTCTTGTAAATGGCATTCTTAGCTTGAAAACGACCATGAAAAAAAATCATTCCTATAACCCATACTTACCAAACAAAGGCGGGTTTCTTGCCACAGTGATTCTCCGATGTGACTGACCGGAAGTCAGATTCATTTCTGTGACATCACCAACCTGCAACAAAGAAGATGCATTTTTATTTCTTCAACACAAGACGATGGCGTGTTTTCCTACCATAAGCCCAGTCCGTCCATAAACATTCTGTCAGATGGCACAGCTTAAGTCTGAAGGTGTTTCTGTCAATGCGACGGTTTAGGCAGGGAACGCGCACCTTTAGACCTGGTATCGTCACTATCTGGCAATGATACACAAACACGCTCTTGTAAAGTAAGCAGAGGTTTCTTATGATTATGGTAAGGATGTATTTAAACATTATTTTAGAGGTAATATATAAAAACTGGTTGTTGGACAATATTTATTACACTTTGTACTAGATGTCTTGGAGTGAGTGAACTATGTACAATGATCTAAAGTACATGAGTGTTACTTAGTTCTTGGTTATGCAGGGGTGAGGTTCTGCTATGCTGTAAGCAAAATATGAAGCAGCACACAGCACCTTCAAGTCACAAAATGGCAAAAATGCAAGACCAAATACACTCAAAATATGGAGTAATCACTCAAAGACATTTCCTGTATTGTAAAATATACTGATCAATACATGGGGAAACTAAATGTGCATACATACTATGTCATGACTGTAGATTCTGCAGACACTGGCTGATAGCAGCATGAGTATGATTACTTGTCATGTAATATAGTGTTTTTCACCCATTTTTAGTAACTTATATATTCCAAATATTCTGCCAATGAGGCCAAGGTTGGTAACTGGCATTCCATACTTTCCACTATACAGTTAGACCAATATGTTTTAAAATAATGGAAAAGAATAATGTGTACTGGTTATTGTGCTGTGAACCAGTGTTGTAATCTTACAGCAAATAAAAACAAAGAATTTCATATTTCAACAAAATTCCATGTCATGTAGAATCACATGCCTATGCCATTGATTAAGTTTAACTTTTCATTGGTAAGCATGTTTTTTCATGGAAACTGGAGTAATAGGGTAACCTAGTGGTTAAACTGTTGACACTTGTCACACTGAAGGCCCGGGTTTGATTCCCCACATGTGTGCAAAGTGTGAAGCTCTCCCCAGCATGACGTTGCTGGAATATTGCTAAAAGCGGTGTAAAACCCAACTCTCTCACTTGGAAACCACTGAAAATCCAATCTCCTACATCCATTGTTGTATATTTACTGTCAAATCAATATCATGGCTAAAAGCAGAAATCTTCCAAACCATTCAGTTTGTGCTTGCTTTATCCACACTTAAAAAACAATAAACAAGTTTTAGAACTATTCTGCAATTTTATTCCAAAGACATAATTACTCTTAACATATCAAACATTCTTTGCATTTCCCAGATGCTAACCCTGAAAAAATACTGTAACAGTATCATCTTGAATACAAATGTTCTTTCATGGTCACTCATCTAAATTCTCACTGAATTATCTGAGAGTCCCAAGACTTTCCACAACACCTTGCTGGTTACAAGCATTTCCTGTTCCAGCAAGTGTCCAAAGGATGATGTGTAGGGCTTTAATATGTTTTATAACTGTACATACAACACTTCAATGACTTGCTGTTTCTTCATTTGCAATGTATATTGCTTGACCACCAGATGTTAAAAGAAATCTGAAGATCTGTTTCAGTTTGTGTTGCTCTTGATGTCAATGGTAATTGTGGTGATAAAGAAATCTATTCCTCCTTCTTTCTCCTCTTAAAGATGTGCATCTGTTCCAACTGAAAAATACATAACACACGTGAGACCAAGTATGATATACTTAATAAAATGTAAACAGTTCCTTACAATGTTGACATCAAGATATTATTGATAAATTAAGCATGTGGATGTTATGTTTAACTGAACATGCTGCACCATAACCAAATGCTAAATGGGGTTGTAATAATAAATTAATCAAGCTCA
Organism: Haliotis rubra; assembly: GCF_003918875.1. Taxonomy (NCBI): domain Eukaryota; kingdom Metazoa; phylum Mollusca; class Gastropoda; order Lepetellida; family Haliotidae; genus Haliotis; species Haliotis rubra. The sequence continues at coordinate 1,194,308 of NW_025765825.1, read as the reverse complement.
TATTACAGAATACAAAGTGTGGATATAATCATCATTGTTTACGCACTATTAAATTATTATTTAATTCATTACATTTATTTTTTTTAGTATTACACCTGGATTTTCATTGCACATTAAGTTATCTTCTGGATAATTCCAACTGCAAGATACTTTATTTATTAACACAGTTTTTTGGGTACACATGCATTATACCGGATACCTGCCTGCCATATTGTATTAGGTCCCCTCTCCGGGGGACAAAAAAATCCCACTGTAAGATATCAAATGCAATCAAACAATTCACCAATCTGCACACATGTCACCCTTACTGTGCGTGCCATGCTTAAACAATACCAGCCTTTAAATGAAAACAAAGAAATCCATGTAACAAACTTACCTCGACTTATGAATGGGCCAGCCTGAAGACGACGCTGTGACAACTCTGCATCTGTTTAGCAAATATTCACGTGCTGTTCATGCAACATTGCCTTAGTGCTTTAGCAGTCCATAGTCTGTTACATGGCATAGGTTTCTGATTCACACAGCCAGTGTCGAGTATGATTATCCACGGCATACCCCATGTAACAGTGTCATCGCCATTGCCGAAAAACGTTGTTTGTCACCGGAAGTACTAAACAACGCAATATCTCGCGAAGTGCCGTGACCTACTTACGGGCCCTATTGTATTGTTACGTCGTCAGCTGTGATGACGTCATTAAAATCATATTGTGACGTAAAGTCCGAATGACGTCACAAATGAGCAGTTCCAGATGCTACCATGAGAGACAGCCGAAACGGCCGGCTGATGACATTTCACTGCTGTACCCGTACTCGATGTCAAGCAGACACAAAATACGTGTGTGGACCTTTTGGTTTACTTTTGTGTTTACAATGTCGATAAACATCATGTCGGCCGTCGGTTCCAAATGAATTCCCGTGCTTCAAATACTCAATAACACCCGGAAATTCGCCAACACATGATGTTTATCTCCTAATTGTTACTGAATCTATATTGTTACTGAATCTATATTGTTACTGAATCCACATTGTTACTGAATCTATATTGTTACTGAATCTATATTGTTACTGAATATACATTGTTACGGAATCCACATTGTTACTGAATCCATATTGTTGTCAACCATTTAAACCGCTGAGGACACAGATACAAACATACCATTGAACTACAGTGCGTGCATGCCCAGAGAGTGGATCAGAAAGTGAAAGTATTTGGGTCAAACATGTCAGACAGAGTTTACCGGTCTTGGATCAGTCCGCGCACACCTTGGTTTCAAAACGGCGCGATCGGTAGTCATGTTCAGGGCGCTTTCAGTAGAAATGTCTTATTAATGTAAAAACGTTTTGAATGTTTTATTTATCTTATTCATCTGGTAATCCGAGCAGTATGTTCTGTGACCTTCACGGTCAATATTTCTTTCTATAATAAGATGCCTGTTTCTGTATCTAGTTAACAGGTTAAAATATGAATGGCACTATTTTATTCAAACATACGCTTGGTGAAACTGTATGAAACATTATAAAAGGGGGAAACATATTCGGCAGTATGTTTTTCCAACATGTACCTAGTCGACAATTCTAGAATGGGACAAGAATATTGAAAAATTTATATTTACTCAAAAAGTAAACGTGATGGTGGGGTAGTGTCATGGATAAAGTGTCCGCTTGTGAAGCTCATCCCCGGTGTCCCTCTCCCTGATAATGCTGGAATATTGATAAATGCGCCGTAAAACCATACTCACTCACTCACTCACTCAATGAGTGCAGGGATTCATACATTAATAACATGCTGGTAATTCAATATAAGTGGCTGCGGTGGGGTAACCTTATGGTTGAAGCGCTCTCTAGTCACGCCGAAGGACCGGGTTCGATTCTCCAACTGGGTTAACTATGTGAAGTCCCATTTGTGGTGTCCCAGCCATGATATTGGTGAAATAATGCTAAACTCAAATCCACTCACTCCCTCAACGTCAAGGCTCCGTATTCAAACCATACCGAAAGAAGAGACGACACTGAAATCGTAAACTCACCGGTGAAAATAGAACGCCCGAGTAACCGCACGGCAGAGTGTACCCGCGTGAACATGACGCCATATTTTTCCAGATTCACCATCGTGGCAAAAGAAAATATTGTATGTCGACATGAAAACGAAACCGGCAGGATATACGAAACATGAAATAGGTTGTGACTGATAATCTATCACTCACAGAGAAAGTAAAAGATACACACACAAGTAAGGGCAAAACCAACATCACGTGGTTCATCCATGAAAATGCTTTACTGGATATACAACGACTGGGGTAACATACCTCAAAATATTCGGGGGAGTCGATTTACAGAATGTGTACAAGGTCTGAAGGGCATTTGTCTTGGACCCCGGTGCGGTGGGGTAGCCTAGTGGCTAAAGCGTTCGCTCGTCATGCCGAAGACCCGGGTTCGATTCCCCAAATGAGTACATTGTGAGAAGCCCATTTCTGGTGTCCCCGCCGTGATATTGCTGGAATATTGGTAAAGGCGGCGTAAAACCGTATTCACTCACTCACTCGCTCACTTCTCTTGGACCGGGATATTTTTGACAGCTGTGTGAAACGTAATTACAGATATAGGTACCATGCGCGGTTCCAGAAAGGGGGTGGGGTGCGCCCCCGAGAGTGTTCCAAATGTACTACATGTTTTATGCCCAGGGATCCGAGGATTGCAATGAATGAATGAATGAATTAAGAGCAGGATACTCTACAACAGGGATAGGTCACTCGCTTGCTTTCTTTACCATTTGTACTAATTAACGTGTGCCTCGTCATGCTCCAACGCACACAGTGACTTGGTTCGGTCCCAGCGCAACTTCGGCTGCGTTTAACAGTACTTCAGCCAGTGTATTGTATAGGTCGGAATTTTACAATGAATGAATGAATGAATTAAGAGCAAGAATTTTATGTGAATGAATGAAAGAAATTAAGAAAAAGAACAAAAGAAAAAGAACATATGTGAATGAATGAAAGAATAAATGATACACCACGGCCATCCCTCCCCAAACATGTTAAAGAACGCAAAACTATCGGTAGAACACATGTTAACATCAGCTGTCCTTTTTTATAAAAAATCTACTTTGAGACATTTTTTTACATTAGTAACTAATTCAGATATCTTATTGCATGTGTGGAATGACATGGGCATTGACAGAATGTTAACTGACACTGTCACAGACCCCTCAAGAACAGAAAGTTTAGAACTATCACAAAGCCTTGCAAACACCTTTCCAGTTTTGTCAAATACTAAGATCAACAAGAAAGAAAGAAGTTTTAGAACTATAACACTCAAGCATCACAAGCACCAATGGCGTATCAGAACAGATCGGCGATATGTCATATTTTTCACACACCTCAAATACACACTAACAAAAAAAATAAAATAAAACTATCACTATTACTTGCAAAAAACTTTCACCTGATGGTATATTCCCCTCATAAAAATTAAAGGTGTATGTGAAAGATGTTTTAGAACAATAACTAGAAACACTCAAACAACGCCCTGTAGTATTTCAATGGCAGATCGGCGATATGTCATATTTTTCACACACCTCAAATACACACTAACAATTTTTAAAAATTATAAAACTATTACTATTACTTGCAAACACCTTTCACCTGATGGTATATTCCCCTCATAAAAATTGAAGGTGTATGTGAAAGATGTTTTTGAACACTAACTAGAAACACTCAAACAACGCCCTGTAGTATTTCAATGGCAGATCGGCGATATGTCATATTTTTACACACCTCAAATACACACTAACAAATTTTTTTAAATTATAAAACTATCACTATTACTTGCAAACACCTTTCACCTGATGGTATATTCCCCTCATAAAAATTGAAGGTGTATGTGAAAGATGTTTTTGAACACTAACTAGAAACACTCAAACAACGCCCTGTAGTATTTCAATGGCAGATCGGCGATATGTCATATTTTTCACACACCTCAAATACACCCTAACAAATTTTTTTAGTTATAAAAATATCACTATTACTTGCAAACACCTTTTAACTAAAGGTATATTTCCCTTCTAAAAATTAAACGAATATGTGAAAGAAGTTTTTAGCGATATAATTTAGTCTTTCTTCGCTGTGTACTGAGAATTGAAGCCAGTGAGCTACAACATGCCCACTTGAAACTTTACTACAAAGCTACTGTACTTATACTGACACTAATAACAAGTATTTGACTTAAAATGAAGTGACAGAATAGGTAACTTATCTTCTACGTGTAGGTTTTCAGTTGTCACAACACTCAGCGTATGTAATCAGCTGTTGAAAATAAACCGGGCTCAATCTTAAAAACTACGCTGCCGCCATATTGGCTGCACTGGTCACGTGACGAGCAGAGGCATAGCTTAGGAGCTTTCCGAGGAGTGACCACTCCCCCTTATAGAGTCTCCCTGGTACAATACATCATGACAAGGCCGGACACTTCGGTGTACCCCACCCGCCTGCTTTGCTGATCGCTACGCTACCATCGCATGCAATCTATTAAAACGTAAAGTAAATATAATCATGGATGATTGGCCTATCGAGCACCACTCATGACACTTACCAATTCTTTATTGTTATTTCTGCAAGTCGATTGAAACCTGAATTTGACCCTCCCTCAACTGAACGATCTAGTCACCAAATGGATGACGATATGTCCGGTGTGTGGTCAAAGCAAGCCCTCTGCTACATGCGCCACGGGGAACATTGGGCAGGTTTGGAAAGTGCCGGGTTCACAGAAACCTTACCTGTTAATTGGGGCAAACTAATCCGCCATATCCATGCGTGGATTCGGCCATTAAAAGTCTTTGAGGAGAGTGACAGAATACAATTCTGTGATTCCTCCTTATTGTGTATAAGTAGTTTACCTGTCCAGGATCAATCCGCGGGAGAATGTAATCCCTTGGTTTCAAGAGGGCGCACTTGGCACTGGTGTTCAGGAAGCCAACGTCGGGTAGTTCCAACCCGCTATGGAGACAGTAGCCTCTGTTGGTTTGACAGAGCGTCTTCATTGTCAACACTGACACCACCACCAGCAATAGCGTCGTCATGGCGAGTGCTCGATGTAGTAGCAAGCAAACGCACCAAATGTTCCTAAATGACAATAAACGAATAAATATTAGAAAGAATTCTAGCAATCACTAACTCTTGAGTATTGAATCCATGAAGGCCACTTCAGTAATCGGCAACATCCGTGCTTACTTTGATTCAGCACATTTACGTTCAGCTGTCACCGTTGTAACATGTCTGATGTGGGTATATATAGACAGCTGCATGTAGGTAGGTATGTGTGTGTGTGTGTGTGTGTGTATGCGTTCGTGCGCGAGTGTGTGTCCACAAAGACACATAGGTCTATGCGTGTCTGTGAGTGTACGCGTATCAGTGCCTGTGAGTCTTCATTATAATTAATAGAGCGACTGCCTCGTCTGTGTATATATCGACTTTTCGTGTTTCCTGTCGGTGTTCACCAGTATACTGGTTTGTTCCCTTTCTGTCACCTTAATGTCACTGACTTCCACGTTATCTTGTTAAGGGTTCATCAACCCCATCCCTGGTATGCCTGCCGGAACTCTACACTCCACCGCATCACGCACGCACGCACGCACGCACGCACGCACGCACGCACACACACACGCTAATTCTGTATTGAATGATGAAACCGGATCTCCGTGAAAGGATAAATGTTCTCAGTAAACTATAGTTCTTTTAAGAAGGTCATTTTGGGGATCGGATGGTCAGGGTCTCTGGCGTGGTTGAGACATGTCATTGTATCCAACTTACCTAGATCAATGTTCACAATGTCAATCAGTGGATTGTCTGGTCCAGACTCGAGTGATTACATACCGCCGTCATATAGCTGGAAATATTACTGAGTGCTGTTTAAAGAACAAACTCGAAAAACACATTCTCGCTTGTGCCCCCACGAGAAAGAACCTAAACAAAATATGACGATATTACATAAATGTCCATTTACTCAAACCGTTGTGTAAAACACATTATCACATTGGAATAAAGTAAATTGAAGACGTACCCTTTGTAGAACAACTCTCCCTTGACTGGTACACACACAAAGCAACGCTTCACAACGACTAGGATCACTTACTGGTGTATCCACATGAAATCCAACCCAAACTGGTGGGCCGTGTCATGTAGACCAAGAGATAAGCGTTAAAAGGATTAACTCAAAACCATGAGTTCATTTGCTTGTGGGATAATATTCACATTGACGTATATCTTTTAGAGTTGTGTATCGTTGTCTAAGTGGCGAGACGATATATCCCGAAACCAGTTTAATGAGGCGAGACGATATATCATGAAAGTATTGGCAAGGAACCTGCGAGACAATCATCATCACGATACAATGGTAATTTCTAATAGCAGAACATATATGATAGATAAAATGACTGAACCTTTATTTGTTATACAGCAGATCTTGTGTTACATTCACACACACTTAAAATCTGTTCATTTAATAAAGTTTCAGCATTTAATGCTTTTAAATTACAGTCAAACATATTTAGTATACTTAGATCTAACATATATAAGTTTGAAACTGAAGTTTCCTTTGGGAAGTTGTGTTTCTGCACCGATGCTTTCACAAACAATTGAATGTAATTTATATCAGAATTCAGAATCACCGAAAAGAAGTATGCTTTCTACATTTTATCTTCTCTTTGTTCTCTTTCTTAACAAAGCTAAGACATCGTTTATAGTTGTTAATAAATGGTGTTATTTGTCAAACATTATTTTCAACTACTTAAAGACAAGTAATCTACAGTTCACAGAGTTTGAAAAATGTTCACACTCTTTCACATATACACCAACTCCTTTGTCCATGTCACAAAGATAACAGACACAAACAAATTCCTAAAAGGTTCAATTTGTTTTTAAAATTTAGAAGAATTTCAAAGAGACTCCCCTCCTATTCCTAATGCAATACTCCTTACAACTTTAAGTAGTATTGAAGTTGTATCGGGATATATCGTCTCTTGTGGCGATACATCGATGTATCGTGGACCCTTGCGATATAAATATCCTGATAAATTCCTAAATGTGTTTTGTATCGATGCACTCGTGTCGCGTAGTTGACGATGCAAACATCGATACTATCGATGAATCGTTACACCCCTAATGTCTTTGACTAAAATTTTAGCAGCCGTCATAAGGGAAAGTGTCAATATTATAGTGTATGCAATAATCATATAGTGCACAATCTAACAGGCTGATACTCGAAGGAAGTGAGTAGGTGCATGCGAGACCTGTTTTTACACCGTCAAACCACATAGTGGAAGATGCCATCACAAGTAATGGATATCTAACAAGAAGGGAGATATAGTGGTTATTGCCTCTGCACATCCATGCGTGTGGCTGCCGATACGACAGGACCAGCTTTTTATTTTCGCCAGCGACACATTCATAACATTTTCACCTTAGGGACACTAAACACCTTTGGGTCTGATTTGGGAGATACTCTCTGTACCCAGCGTTTACAGTTTACCTTTAAAATAATCCACACAGAAAAGGGTTGGGGATTATAGTCATGGCATGGTAACTCTTATTGTATGTGGCACTCTAACACAATAAAACCCCTTTCTCAAAGAATACCAAGTCCTGACCAGACCCAATGGGGGTTTTTTTCTGACACAGCATAAAAATAAAAGCACCTGAGCTAACTATGAACCTCGAGCACTTCACAAACACACATTCACCTTGGCTTGGATCTGGATGAAAAAAAGATAAATGTTGCTATATCAAATATTCGACCACGCCGTAACGAATTTGAAACGGTGTTCTATATTCCTTACATAACATTAAGCTAAGCCCTATCTCTGTTATACAGTGAAGGTTTATGTCGCTTTGGGGTATTTGGGTGCGTATAACAACTTCCGTTTTGTTCGCTTGAAATTTGTGTCTATGCACAAACTGTTTTTACGCTTAACGTGTGAGGAGTACTGTACTGACGGACTAAAGAAAGTATACAGCCATGTTTTAAGGTGGCTAACATTAGATAAACAAGTTAGTCGATAGCGATGTCTTTATTACATGTATGAAATGTGATATTACAATCTTCACATCAAAGAATATCTCTCAATATGTGGGCGCGGCGTCTCAGGAACACTGGGTCAGGATTTCACAGTGAACAGTATTTTTAACAGCCTGGTGTGATTTTCTATAACATCTCTGGCACTCTTCAAACAACAGGAGTTGTAGTGGCGTACAAAGAATGGGTATGTTGAGTTTTTCTATTCTCGCAGTTCAACTATGCTAGGCAGGGCGAATAGTTTACACAGAGTCCGACAGACACTACCATTGGGAAGGCGGCAAAGTCAGGCTGACACTTCGGCAGCAGAAGCATGGCGGCTGGATCGGCTGGTCAGTGTTCGTCCTCCTTGTCCCTTGCCTTCTGCAGGTCATTCGTAACTACTCGTGTCCTTCCGGCAAGCCGGATGGCGTCTCGTACCCCTCTCGTGGCCATGTTTACGACTGGGCCCTGTCTAAGCGCAAACGGGCATGGAGATGAAAATAGTTTAGTACTATTACAAAGGAAAGATAATTCTGAATTTACAAACATGGCTTATAGAATATCCTACATCCCGTGGGCAAAACAGCAATACAGTCATTCCCATTGTAAATATGTTTCAGTGTTTAAAGTTTCTGATCCTTTAGCTCAAAGTTTATGTTTAAATTGTGCTTTGCATAGTTTAGCGAAGTTTCAAAGTTCAACAGTGCCATCATTTTCATGCTTCGAAATGCGTTTTACTACGCGCGATTTGATTGGTTTGCCACGATTCTTGGCAATAATGGCGTACGATAGGGGTACGAGTCTTCTTGTAGGTCACGGGAAAAGGCGAGTAGTTACGAATGTTCTGCAGGTCTGTCCGCGCTCTTCCTGCTGACTGCCAGCTCTGCATTTGGTTCCCTATCCTGTCTGCTTTTTATAGGCAAATGAATGACCAACAGTCTGCTAAGGTCGACAGTTCTTGTGGACATAACCTGCTTAGCTGATCATATTCAAACAAGTGTCCACGACAAATAGTGTTACAATTTACACGTGTGAAGTTAGACAGTTTAGTGTCGTATATTTCAGAAGGACAAGAATATCATAGCTTTCACTATTGACCAACATATTTACTGCAATGTATCTTCCTATAAAAGGCTTTTAAGCCATGGGTGCTGGAGTAAGTGTGCTGCTGATTGTCCTTGAGTTGAGGTATCATCCTTAAGGCAGCGTCTGCATCTGAAAACTGAAATAACAATCAAACAGCTTTTCAGTGACATGAACATATTAACTGCTTGCATCATTTCATCTGGAGTCCGATGATTGAAATGGTACTCTGCTTAAGAATTGCGTATTAAATCCAAAATAAATACTAAACTGACGGGCAAAAGTTAGTATAACGTTTTCAATTTGGTTTGGGGAAATTGAGCATGTCTAAATTCCAATGAAACATCCAAAGCAAACATTGTCAAAGTCACGAGAATATTGCAGAATGGTAGTGATGTCAGTAGATGTAGTCACGTGACCCCTAGCACGAGAAAAAGGTATAACATGTAATCTTTGAAAATCACGAACATGCACGTGCACCAGTCGGGTAGAAATGGGATGGATACACGCTGGCATATCACAGTAACTGAAAGCACATGCAAAAATGCCGAAGCTGACACAAATTCAGCGAGAGCGAGCCATTGGAATGCGCGATATGGGAGCTACCCAAGCTCATCTTGCCAGAACGTTCGGGTGTACCCCAGCAACAATCTCCAGGCTGTTCACACGTTACCGGAATACTGGTAGCACTCAAGACAGGCCGAGAAGTGGACGGCCACGGGTCACTACACCCATAGAAGACCGCTACATCCGGACTATCCATCTCCGGAACAGGTTCGTGACGGCAACGTCGACGGCGGCTACGGCACTCGGGCATCGTATCAGTCGTCGCACAGTGACCCGAAGATTGAGATTAGCTGGTATAAGGGCTTACCGGCCTTTCCGCGGAATTGTCCTGACACTCAGACATCGCCAAAACAGACAGCGGTGGGCAAGGCAAGTATACAGGTGGCAAGTCCGAGATTGGCGACGTGTTCTCTTTTCCGATGAAAGCCGTTTCACCCTTTACAAGTGTGATTGCAAAGAACGGGTATATCGTCGACGAGGGGAACGTTTAGCAAGGCCATGCATCAGAGAAGTTCATCCATTCGGCGGGGGTGGAGTCATGGTTTGGGGCGTTATCTGTGGAGACCAGAAGACCCGTCTGGTTGTAGTGCAGGGCAATCTCAATGCACGGGGGATCGGACAGATCCTACAGCCAGTTGTGGTACCCTTCCTACAGAATCAACCCCGGGGTGTACTCCTACAACATGACAACGCGAGACCTCACACTGCCAGAGAGACTCGCTACTTTCTGCAACAGAACAATGTTGACGTCCTGCCCTGGCCAGCGTGCTCACCGGATATGAACCCGATCGAGCACCTCTGGGATCATCTGGACAGGAAGATCAGAGGTCGGCAACAAGTTCCACAGAACAGGCAACAGCTAGAGCAAGCACTCAGAGAGGAATGGAACCGCATTCCCAATGACGTCATTCGACGTTTGACGACGTCAATGAGGAGACGTGTGAGGGCATGCATTGACGCAGCAGGGGGTCACACACGATACTGATGTGCACAAGATCCTGTATTCAAGGAATGCCCCTGCTACTGACTCATAAACTCAGATTGTGATAATCGATTTATGCAAAATTCCACCCCTTGCGTGTTTACTTGACAGCGGCTCACAAACTCCTTGCGTGAAATTGTTGATTTTTTGTGATTTACAGCTCAAGTGTTTTTTTATTATGATGCATTAAATATTTTTGGGGAATTTCGGTGTATGTCTTTGTTACAGGACGTTCAAAACGTCATATACTAACTTTTGCCCGTCAGTTTATAATAAAAACATCATACATATACACCATTATATATACACGAGAGCCAATACACAGTGTATATTTACCTTATTTTAGCTGGCAAAAGTCGTTTGCCAATCTAACCGGAAATTCCAATTTATATACATAAGAAACACATTATGAAAAAGAGGAGCACGGAACTGAAATAACAGTTTTGTACGATTGTCAGTATGAGTCCATCGTGGCGTAGCGTCCAGATATCAGTCGTGAATATGCATCACACCATGCGTTATCTATTAACACACGACGTCAAGCACCGGTGGCAGTAAGGAAAGATTCTTTATTGATTCTTATAGTGTTACTGATTCTTACCCATTGTTGCTGTCACAACTGTATAAGAATCTATCAAGAATCGTCCCTCTCCGCATCATTACAACTAAATTCCAAAAGAAAGTGTCGCATTAAAATTTTGAAATTATGTTTTAGGGTAAATGATTGAACAGAGGAAACCGAACGTTTTCTATGCACCCAAACGCATCCAAATTGTAGGTAAAATCAAAAGTTGCCTAGACTTTAAAATTCATTTGGTAAGCACAAGCCCCGTTACTCATTGGAAACATGACTGCCCAAGGGTACATTGATGATGTTCTTAGACTAGTCGTTGTGCCTTTCATCCACGGGCAGTCGCAAGGAACTTTGTTCCAGCAGGATGTCGCCACTCCTCACACTGCAAGGCACATTTCATCAATGCGAACAACACCAACGTATTCCCTCGGCCGACACGTTCACCGGATCTTTCTTTTTCCCTGAGATTCTAAAAATGTAAGGAAATCCTTTGAGTTTTTGAGAATCTACATGGTATTAGGTTTGATTGTCTCAAAACATTTCTTTAAATATCCTGAAGGTCCTTCCTTGAGAGTATTAATGATTATGGTTAATCTCTGAGACCGGGATTTGGTGGTACATTTGCTGGAACCAGCAATAAATCTCTCCTTGTACAGAGTTTTATGTAGTTTTGGAATCCAGTACAAAAGAGGAATGGACGTGTCTTCAGGTTTTAGAGTCGAGCCAAACGTTGGTAGCACCGTTGAATGATTTAGGCGGATTTTTTCCACAGTTAACATACAGGTATTATTTTGATGATGTTTACATATAATGGTTATGTAATTTGAGGCCTTGTCACTGGGAATAACTACAAGCTTTTCATGCAGGGCAGCCAGACTTTGACAGCTGGTTGGGACAGAATGGGTTTATTCCAATTCTGTTTCCTCTTTTTCAGTTTGTGTATTCCACCAATGACATCACGTTCTGACTTAACCCACTCTGAAAGACATTCCACAAGTTGTTCTCGTTTGGTCCATTTTTGGAAACCTTCAGAGGCAACAAATATTCGATTAAACTTCAAAACTTGTGAAATGTAGAGATACAAGTTGGAGCTGCTGGAATATTGCTGGACTTGAATGGAACGGAGAAGCTACCCATCTTTGTCACACTGTGTCTTCATGCATAGATCTAAATATTCAGATTCGTGCATTTCGTATATTTGTCACTCGTGTGCGTGCAGTGGAAGGTGATTGTCACTTTGAATAATATTGACCATATCAGATCATCGATATACAATGTACCTGAAACTATAGTTATACGTATTGGGCAAACGCCAATATTTTATCTAGCTAATCCAAGAAGGAATTCCGCTTCATATGCATAGCTGACTTGGTTGACATGTCATCGTATTCTCATTGTGTAGATCAATGCCCATGATGTAGATCACTGGATTGTCTGGACTCGATCATTTACAAGCCGCCGCCATATAGCTGTAATATTGCTGGGTGCAGCGTTAAACAACAAGCCATCCAACCAATCATATGCATGAAGAATCACAGATGGGGAGCACATCTCTATCCCCAAAAATGTTTCACATGGTGTTTTTCAATAGATTCAGATGATATTTCCTATTACGTTTCGAAGATTTGCCCTGGGCCTTTAAAGAATAAAATATTTCTGAGGTCACCCTGGATGGAGGAATGAAGTTTATATCAGGTGTGTTGTTTGGAGTGGTGGTATATAAAGTTTAAAACTCAACTATTTGACATAAATGCACCTGGTCCTTTTCTGAGATTACACAAATTCAAGCAAATGCGTTTTTGTCTTCAAGAATCCATATTTAATTAATTCCAACTGTGTTATATAGCCTTTGAGTATAATAAATACTTCCTTGATTGCATTCGGGACTAGGGTTTGAGACAGTGATTTCAGCTGCTAGACCGAGCGATACATCCTTCTGGGTTGTTAGAGATTTAGGGATTATTAGACACTTTTAGAACACAGGAATTGATATGTCTTCATGTTATAAAGTCGAACTGTTTTCTTAGATTCGCATTGCGTCTTAACCATTTTTTTCCAAATTTGTCGCATCAGCAACAAATTTAATGTCCCGTGCAATTGGTTATTTTTGAGTTGGCATGATAGCCTTTTCCCGAACACCGGGTATCATATCTGTTTGATTCCATGCTTTTAGCAGAGAAGTTATGACTTATGAAAACGATTTTGCCATTTCTATTTTCTCAAGTATCTGACAACCTTCTGAACTCATGAAGAAATTTGGAATCTGTTTCTGAGTGAAATGTATATTATATTCTCTCGCATTTATGTTATAGTATAAAATATGCTATTGAAATATGTTAAACGCGCGTGATTTGGAGTGCTGTGGGTTGCAGGCCGTATAAACTAAAGTAATAACAAATTCGGGTGTCTATTACTACCTGTTCTAGGACAAATCGGCGGACAAGTAACAGATGTGCGATAGGTGTTTTTCATGCGTGATAAAGTATAATTACATGCTTTGGTAAGTACTAATAATATGTATAACTCAAATGGCTGGAATGACATCAGAAAGGGTCTGTATGTGCAGTGAGTAGGGCTGGGACGGGTACTCGGGTATTCGAATCCGGGTCGGGTACAGCTGGAATCGAGTCCTATTTCTAGGAATCGAGTACCCGGAAAAGGAGAACTCTGTAATGGCAAGGGTACATAATAACTTGTCTTTTTCATTATTGACGTAACACACATTTGAATCACTGGTATTGTCCGATTAATGGAGGTCATTATTAACGACAGTAATATATCTGAGCATGAGCAGTGAGGAGTCAAGTTACAGTAACAGTGGTAACGAAAAGTCCTGTGTTTTAACGAGGAATGCATGTAATGGTGTTACTCTCTATATTTGGTAAATAGACGTAAATTAAATAGCCTACATTCAGTTTCAATATCTTATTGCCATCCTTTCAAGGTTTGTATAAAAATATCCGTCAACTCGTGATTGAATATTCAGAAAGTTGACAGAAGCGCTTTATTCCTTACATTTCCGGGTACTCGATTCCGATTCGGGTAAGTACATGCGGGTACTCGATTCCATTTTTTCCTACCCGTCCCAGCCCTAGCAGTGAGCAGCTGATCCCATATTGCACTGCCCGCACAGACCAGCAGTGCAATGGTCAGTTGGTGCTCAGTGGTTACAAGATGGTTCGACCTGGACAAGCAAACATGCTCACATACCGTGAAAAACATTGTGTTTTTGTCTCACACCATATGTTCTGTAATTTGCACGGGACAGTAAAGTTTGTAATTGTGTGTGTGTCAATTACTGAGTAACATAAATACATACTGTTTCCCTCTCTGTGTTTCATTCGAGAAGTATATTTGCCGGAAATGCTTATTTACCATTTTCATCAACAATTTTAGGAAAGGAAACAGATATCCAGACACAGGTCGTAAATAGGCCACAGAACGATCGTGATATTCTAGTCAAGGGCAAAAAAACGACCATCAAGCGGAGAATGGTGGACACTGAAGTTGATGGTCCTGGCAGATAAAGGAGCTCATTTTACGGAATGGTTAACAGTGAGGTTTATGGTCTTGGCAGATAAAGGTCATTTTACGGAATGGACGACAATGAAGTTGATGGTCCTGGCAGATAAAGGAGGTCATTTTACAGAATGGTTAACAGTGAGGTCGATGGTCTTGGCAGATAAAGGAGGTCATTTTACGGAATGGTTAACAGTGAGGTTGATGGTCTTGGCAGATGGTTAACAGTGAATGGTCTTGGGAGGTCATTTTACGGAATTTACAGTGAGAATGGTTTACAGAATGGTTAACAGTGAGGTTGATGGTCTTGGCAGATAATGGAGGTCATTTTACGGAATGGTTAACAGTGAGGTTGATGGTCTTGGCAGATAAAGGTCATTTTACGGAATGCACGACAATGAAATTGATGGTCCTGGCAGATAAAGGAGGTCATTTTATGGAATGGTTAACAGTGAGGTTGATGGTCTTGGCAGATAAAGGTCATTTTACGGAATGGACGACAATGAAGTTGATGGTCCTGGCAGATAAAGGAGGTCATTTTACAGAATGGTTAACAGTGAGGTTGATGGTCTTGGCAGATAAAAGAGGTCATTTTATAGAATGGTGGACACTGAAGTTGATGGTCCAGACAGATAAAGGAGACCTGATTGCTGATTTTCATGGGACGACCTGTATTCGCCCCAATATTTCCCCTGTATCTGTAACAGTGGCTTGAAATCAGGGGAACTTTCAGCAGACTACTGGAGTGAGATTTTCATTTATAAATCGTCTTCATATATACACGTGGTCGGCATTGTTCGACTGCCTCTCCATTTACAGTGTACACAACGTAGAAACTGAGATAATCCTTGCTGGTTGTGTGTTTCTTGAGGAGTTCCGATTTGGTACATGATATGGAGATGGCAATTCATATTAATCTGAAAAGGCGGATTCCCTTAAATATTGTTCCCCATACATCACTCTATTTCTGCATGAATATAACTTTATCATGAATCGAAGAAATTATGCAAAACTGTTTTGTTGTCGTCTCAAACCTCAATCCCGATTACGGGTCATGAAGATACCGATGGTTACGAGAACCGCTTAAAGTGAATGAAACATGTATGAATAACTAATTTTGTGTTTTGTATATTTTGATGAACGTGTAAGTTTTTCGTCCCGTTCTTCACCATTTTATTCCAATTACAAGTACTGGAAATAGATGGGTGATCACTCAACAACCATCACGTCATGGTTCATTGTCCTCAGGTCGAGTCCTCGTTGCCGCCATTGAGATGCCTTCAGACCGTCGTTGTTTAGGCGGGACAAGACACCCACATTTTCGCGAACAACGGGTTTCGTCACTTTTGGATCTATTTACCATCGTCAGACAAACCAGTGGTTGACATATGTTGATGCCCATCACTTGCAGTCGGACTAAGAGGCCCTGCTTGCCACTCAATGGCCTGTCACACACCGATCCTGTTTAGGCCACCGATGACAAGCAATTAGTGCTGGGATCTCACCTTTCGGAAACATCACTTGTTCAGAAATATTGTATTAAAATAAGTTCTTGTTCTGAATATTTGTGATCTGTAAAAGTTTATTCGACGAAATTTCCTTTTAAGCGTTGTCGTCAATAGCTATTAAACTTTATGTAAACGTGACAAAAGTGCCATTTGACTGACATAAAACTATCTGCTATAAACAGTGAAAACATATGAAATCTCATTTTAAGTGAAAGAATAGAGTTTTCAGTTGGTCCAATACCCAGTATTGTCATATACTTACCTGGGATATGAGTAAAACGAACACGCTTATAATGATTCCGGACAATTTTAATCAGAAAGCTGTCAAGGTCTTTTCTGTAAACCTTCGCGAACACAAGTTCAATTAAACTAAATCCTGTACAAATTATGAAATGATATAGCTGGCACTGTACCAACACTACAAAACATCCCGTGTACAGCTCAAAGTGTTGTCAATATGAAATTTATTTACAAAGCAAGTGGTGACAATGTTGCAGGAATATCAACACGGGAAGAGCAGACGACAATATTTCCTGCTCATGAGCGATGCAAGACTTCAGTTGATGTCCAATGAAAAACTTCTTTAAGAGGCATATCGAAGCTGAAGTACTAACGAAGGATCTAATATATGGATGAACAATTTCTTTATCACAATTAATACTGCTTCATTTCATTTGGGTGTAGGTTCTAACACCGTTAGCAAGGACGTGATGTATTGAGTATGGTTGAGAGGCACATATACAAATGTGAGATAGTGTATTTACAGTTACTAAACATAATACAATAAACCATAAAACATTTCCTCATATTTCTACACAAGCCTCATAACCATAAATCATACAACGCGTTGCCATATTATTACGTATAATTGTAACGGCGTTGATATCGTGTATAGCGATGCCTGTTTTTAAAATACTGCTACTTAAAAACGACACCGCGTATCGTCGTAATATCTTGTCACATGATCGACCATGATGTCACGTGTCTGTCATGTGACTATTTTTAATCCACTTGTCCGCTACACATTCTGGCTATTTCCGGCAACAATGGGGAAATCGGCTGATTTGTCGGAGTCACTAAAGATATTAATTGTAAAAACATTTTGAAGTGGGGAAAAATGTTCTAACATTGCAAATTTCTTTGGAATGCCTCGAAGCAGCGTATATTCGGTGGTAAAGCGGTTTAATCAACGTGGATATCTTAGTCGAGAATGCTCTCAGAACAGGCCGTATGAGGAAACTGACTCCTCGGGACAATCGACAACTTTTGAGGTTGGTCAGAGACAATAGGATTTCACCTTTGGGTGAAATAACTGAGAATTTGAACAACGATAGGGCTACACGTGTATCGGTGAGGACTGTAAGGGGACGATTATATGAAAATAAATTTCATAGACGTGTTGTTAGAAAGAAAATCCGAAATCGTGACTATAATGTCAAAAATCGTTTGGCCTGGGCAAGGGGGCAAGGATATCGTACAGTGAATAATTACTGAAATCGAGTAATCTTCTCTGACGAGTGTAAAATTATCATTGGGGAAAACAATCGTGTTTTTGTTTGGAGACAGCCCGGTGAAGAATACCTCCCGCAATGTCTGTCCGGGACGACAGCCACGCGTCAGTTTGATGGTGTGGGGTTGTATCACCTGGCATGGTGATACATAAATGCTCAGAAATACACAGAAATCCTCGATGATATGCTTTGGCCCGTTATAGCCAGACATTTTCCGGGAAACCGCTGCATTTTCCAAGATGACAACGCCCATGTACATCGGGCCCGTGTCGTTCAAGATTACAAGTGACAAAATGACATTACTGGAATGTTGTGGCCTGCACAGAGTCCAGACGCAAATATTATTGAGAACTGTTGGCTCTACCTGAAGAATAGACATCAGGGACGCCGAAGAAGCATTCAGTCGGCTGCAGACTTGGAACACGAAGTGCGGGACATCTGGGAAAATATTCCCCTCGATTTCATCAGAAATCTTTATTCATCGATTCCAAGGCGGATGTTGAAAATAATAAGGAACAAGGGACACATCACTTGTTTATATTTAACGAGTTATGACACTTTGAACTCCCGCGTAAAATTTGTCGTCACCAATCGGTCCGCTATGTTTGTAAGTAATAATATGGCCACCCGCAGTACATTGCTTGTCTGATAATGGCGTTAAACTTATACCGAAAGATCGCTCCTATTATATTAAAGAAGTTGTTCGTCCACATATCTAATCCTTCCTGGGTGCAATGAAGAGGCAGACATGACGTATATGTCAATATATACATGTAAAGCGTCATCAGACATCAATTATCTACCTGTTTACATGACAAACACTTTCAATTTAGGGTTGCAGGTTTGTGTCGTGTTCACAACAGGTTTTATTATCGTGATTAACGTCCAAATCAGCAATATCACGAGGCCTGTGATTGTTATGGTAGCTAAACCTTTAATCAACAATTGTTTAATACACTAGCTTATTCAGGAACAAATGAAGGTTAATTAACTAAATCGTAAAAGGTAGCGTCAATTGTAATTAAGAAAATAAATCAATGACGTCTCATTTGGATTGAGAATACGTTGGCCAGGTAAGAACGTATCGACTTCACTCCATGATGAACAATACGTTCAGAGATGACGAATATCCTTATATACCATAAAACACACTGCTACATTTTAACATACTTTTAAAATGATTTTGATGTATCTATAGAGTACGCAATAAGACATAATGTTAAATGTATTCTGAGGAGATTCAGTGAGACGGAGAGGGAGATTCAGTGAGACGTTTCGCTTCCCTATTAACGGTCTCCCGCGCCTTCATTCAATCCCATTTGCCAATGATTACCACTGAGCATAGCAGGTATGCGAGTGACATTCTCGGTAGGACTTTAATGTTCTTTATGCAACAAATGAATTAGTAATGGTATCATTAACATTTTCAAGTAAGCAAAACAGGTATCTTTAGCAATAAATTTCACATCAAAATGACTGACTGACTGAGTTTAGTTTTACGCCGCTTTTAGCAATTTTCCAGCAATATCACGGCGGGGGACACCAGAAATGGGTTTCACACATTGTGCCCATGTGGGGAATTGAACCCGGGTCTTCGGCGTGACGAGCCAACGCTTTAACCACTAGGCCACCCCACCGCCCCTCACATCTAAATGAAACTAAAATACTGATGGAAAGCTATTAGAATGTGTAGTTCAAGGAAACTGACGTCGTCCTTTTCTTTTCAGTCCAAGTCACCATTCACAGTTACCGAACAAGACATACATCTTTCAGTGAAGACAACCAGAAGATCATGGCTGCCTTATATTTAATATGATCCTGTGTGTTTTATCAACTAGAAACGTTAAACGCGTGTTGCATGTACCTTTCAGTTAACGTTCTAATGAGCATGTGTCCTGATGACCAAATGGTGTCGTGTGACTGCACGAAGCACATTGGTTGCAACTGTAGCTTTGAAGAAGCTGCCAAAATCCCAGTAGTGACTTGTCTGCACACAGTACATAGCAAAACCTTATAGCAGTGTTGTTGTCAACGTGTTTACATATTTACAAACCGGCTATAAAATCAAATAAACCCAATCATTATGTAAAAACATGAGACTTAAAACAAGAAATAGTTAACAGGTCAATGAACATTTAACAATGGTTAAAACATTTCCCAATTCAGCATCGTGACAAATGGGATTAATGTTGAGTAACATCACGAAAGGGTTCCTTAACCTTGCATGACCACAATCGAAATGAAAGAAATGTCTGATATTTCGTTTTGAAATATTACAGCGACACAAACGTTATTCAGTTTCAGATATATCTTACTGGCGTGTATTGATTATTGTCAGCAGTGATGTAATGATTTGTTTTTTCTTAACTTCCATTCACCATCTTGGTGACTGGAACTGCCATGAATTCACCAGCTGCCTGAAGCTGTGTCCTGAATGCCGATGCCGATGCTGGGTGCATGCATCCTCCGATGACGATTCATGTCGATTCTTGATGACGGGGTCATTTTCTCTCTTCATAATAGCACTTCTTTTTCTTTGTCGACTGTGAATGGCTGGTTTCTATCTACCTCCAACCATAACTGCAACAACGCGAACTGGGTGTCAAGGACAATGTCCTTAAGTCTATACGAATGACAGTCAATGTCTTAATAGCTGTTTATAGATCTTCAAGAGGTTTCAATACCTTATCTGTAAACAAGACAAATGGAAGACAAAATTCAAAGACAATGTTAAGTATGATATCCCATGAAATATATGTTCACCATGTGTATCTCTATGAAAACCTGAAACCATTAGGTTTCACAGGCCCGAGTGAAAGTGAGATCTGTGTTAGAATGGGTCTCGAAATCTCAGTCAGCAATATTACAGCTAAGAAAGTGTTATACTGTTAAACCAGACCGGAAACGGTCAGCAAAACACGCACGCACGCACGCACGCTCACACACAATCAGGGGTATTCCAACACATGTAGAGAGAAAAGAGAAAAAGCTATTCACTCTCAGCAATCAATATGGCCGTCTAAACTCAGTTGTTTCACCTCTGACCATAAGATTATTTCTTCGTCTTGCACTTTGTCAGCCTTATTCAAGCCATGTTAACGTGGCTTGTAAATAATCAAAAATAGGGACTGAGGGCACCAATGGTTGAAAGCAGTAAAACTACCATCACACATGTAGAACAAGACAAAAGGCCATTATGCCAATCCCACGTTTAGTCGACTCTTGGAGCAAGTATGAATAACTGAAGGCACATTTGGAGGTGTAATCGACACATGATTGATTCGATAGAGTAGCGACTCCTTCCACGAAGCAACATTTACTAAGGTTAACCTTAACTCCTATTCTTTAACACTGCACTAAGGTTATCTTAGTGACTTACGATTCACCTTAGTGCTTTGTGAAAGGAGGCCCAGCCTAATTTGGTCTCACAGGCTCAGAATGTTTTCAAAATTATTCAGGGGATAATGAAACTTCTTGATGTGCAGCCAGATACAGAGAATCGTTGTCAAATTTACTGTAACAGATATTCACCAGTTAAAGGAGTAATGGTCTGTGTGTGAGTGAGTGTGTATGGCATCAACCTCTGCCACTTTTCTTATCCAATAAGGACATTGTTGTGGCAAGGATTAACAAACACACCAAAAACTAAGTGCATGAACTTAATTGAGGTCAGTAATACCAACTAACTGACACTTTAACAATATTTCAGAGTAATATGAGTGAGTGAGTAAGTTGGGGTTTTAAGCTGCTTTTAGCAATATTCCGGCAATATCACAGCCGGGACACCAGGCATGGGCTTCACACAATTTGCCCATATGGGGAATCGAACCCAGGTCTTCAGCGTGAAGAGCGAACGCATTAACCGCTAGGCTACTCTCACACTGACTCACACTCGCTCATGCACACACACAGTAAAATGAAAGAATCAGGTAATGTGAAAGTATGAACAAGCCCATCATCATGGAAAGGCTAAAATAATCATCTGACTTGATTTTGTCAACAAATTTTAAGTCATGTTAAAATGTAATTAAAATGTAAAAATATATATCATCAGTACCTTTCACAAGAGGTAGTGAATACTAGTGATCTCTGTATATAGCTTGGGATGTTTTAAGCAGGTAATTAGTGTTATGATTTCATGTGCTCTGCAGGATTGCTGACATAATGCTAATACCATAATTGACCTAGTACAGACAGGGCTGCCCATAATAAACATGACATCACAACAATAACTAGTATTGTGCTGTTACCTTGACCAAATCTGCATGAGTTTAGCCATCCAGTTTTCAATATAAATCACACTTTACTCCAGCTAATCATAACCTGTTGGCAATAAAAAGAACAATACATCCCTATATCTATCCTCATTTTAGAATCCCACAAAACAATATTTAAATCCAACTTTTGTAAAATCATTACTACTCTTTCTTAATTTTACACTTACAATTCCCCCATATACAATAATTCGCATCATTTCAACAGTTACCTATGAGTGTTGTATGTAGGTAAGAGACATATTTTAGGCAACTTTAGTAAATCAGCTGATGTGAGTGAATCAGCTAATGTGAGTGAGAGACATATTTTAGGCAACTTTAGTAAATCACCTGTATTCAGGTCTGTGGGCCATAGAAGTGATGTACATCATACACCTTTATCAGGTCATTGAAGACCATGGGTCTGATGCAGATAAATCAAGGATCATGCAATAGGTGGCATGTCTGAGAGATGCATCTCTGCAGAGGGTTTTGGCTTGGGAGACCATGTGTGACCCTCACCTGCTGTTAAAATGTAAAGACAATCACATATTTCTTGAAAACAAGCAATATGTCTGTCACTGAATGAGCCATTTGAAAAGTAAACGTTTCTGATATGGGTAGGTGCATGCATGCATCACAATGTTGTCTCAGTTGTACAAATATTGAAGGAATTAATTAAACAAAACATAGTTTATGTCAGCTGGAGTCCAGTTTCAAGGTAATCAAGTCCCATCTGTCACTAGTGAGGCATGTGTAGTCCTTGAGCAGGCAAACCAGTGTGTGTTAATCCAAGGTGTGGAGTATGTGCTGTCAGCCTGCTCTTGAACATGCGGAAGACAAGCATAGGATTAGGAAGCCCTATGCTGGCCTGGATCCTCATCTCATGATCATCCGAGATGCATGACATTGCTTAGAGAAGATGTTGGTTGTTCAATACTGACAATAAATAACTTGCATGGTCAGACAGTAATGAATGAGGGGGTTTAGTTTTACACAGCACTCAGCAATATTCCAGCTATATGGCGGCGGTCTGTAAATAATTGAGTCTGGACCAGACAAACCAGTGATCAACAGCATAATCATTGATGCAATTGGGATACGATGACATGAGTCAACCAAATCAGTGAACTTGACCATCCAATCCCGTAAGTTGACTCAAACATGGGTTACCGTAGATCAGTTCTAACCCAGATCTTCATGGTTCAGGTCAGACAGTATGACCTAAGAAAGTGAATAATGTAGAAATTGGGAACAGAAAATGTTTGATTATTCAAGCATCACAAATAAATGCAATTCCACTTTACATTCTGGGCCCACTTGAACCAATGGTTTCAGTGCTGCAATGATATTCACTCACATACCAAACATAGTTACAGCACTAAGATCACTTTGTTAAGTGGGCCCTGGGTGAAGAACTGCAGTCTGCATCTGAATTACTCTCCTCCCTTCCAGAGCAATTGTAGGAATATTTCACTGTCTAAGGTCTCAGGGTAAGCTACACAGGCTGAAATAATGCTTAAATTATATGTTACCTTCACCTCATAACTGTTGTGTTCTGTGTCTTGAGGTTGTAGTGGGTAGTGACTGTGTTGTGAATGCATGCCAATTCATATTTGTCATGTATGCTCCTGGGTTTTAGTGTAAAAGTCTTTGAAGTATTTCTGATTTACTAGTGTATTTTAATAATGTTTATAGTTTAAACAATATTCCTGCATTAGTTGATATAATGTAAAACCATCAATTATATCAGGTACAATGACACACAATAAAAGCACCCAATCCACAAACCTATGTTTCACAACAAGCATGGTATTAGGCAACCTAAACATCTTTTGTAAAGTTTAAGGTTTAAGGTAAGTTTAGATTCAAGTCTTCAAATATTGTTAACTTCTGTAACAGGTTTTGTAATTTCTTCACATTTAAGTCCTTTCAGGTGCCAGATGTCACTGTCATTGCCTTATATGGTTCTGGAATGTTTGTTTGTTGTCAGTGGCACACTTGGCAATATTTCAGCTATACAACAGTGGCCTGTAAATAATCATGTCTGGACCAGACAAACCAAAATCTGAGCATCTTTTTCCACAATACATCTAAATACAGTGACATGCATCAACCAAGAGATGCATCAATTCTAATCTGGATATTCATTGGGGTTGTTTCGGCCGCACTCAGCAATATTCCAGCTATGTGTTGGCAGTCTGGAAATAACTTCCTTTATCATGTCAATAAACAATATTCATTATTCAGAACCTTTAAACCCAACACACAGGTAACATGTCAAGTCTTACGATATCATAGCGAATGATGCCTATGTGCTTTCTTCTTTTGCAAAGCTAAACTTGGTTTTATGTCATCTGGTAAGTTATGTAATGTTGAAGTTGTGATTGTTGTGTCAGGCATCAGTTGTTAAAGGGCAATTGTAAGGTTGGTATATACACATTGTTTTTCAGTACTTGATGTTTATAACTTATAAATTATGCATATTTAAGTTACTATGAAAGTAATACAGTGAGGCTTCTTGAAATTCTTTGAGACTGAGGCTTTGTGGGTAATAAAAGAGTGCATTTGAAACTTTTAGTATGACAGTGTTATGCGAGGTTTCTTTTGTTAATTGACTTTAAGCATGTTAACCAAAGAATATATCTCTTCAGTTGATAGAAACCTTATTTTATAACATGATCTTTGGTTATTTGTGTACGTAAAGGTGAACACACATTGTTTATTTGTATATTTATGCTCTCTTCTTTCCCTTTGGGTATGTTGTTAAGTTGGTCCTCTGACAGTCTCACAAACTCATAATTTCCCGATTTTTGAAATTTTACAAAATGGCTATATTGCTGCAATTTTGTGTCAGTGAGCGAGTATGGTTTTACACAACTTTTAGCAATATTCCATCAATATCACGGTGGGGCACATCAGAAATGGGCTTCACACATTGTACCCATGTGGGGTATCGAACCCAGATCTTCGGTGTGACGAGTGAACGCTTTACCTACAAGGCTACCTCTCCACCCTGCAATTTTGTGTCAGAGTCAGTGATCAAGTTTAGATGTATTTAACTCCATTGACAGAAACATTCTAGAAATATCATGATGTGCTTCACTCATTAGACTCATCTGAGGAATCGAACTCAGGTCTTCAGCTTAAGGGAATGTTTTTACCACTGGCCCACCCTATCAGGCTATCACCCATATTTTGTCAAGAAAAGAGTACACAACTTGATGATAACTGCATTTTATAAGTTGTGTTTTTTCTGTTGGACCATTACTGGATCCATGGTTAATTCTATTCTGCAAAATATCGACAATTTGCAGGAGCATCATATATGAGGGGAGCTAACTCTTGAACTTGTCATGCTCTCCCAAACAGCACGTCTCAGTATTTCACATACTGGTTATCATTTAATAATACATCCTTCATACTTGTCTTACATAATTAAAAAGATCCTAGTCTTTTAGGTCTTCATATCAGTATCTATGGTTACCATTGGGTATGTATTATCTCGATAAATCTGATAAGACACGTGGCACTGACCATGTTCCCATGGAAATTAATCAAGTTAGCCAGATGTGAACTGTAGGTAGTGAAATGTTGTATAGGGAGGCATGAGTGGCTTTATAGTGTTCTTAAATGTATGTATCAATTATAACCAAGTTAAACGTTTTGATTTATTTGTTGTTAATGGTGAGTGACCTTCAAGCCTTATCATCCTGGGCCTAGATTTTCGAAGCTCTCTTAGAGCTAAGATAGCCGTAAGTTAATGTTAATGAATGGCACTTACGACTATCTTAGCGCTAAGAGAGCTTCGAAAATCTAGGCCCTGGCTTGTAAACAGTGGAATACAGACCAGACAAACCCGTGACTGATCATGACTAGTCCCAATATTAGCTGGGGCATGCAGTTAAACAAGTCAGGGGTTAAACACCATTCCACTCAGTTGCCTCTTATTGCGACTGTAGGGTGCTTGGAGCTGTCTGACCCCAGGAATCCCCCCAGAGATTGTGTAATGTGGCTTGGTTTGTTCAACTTCAAGAGGTCAGTATGCTCTCAATGTTAAATACCTTAAAACTTTAAAGAGCATAGCCATGGTAACAATGATAATCAAATGTCCATGTCAAGTATCACAAACTTATGTTCATCAAGACTCAAGAGCAAGATATATAATTTAGCTATTTTATCGATATATATGAAATATACATTAACAGTTTTTATTTCATGATGTGATGCCTCCAAGTATGATTTGACATGGGCATGTGCCGTGTAAGCTGTGATGTCCACTACTTCTTAAACAGAATCTCTTTGTCCAAAATATATAAATATATAAAATATAGTACAAAGCTCCAACTTTAGATTATGTAAATACCTCAACATTTTGGGTTTCTATCATGCCATATTTCACAAACCATGTTTGTTTACCATAATTTTGACTGAGAAATGATAATATTTAACTTATTCAGATGTAAGAAAATACATATTTCATTGAGTCAAGAAAATGAACATCTAACATCTGACTATAGATTAAGTCTTTAACTGCAGGAAGGAAAAAGAGGCTACAAAAATTATCCAAAGCCACAAAAAACATTAAAGTAGAAACGAAGTAAAATTTGTCTCTGACTACTCTATGATTCTCATTTAACTTCACAGGCAAAACAGTCACTTTTATCTCAACACTTTTTGTATGCTAATTGTTTAAATGCCTATGATAGCAGATGTAGTAAAGATTCTGAAGAAAATAAGTTAGGGATCATGTAGATTCTTGAGGATGTTTTAAGTGACGACTGAGTTTCTTTATATTTACTGTCTATAAAAAATACAGTTCATCATCCAAACTTCATCTTATTGTCCATGTATCTACATATTACTAACTATTTGGAATAGTTACAATGCAATTAAATTTAATGTCGCACTTGTGTTTCCCCTAAATACATGATAATATGAGAAACCAACATCTTGCTTAACACGTGACCTCCCCAAGTAAAAGTATCAGTTAGAAAGTGTTTGGCTGAACATTACACAAACCTAAGGTACACATGGGTAATATGTGAGCTTACCATATTTCTACATCCCTGAAAAACACTAGGAAATTGGCATTGCACAAACTGACCTTGCTGATCTGTCGATAATTTACAAGAATTCTCTCAAAACTGTTGTTTCTGTCAGTGAGGTTTTTATTAAGCCGCTTTTAGCAATATTCCAGCAATATCACAGCGGGGGACACCAGAAATGGGCTTCACACATAAATAACCATGTAGGGAATCGAACCCAGGTCTTCGGCATGACAAGCTAACATTTTAGCCACTAGGCTACCCCATCCATGTTGTTTCAGATGTGTTGATGCACATCTCCAGCACACAACTGTGAGTGTTTGTTTGTTTCTTGTTTAAGCCGCACTCAGCAAAAATCCAGCTATATGTGTCTGAAAATAATCGAGACTGGGCCAGAGAATCAAGTGATCAACAGCATGAGCATTGATCTATGCACTTGGGACCAATGACATGTGTCAACCATGTCAGCGAGCCGGACTACCAGATCCCATTAGTAGCCTCTTACGAGCATGGGTTGCTGAAGACCTAATTCTAACCCTGGTCACAGGTCACAGGTCACAATTGTGAGTTTGTGGGTACAGTATGATGTCAGTTTTAGCAATGTTCTAGCAATATCACAGCAGGGAACACCAGTAACTATAATCAGACCTGACATACTACATTGTGTGATACAAGAGATAAACTGGAAAGTATGCATGTGCTGAGTATGCATTATGTTATTGTAATGCCTGTTTTCCTAAGATAGGATTTCATCCATAAACATACAAAATATTATTTTTAATGTCTGCAAAATATTTGTATGGAAATTCACTGTTGAGATATAATGTCGAAAAACTTTTGTCTTTACCAAAAAGACTCTGAGTCTTGAGATGACATAAGTGGCAGAAATCATCACTATCATGCATAAATAGTGTTGGGAATCGGAAACCAAATCCACTATCGATCATTGGAGGACTTGTGGTGACCGATTATCAATAATAATCGAAATATATACATTTTAATGTAATCACCAATTTTGTGTTTTTCCTCAGGTTTTTTCTAATTAATGTTTTTATAACTAATAATGTCATGCAATGAAATGCACGCATGCAAGAAAGACACTGGAATTGTAATTAAACAATAAATGTGGTTAAAATTTTAAAATACACATAGCTTTACGCTGTTGAGCGCATGTTTGTTTGTGAATATTCATCAAATTTAAAGGTTAGTTTACTTCAAGTGTGTTATACAAAAACAACACAATTCCAATTAATCGGAAATGGTTTTTTTACAATCGATAATCATTTTTAATCCTTCTTTCGGTCGATTTTCTATTTTATTTTCGATCATTGGAACACCACTATGCTTAACCTAACTGGCTTTGTTTCGGACTGGTATCAAAAAGAAAATCTCAAGAGTAATGTTTAATTTATTTCTTAACAACAGTGTAATAGACCATGTATGGTTTGTTGTTTACTCTACTGGACAATTTACCTGTCTGGGGTCTCTTCAAGTTATCCATAGTTTGAGACATGCAGAGTTTTAACATGGGACCAAAATCAATTGCTGGGGTGTGTGTGTGTGTGTGTGTGTGTGTGTGAGAGAGTGAGTGAGTGAGTGAGTTTAGTTTTATGCTGCTTTTAGCAATATCACAGCGGGGCACACCAGAAATGGGCTTCACACATTGTACCTATGGGAGGAATCGAACCCGGGCCTTCGGCGTGACGAGCGAGCGAACGCTTTAGCCACTTGGCTACCCCATCCCTCGTTTGTTGGGAACCATGAGGAAACTCTTTCTATAGTTTGAACGAGTGTGTGACTTTGGTATAATGCTGCTTTCAACAGTTTCAGTCATATGACAACATGTCAGCTTTGGTGAAGCTGGAAAGTCAGACTGAATGGTGAACACCAGTATGGTGAAGACCAGTGTGTATCTTGTCAACACAAGGTTATCAAGTTTGTGTTGAAACATTTTCTGCAAAACAAGTGTCCAAAGGAAACTACTAAAAATGTGTCTCTAATCTGTCTTTTGAAAGCCTCCAATGGTCAATTTTCACTCGTAATGTTGGTTCATGTGGTTGTATAGTGTATTGTCTTTCCGAGCCAACAGAGAACATTGATGCATGGGAGGCGTCAATTCCTAACAGATGAGTGTTGACATTATGAAGGAATTCCACTGATATTTGTATGTATGTCAATCATTTTGTGTCATAAAGACTTCAAATGTGACCAAATTCACACTGAGAATGTGTATCCTTTGGTCAAGAGAAAAGTTTTTGCTTCAGATTCATTACCGAATTGTCATCAAATGTTAGAAGAGAGATTAAGACCACTTCCAACTGTACTTTAGCTATACTATGGTTTGGTAGCCTAATGGATTAAAAATCTTCAGTCTTGTAAGTTCCAGACTTATCATTTAAGGCCACTTTCAAATGTATTTCAGCTATATAGAGAATCTCACCCAAGTGTCTACTGATATCAAATACATCACCAGATTTGTGAAGTTACAAATATCCGAGGCTTGCTGAGGATAGTTTTACTGTTATCAATGAGTGTTGATATAATTGGTATCAGTAGACACGAGGTTGAGATTCTATTTATCACCAAAAATCACTCTTCATTGGTTTTCAATGAAATATGTACATCTCTGAACACGGTACTGCCATTAGACTTGCAGTGCAGCAATGTCAGAGCATTGTGACGTCATCAGGTTTTTGACATCATAGCATTGTCAAAAGCATTGATGATGTCAGGGCATTGTAAAAAAATCTACTGTCAAAATGATATCTCCAAGGTGCTATCGTTTGATCTCACACAAGCAATATCTGCAGTGGAACACAGTTTTGGGTGATAAAATATGGTTTTGCGGCCTAATGGAATAAAAAATCGTCAGTCTTGTGGGTCCCTGACTTTTATCGTTTAAGACCACTTTCAAATGTATTTCAGCTACACTACGATTTAGCAGCCTAATGGATTAAAACTCTTCAGTTTTGTGGGTCCCTGACTTTCATCGTTTAAGACCACTTTCAAATGTATTTCAGCTACACTACGATTTAGCAGCCTAATGGATTAAAACTCTTCAGTTTTGTGGGTCCCTGACTTTCATCGTTTAAGACCACTTTCAAATGTATTTCCGCTACACTATGGTTTAGCAGCCTAATGGATTAAAACTCTTCAGTTTTGTAGGTGCCTGACTTTTATCACTTTGATAAAACTCGTAAAAAAAGGGTTGAAATTACATGATAAAAAATTATTCTAGGGTAATGACATGACCCAGATCCTGACACAGCTAAGAGACACAATTCTGCACAGTTAGTTAGAACACTATGACCTCAATTTCAGATTGTCCCCTTTTCAAATTAGAAATATAACTGAAGCTTTTCATAACTACAACAGATATGCTGATTTCATCTCACTGATGTCTGTGCTGATGAAAATAATATTCCATACACTGCACATAGACTCAGTACTCTCCTGTTATATGCTTTGAGTTATTCATATTTTCACCATGGCGTAACAACTACTGTAAAAATAAATAACATGTTTAAATTCTTTATTGACAACCCTGTTACCTAAAACATAAGCATATTAAACTTTTCTCAGATTTGGTATTAAAACACCCACAAAATACCCTTAAATCACTTTGCACTCTATTAACCATAAATCCATTCAAAAACAAAGGTAATGGTAGGGCCAAGATACGTATACTGTTTTCAGAAATGAAATATAACCATTTTCTCACTTACCTAAATCATCTACATTTATATATTACTCAACATTTGACAGGGATAAAGAGATATTGCATGCTGTGTTGTAACTAAAGTACTGTCGGAAATAGAAAAAAACTTTTTTCACATTTATATCTACAATTTAGGTAGTTAATATGTGAAAGTGTGAAATATCTGTTAAACTAAGTTCGGCCTAACTACAGTCTCAGTGGGAGGGAGATAGGAAATGTAAAAGAAGGATTTTACTGAGGAGATATTAGTGCAGAAATGAGCAATGCGGTTGATAGATAATCAATAGAGACATATTCAATACACATGAAAAAGCATAAAATATCTTTGAGATGACCCCTTGTGTCGGTGGGCAGCACATGCATTTCATGTCAAGTGAGTCGACGGTCTGTCGTCATACCTGGCTGAGCGCCCTAATTGCCATCTATAGTCTGATCTATTGTTTTCAGCAGCTATTCGTATTTTTTCTAAGTTTTGCCCGATTTTATGAGTAAACATGCTTTTCTGGATATCCTATTACGCATCCCACTGAACGCCCAGTTAGGCCGATATGGGTTATTTCGACATATGCTATTTGCAATTGTGTCAATTTTAGGGACACAGAGTAACAGCCTAAAAACAGTTTTTTCTATTTCCGACAGTACTTTAGAACAGATCAATGACAAAACTTTATGAATAATCAACTTCTTTATTTTCACAGAAGCAGCGTTTCGGTATAGTTTCTCATACATTTTTCAAGCATATAAGAAAGTTAACCGAAGCGTCGCTACTGTGAAAATATAGAAGTTGATCATCCATAAAGTTTTTCTCATCTCTATACCAGCAACTTCTAGAATGCCATTCAAACAAATCATAGAAGAGATCAATGTACTTAATTGTGAAATTGATACTAGTATACTAAAATAAGCTTTTCGCAGCAGTTGCAGTTTAATTGGTTATCTGTACGGAGGCATCTCTCTGCAATAACATTCAACTCAAACATAGATATTACAAATATCCCTATCAATAGTTGAGAAATATAGTAGAAAGTCTGAATTAATCAATTTCCTTAATAGTATGAGAGAAGTTTCATATTTAACAGTGCATCTAGCCTTGGTAACTGTACTTACATATTGGTACCTACCAGAACTTCAGTTACGAGTTGGCCGGCTGGATGATGACGTTGTTTCGACGACACATGGTTCCATTCAGGTCAGCCATTGCCTTAGATGCTTCATCCTTGGTAGGAAATCCAACAACAGCATTGCCTGTTGGGTTTCCATCCCCTGTATAGTGAAGGCGGATTGACTCAGGTACAGGATTGTATTGGTGGAAAAATCCCAACAGTTCACGAATTGTCACTTGAAGAGGGAGATTAGAACATCTTAAGTATACCCACTGTCTCTTCAGCACGCCTGGCGGTATAGGTTTGACATTTACTGGAGAATTCAAAGCAAGCCCTCCTGGCCCTCCCGGACCGCCCGGACCCCCAGGCGGTCGGCTGGTGTTGAGAGTTCTTGCATTCCTTAGTCTGGTGATCATTTCGGACTTCAATATGGGTTTAATTGTTATGACATTTGGTCCTATCGTTTGCTGATCCCGTTTCAAAGATTCTTTACAGTCTTTTATATTTGTAAATTCAACAAATCCTTCTCCAATTGCATTCCCTAACCCATCATGACAAATCTGCACACCACGTGGAGCAACATCCAAGCCACTGACAAGTTCACGAATTTCTCTGTATGTTGCTTGTGGAGGCAGGCCCAGCATATGAATACAAACAAAGGGGTAATCCCCCTCACCTTGTCCCTTTTCACCATCTGACTGATTGGGAGAAAGGTGAGACTTGACATCACAGTTTGTTTCAGATGACTTAAGTTTTTCTTTTTCTTCTTTCGTTCCCATCATGACACGAAGAATTCTAGAGCCCATGTGATGACCTTCAAATCCCATGGCTATTTTGTAGTTTTCTGCATTTGGAAGTTCAACACAAGCTGTTCCAGTGAACATACCTTTCATGTCATAATCCATGAACACTGATGAGCTGTTCTCAGTTATTCCTGCACCACCAAATAACTTCTTGACATCATCAACAGAAACATTTAATGGGAGATTAGAAATCTTGACAATAAAGGGTTCACCAGCAGCAGGCATAACAACTGAACCAGTCTTGGTTGCATCCTCAGGTCGATCAGACCTCGATCGTTCAGACCTTGGTCGTTTTGATGGTTCTGGTTCATCCTCGTCTTCATCTGGTACATATGAATCAATAGC
The DNA here is from genome assembly GCF_003918875.1 of Haliotis rubra. Classification (NCBI taxonomy): domain Eukaryota; kingdom Metazoa; phylum Mollusca; class Gastropoda; order Lepetellida; family Haliotidae; genus Haliotis; species Haliotis rubra. The sequence continues at coordinate 1,161,248 of NW_025765825.1, read as the reverse complement.
CTTATCAAAGTCTGCAGTAGAACATCGGTGCACAATTATTGTTCTCCCATTCATGTCCATCCCATTCCGCTTCATGGCACTAAAACTTGATTCTTCATTCACAAATCTGATATAAGCAGTCCCATTTCTCTTACCCTGCTCATTGTTGATTAGCTTAAGACCATCAAAAGGAATTTCACAACCCACAAAGAAACGTCGCACACTACTGTAAGAAACAGTGTATGGCAAATTCTTGACATGTACATAGATGTTGCCAGTTTCAACCTGTCTTGGTCTCTTCCTGTTCTGATCGTCCATTGGAGGTCTTTCCCTTGGTGGAAAAGGTCCCCTCGCATCATATCCTTCCTTTGGATCATGCATGTCTCGCTCCATTGGCCTGCCAGGTGGGCCTCTTGATGGACCATCATCTGGCCATCTTCCATCATGACCTCCATCAGGAACCCAATCAGGTCGACGTCTTTCATGGTCGGACATGAATGGACGAAGGGGACCTCTCTCCTGTGAATCTCTGTTCATTCTTGGGGCCATATCCCTACCTCTGAACTTGGGTCGCCCCTCAAAGTCTTCATTATTTCTAAAGTCTTGGGGCTCACCATGTCTCCCAAACTGTTCTCGGAACTGACCAGGACCTGACCTATCAGGCATGAAGGGTCTCTGGTTCATATCTCTACCTCTACCATCATGCTCCATCCCCATATCAGGTCTATCCATTGGCACTCTTGGAGTAAACATAGCAGGAGCATCTCCAAGAAGTCCTTTCTGTCCACCATTTAGAGGTCTTTTTTCAGGAAAATCTTGATGAAGTACAGATCTGATTGGACCACCTGGACCATTGTTTGGAGGGAATCTGCCTTCCATTTCCCAAGGAGCATTCATTTTGTCTTCATCGGGTTGGTATTTGGGGTATTCAATTGGTCCTCTTTGATAACCTTCATCATGGAAGTTTGGTGGTCTCATTCCTGGTGGTCCTTCTTCGATTGGTCTGCCTCTCCCTTGTGGTGGCATTGACTGTGGTGGTCTTTGTGGAAATCCAGGATCATTAGGTGGGCCACCACGGAAAGCAGGATCCGGTGCCCTGTTATCCCTGTCAAAACCATTTCCTTGATCTCGGAACATTGATGGATGACCTCCCCCTCTTGGACCATCAGGTCCACGGTGATCAGGTCTAAAATCTGGATCTGATCTTTCATCGAACCTTGTGGGTGCAGATCTTTCTTCATTTCCGAACCTGGAAGGTTTTGACATATCTGTGTCAAATCTCTCTCTTGGTCTGTCAATTCCTCTGTCTCGTGGAGGGAACTGTCTTGGTTCGTTTGGAGGAAATGAATCAGGTGGCTGAGTAAATGGCAGAGCACTCCCTTCAAAATGCCCTTCCGGTTTCACAAACTGGTCTTGAACAGGCCTTCCAGATGGACCTCTAACATCATCAGCTGGCCTTGCAGATGCTCTTGACATTGGGGAATTTCTTTGATCAAAACCTGATTTTTCAGATCTTTCTCTTGGTTCTCTTGACTCACGTCTTGATTCTGAATGATCTCTTCTTTCACGGTCTTGTCTCCTATCAGATCGATCAGATCTGTCTGACCTATCAGAGCGTTCTGATCGATCTGAACGATCATTTCTATCAGACCTGTCTGACCTACTTCTATCTCTGTCTGAACGGTCTCGATCAGATCTGTCCCTGTCAGACCTGTCTCTTCTGTCACGTCCATCTCTTCCCTCTCGGCTTTCCCTATCTCTGCCTTCTCTACTACTTCGTCCATCACGATCATCCTTTCCATCCCTTCCTTCCCTTCCCTCTCTCCCTTCCTGCCCCCGTCGGAAGTCCCGCTGATCAGGTCTGCGGAAATCTGGCTTTCTGTCCACTGAATTTGTTGGTTCATTCACAGTAAAAGGGGAATCATGGTTGCCCCTGACAGGTGCTTGGTCTAAAACAGGTGGTCTATTAAATGGGGCTCCAAATGGCTGCTCATTAAGTTGGTTTTGCATGAAAGGCTCTTGATATCTGTCACTGGGCATACCTTGGTTTCTTGCTCCAAATGGCGGTGTGTCCCTCTGAAATGCATCCCTCTGTGGAGGATCTCTTGGTGGGTCCCTACCATATGGAGCTCTATTGTCAAGTCTTTGGTAACCACTATCAGGGAATCTACCTGGTCCCCCCTGACCCCAGGCATCTTGAGGAGGGCGATTTTGATAGTCATCTTTATAACCTTGATCGTTACCAATCACTCCATGTTGAGCATCTGGGCCACCATACTTAGGATACTCATCTCGCATACCACCCCGGTTGTCTTGAGTAGACAGTCCTCGCGTGTATGGATCATCATACTGTCTTGCTGGCTCAACTGGGAGGGGTTTAATGGATGGTTCTACAGGCTGATCAACAGACTGCCCTGTTCTTGCTGCCTCTATGACGTTTTGCATCTCTGTCTTACTACTCAGCAAGAGTTGTACAGGAGATCCATTCAGACTTTGAAAGGTCTTCATCATGGCTTGTCTTGCATCTTCATCAGTGCTGAATGCAATGAAGGCATCTCCCTTCTCACCCCCAATAATATGAACCCCTCCTGGCGGTATCTGTAAGCCTTGGAAGAAGTTGCGAATATCTAATGCACTGGCTGACCAGGGCAGGCCTTGAAGTCGAATGATCACAGACATCTTCTCAATCTGAAAATGAATGAATGAATTAAACATTCTTCACATGTACACTTCCAAAAGAACATTTATAAATTTATGAAAGTAGGATATTCTTATGTTGATAATCCACTATTTTTCTATTTCATTATTCTTGCTACTCAACTTGATGTTAAATGTTGAAGTATTTACTATTGGTTGTCTCAAGGTCATGAAAACACAGTAAAGCCTAGCTTCAACTGATAAAAGATTACTTTGTTCCTACCTAAATGTGAATGAACAAAACCATGAGATTGTCAGTCTTTCAAGAAGTCAACTCCTCTGTATCTGAAAGTAAGAAATATACTGTAAGTCAGGGTTTCCAAACATCTGAACACTTTCACTTGCACGAATATTACAAAGGGTACTACACAACCGAGTGATTGAGGTGGGATTAGTGCAGCTGTGACAGCATGCCAGTTGAGCAAGTGAGTGAGTAAGTTTAGTTAACGCCATACTCAGCAACATTCCAGCTATATTGGCGGCGGTCTGTAAATAATCGAATCTAGACCAGAAAATCCAGTGATCAACAGCTTGAGCATCGTTCTGCGTAATTGGGAACCAATGACATATGTCAACCAAGTCAGCCTGAATACCCGATCCTGAAAGTCGCCTCTTACGACAAGCATGGGTTACTGAAGATCAATATTCTAGCCCGGACCTTCACAAGTTTCATTCCAGTTGTATTACAGCATGTCATCTTACTGTGGAAGGAAATTAGACTTGCATAAGTCTCTAAGGTAAAAATTAATAGTTCAAATGATAATTTCTAAAAAATAATAATGTACTGTCCGCTTATCTAGACTTGCCTCTTCGAAGTATAGAATTACTATACATACATAGGCTCAGCATTCAGTACAGCCTTGGTGCAAGGCTAGATTGAGATGTTTAATACGACCGAGCACACCAATTCATAAAAATATCCCCCCAAAATTTTCATGGTTTCCAACCTTTTTTGTTCAGTATACATGATTACTAACACAAACTGCCAAATCGCAATAATGCCTTACTGTCCCATTATTTATTTGCTTCAAGAACTGCATGCAGGACATCAAACCCGATTCATGCAAAGTCACCACCTCGACTGCACGACAAAAGATGTGTCAAGTTTTACTTATTCACGAGGAGAGTGAATGAGTGAGTATGGTTTTATGCCAATTTCATCAATAATCCAGCAATATCAGAGCAGGGGACACCAGAAATGGGTTTCACACATTGTACCCATATGGGGAATCGAACCCGGGTGTTCGGTGTGACGAGCTAATGCTTTAACCACTAGGCTACTCCTCCACCCCTCCACAAGGAGAGTTTAAACTAGAACATCAGTGCAAAAGAATACCCATTCTCAACTATCCCCAGAAACAAATTCAAGTTTTGAAGTGAAAAATTGTTGCCATGCAAATATTTTCTGTACCAAGCTGTGCCACCAGTATCAAGTCCCACTGTTGACATGAAGGTTAAAATAAGTAAGAAGTATGTGAAAGTTAGGTTTTACAGTAGCTTAAAGGTCACATGCAAACAAAAAATCAAACATGATTAAAACACAATTATCACTTATTCATGACATATAATATACATTGCTGGTTATGAAAAAACATATAAACATATAAATTATAAGCGTACAATCGCAAATCAAAAGTGCAATATTGTGTACTTGGGTTTACTTCCAAAGAAACGGAGCAGCCGGGATACCGAACCCAGTCAGAGCTGGTGGGTGTGCACTCAAGTGTAACGGCTGGTTCATTTGCAGATGCCCTCACGGCTCATTGTGTGTGTGTATATATAGAGATGTTGGGTTTTGTTAATACATGCTCATTTTTTGTGTATAACATTTTGCAATCAACAGACATCATAACATGTCATGTGTTCAAGTATCACACCTGCCTGTCTGTGTAATTACATAATGTGACAGAGACCGAACTCGGGCCATAAATCAATGCGTTTTGTTTATGGTGTATAGCCTGATTGGCGTTAAGTTCAAATTGCATGTGGTCAGTGATCGCAGTTGTGCATTGAATATTGTCATTAGCAGACAGGCAGGCAGACACACAGGTGTCAATAAAACAAGACATTGAGTTTTGTCTGTGACAACGACATATCTATATCACAGTTAGAAATTCTGTCAACGCTGAATAATGACATTGCTTTTAAGTATCGAACTGAGAAAGTGACTCGGTAAGAAGAACGTGTGGTGAAATAGACAAATGAAATTATATAAACAGTTTATTTACTGTCATAACATATAAAAAGTTTGCGCCTGTGAGATATCAACAAAACATTAGGAAAATGGCTCACACCAAAGCCTTCACCGAGTATTCACCAGACAGCCCGCTTCCAAGTTGCGCGAACCTATTTCACTGCGCACGTGCTATGAGCGCAGCCCAGCTGTTGAAACCAGTTTTCCCCAGAAAAGTCGGGGGAAAATTAGTGAATCGTTTGAACTCCGATTTCGCGCGTTTTTTTCATCGCGTTATTTTTCAACTTTATAAGTTGAATTTGCATTTTTGATGATTTGTTTCGGTAAGTCCATACCGAAAGGTATCAGAATCTGCAAAGTTGTGTTTTACGTTGCATGTGACCTTTAAGAAATATCTCAGCATATCAGTTTATTCTGTGAGTAAAGGCACAATCATTTACCAATTCAATCTTTGATGAACTAGACATTCATGGAAATGCCATATTACGAAGTTCAAAAATCATGGCAAATCTTAAGTTGAGTTGCAATCCATACCAATCACCACAATAGAACAAGCCATTCAGGGTTGAATGTATGTTACAAGGGTAAAAGGTCAGCATACACAAGTGGTCCAAATCTCGTTCCAGAAAAGAATGAAATAACTTGACTTCAGGAAACTAGTCCTGATCTTTACTTTTGTCTCTGAATTAAAAACTAACAAGTAATGACAATTTTGACCTGAAGTACACATTCTGACTTAGTGCCATTCAATCTGTGAACCATGTCTAAGAATGATAGTTATTTGTATAGATTATCAACCCTTTAGCTAAAGGTACTAAAGATTCTGTGAATGTGAATCAAACTGAATGTATGCCATTCAAAAGTTAAAAATACCAAATTCTTCCAGATTACTACAGTTAATCTGTCATGGCACACCTTGACAATAACATAAGAATCTGGTGTCCTTGGACTTCTTTTGAGTTGTATACATCTATTTTTTTATCATTTTATCACTCATCAAACACAAACATAACTTTTCTATGTACCAAGTGCAATGTCAAATCTGCTTTAATATTATCAGTCATAAATATGCTTTTTGGCTGCACGTGGACATAGAATATAGCAGGTCACAAAATGGGCAAGTGTTGTTGTCCATAATACCTGGAGGAATAGAATGTTGCAGAATTTTCCACCATCTTGGGCATCCTTGCCAGGTGAAAAGGTAAAGACCTATTTATGTACCCCAAACATTTAGAAATTTGTTAAAAAGTGGTGTGTAATTGCATAAAGTTTTTAAATTATGAGTTACACATTACAAGATTTGTTTTATTTGACATCAGCATCACTTCACTTTATGTGCAAGTCAGTGGAAAAAAGTCCAAATGATTCACAGAAACAGATACAATCCACGTCTATGTATGTTTTAATCCCCCGACCACCCTAAGGATATAGAATATGTATAGTCTGCAGCATGTATAGTCTGTCATGTCAGTTGCCAAATTTCTCTATTTTCATTGAAGTTCTCCAAAATATAGATATTTTGGCATTGGTTTTAAGGAATCAAATAGGTTCATAGATGGCCATGACAGCAACTTCCATCGGAAGCTCACAATCACTCATCTACCCATAAGTTTCACAAATCTTCTAAGACACAAATCTTCACTGAAAAATACTTTGCAACCTTCCAAATGTTAAATGTTTTCATTTTTATCAAAACATTATCAGCTTTTCAATATCTTAAGTTGTGAGGTGTGTTTTATATTGCTCTGAACAGTATTTTCGATACTGTTCCAGCATGTCAGCAGTGTTAGAAATAAGCCAAAAATCCAGCCTTCAAATTGTTACCATACCAGCCCCAAATGGATTTAACCTGACCAAATATGGTGAATTTACTCAGATGTATGGAACATCTAAAAAATTTACCAGACCATCGGGCTGGCTAGCTGTAAATTTAGACCGTCCGTCACAAATCTAGCCCGTCTTGGGCGGTCGGACGGGCCTTATTTCATACACTGGTGTCAGTTTCATATTGGTGAAAGGCACAATGTTTACAGTGTTGCAGGGGAAAGATGTGGATCATCTTTGGGTATGGTGCTCACAAACCAGGGATCGCAATATGGTCCACACAGGAATTTTGGTTGTTGTTTAACACTCTACTCAGAAATATTCCAGCTATATGGCAGAGGTCTGTAAATAATCGAGTCTCAACCAGACAACACAGTGTTCAACAGCATGAGCATCGATCTACACAACTGGGATGCGATGAAGTGTCAACCAAGTTGGCAAGTCTGAACATACGATCCTGTTAGTCACCTCTTATGACAGGCAGGCATGGGTTGCTGAAGACCAATTCTAACGCATTTCTTCAAAGGTTGTTTACAATAGAAGTACAGGTTAATTGCTCATCACTGCACACAGAAGGACTATGCCACACTATGGGTAAAGCATTGTTTTCCACATCTTAACTTTTACATACATGAAGCAGACACCAGATTTCACTTGTAATGTGCTTGCATGTTACTGTTATTTTCGCTATAACTGTACTGCAACATAATATTTAGGTCTGGTTTCAAATCTGATTGATCATTCATTAGTGACTTAGTAAAATCTAACTTGTTTAAATTTAATCATTTACCAAGTGATCGTCCAAAAGTCCTGAGTATTTTCAGGAAGATGAGCAAGGCTTTGTTGACAAGGCTCTTCTCTCAAACAGCAAGATGCTCTATGCTTACACTTAATTCCAGCTCATTGGAGAATAAGCCATATGAAGAATGAGAACCAAAGTGATTGCTATAGTTACAACTTACATTAATTACATTCACCTGAAGTGAAAGTCAGTTCTTCACCAGAAATTTCATGCTGTACCATTCACATATGCCTACTTATCTATCTCTTAATTAAACTATTTAATTTGGAGTCTCATTCACACCAAGCTCCTCAATTATTTTCCAAATTCACAGTTGTATATTCATTCATCCAATGTATACCAGTTTCTACATTCTTTTGTGATAAACTCTGACCAAATTCATCACAACTGATTCATTTTGTGACATGTTTGAATGAAACAATGACATTCCATTAAGAATGAGGACTATTTTTATGGATATACGTCTTTATTCTGTATAGGAGACGTTTTGACATAGATTCTAATGTCATTGTCAGTTTGCTTGACAACACCATTAGAATCTATGTCGAAGCTCCATTGTCAATTTGCTTGACAACAACATTAGAATCTATGTCGAAACATCGTCTATACAGAATAAAGAAGTTGTATATCCATAAAAATAGTCCTCATTCATCATCTACCCAACTTCTAGAATGCCAATCAAAGAAGACATTACATTAAGTTTAGGATTAACGGAAAGAGTTTAATAAATTTTATGATTGAAACAGAGAGTGTTATTGCTAAATGCTCAACTGGACTCAAAATTGAGAACAGCTTTGAACATGAGGCCATTCTAGTCTTAATGCACAGGATTCGTGTGATTTGCACCTTTGCTGGAAGTAAGATCAGGTGGAATAGTTTATCAGACTTAGTGACTTTATATTTGTAGTGTCATTATCCGGATAAATGTATATCAAGTCATAGAAGTATTTAAACCCAGAGTTGTGGATTCCAACCCCGGGAGCCAGAGTAGTTGTGTGAAAAGTTAGTGACAAGAGAGGAACGTAGATGGCACCAACGGTGCTCTTATTATTAGGTGTTCATTGCATGTCAGCTGGATATGGAAGGAGAACCTGAAGTGAAACAGGCCTCAGCACTTTACAACTTTGGCGAAACCAACAAGCATGGGCATGGTGCTGACTATTCTAGAAACATAATCTGGGCAAAATGGGACTGAAATCCATTACCACAGGTTTCTTGTGTGACCAAGGGGCTCAACTCTGTACAGGGAATTGTAGCATTTTAGAAGACTGGATGGCCCTTGCCTCAAGTGAAATCAGACGAACATGTTTCTCGCTAAGTGAAGCTGTAACTGAGAGTAGTTCCATGGTACTTGTGATAAGTTTTATGGAGATAAATGGACTATTCATCATCCTGTCTTGTACATTGTTCCGATTCACATTTTGACAAAAACAATCTTTGTAAACACTAAGTGTCAGTATGGCTTGTTCCAGAGTAGTTTTACAACTCATTTAGACACTGTTGCATAAGCTTGGCACAGCTATACTCTTTTGGGAATCAAACCAAGGTCTTGTGGGGGATGAACCAAAGTTTTATGAAGTAAATGACTAGGTGATACATCCACCTATAACTTGGCAAAAATTCTCATTAGCTTATTGGGTAGGAACAACTAAGACTAGTTTTTAGTATATTTGTAGTTTAATATAGTTATGTTTAGTCATTTAAGTCAAAAAGGAGGAAAAACTAATGCAAATGCATGGTAGCTCACCTGGTACTGTAGTCTAATGTTTCAACAAAGGAAAACCAGTCAGTGGTGACATTGAAAATCAAATATGAACTTCTTGAAAAACCACTATGCTTTGCTTCTGTAGAAGCATCATCACCAACAAAAAGCAACAAAATGCAATGGCACTGATTTACAGGGTAGTTGTTTTGTACAGTAAACATTTTCCTGGAATCACTGAATAAAGAATTAACTGTCAAAGGGACCTAATATATTGTATGTATTTTCACACCTGCCATCATCCATATCACTGCTGAATGTCAAAGGCGATGACACACAAGAGAAAGGTCAATAGTTCAGACTCTGTGAGAACTGGGAATTTTGTGTGAGCCCTCTTACAAAATATGTGAATCATTAAAATTTGCATAAAAATGGTTTCCTGGGGGCCATATACAAGTTATACAACATGTCTGCCATTTTGAACACTTTGAACAGCTCTGAGCATCATCACTTTGTAAAACAATATGTGAAGTTAGTAGTCATATACAGTTTCATTAGTCAAGTTGCTTGAGATGTTTACAACGAATGCTGGACACACAGGCCATACAATCACTTCAACAACTTCTAAGCTAAAACTACAAATGAAATCCATCAAAATGCAGACTGATTTGTGTTTATGGAATTATTTATTTACTTCTCATCACAGGCCTGTTCTCTTATGAAAGAGCGTCACCATATAGCTGAAATAATGCCGAGGTGATGCTAAATTTTACTCACTGTAAAAGGGGGGGGTGAGGTGGCCTGATAGGTTAGTTACTCCCCATTATTAACAGTTGACTTATTATAACAATTATTCTCTGAACATTATGCATCTCTTTTGCACATTTGTTGTGGAAACCAGAGGAAGACTGTTTCCATGGAAAGCACTGTGCATATCTTGAACACGCACATTGAACAGTTAAAGAAATGGCATCAGTTTAAGCTGGGAAACCTGTGGTTGTACTTCAGACAATCTGAGGTATGATTGCTCTACCCCTGGTCCAGGCAACACCAAATGGGTTCAAGTGATACCCTGAGATCAAACTCGGACACAAACTGGTTGGCTGTCCATGGCATATTTTTTCTGAATATTCTTTGAGAATGTTTTTAAAAATTGCTTACAAAGATCTTTGCAAAAATGTATGGGACCTTTCAACACTTCAAGCAGTTACAGTATACTTACTTTGACTAATTGCATTTCCTTGAGTTTGTTAATCTTCTGAGTGTGATCGGTTAGATTTATATCCATATCACGAGTATGGCTTTAGTATAAGTGTATTCGTTTTTGGTATCACCTATTGTCCATGATCCAAGTTGACCAGTAAAACATTTGACTGCATCTAGTAGTCATTTTTAAATGTGGCCTATTTAAAAAAAGTGTATTTTTAAAATGAAACATTTTTGTGTCATTAAGCATGTCATGTGGAATAAAATATGCTCAGTTTTGTATAACCTCTTGAAAAGAACAGCTCAAAGAGCTTGCACACTGCAATGAGCTTCTGAGTAAGCGAGCTAGTTTCACGCTGCTTTTAGCAATATTCCAGTGGACACTAGATATAGACTTCACACACTGTACCCATGTGGGGAATTGAACCTGGATCTTCAGTGTGACAATTGAATGCTTTACCCACAAGACTACCCCACCGTCCCAAACCTTCTGAGACTAGTTATGACCGTTTTTCAGGGTGCATGCTCAATGATGCAGATGCCCAGTTGCATCTACCTTAAATGATTGTTCTGTAAGTGCACTTTATCCTATCTCACAATACACTCAAACAAGCAAATGCTCTGACACAAATGACATTTGGTAATCTTGAAAAGCAATATTTACTTTGCGGCTAAACTGATCAAAGTATATAATTTTCTATAACAATGTGTAAAACATTTTGATCATAACCTGTAGTGTCCTATTACTTGGCAAGATTTTCAAGTCGTTTGTCAACTGTTATAATCACTGTTAACAGTGGGAGAACCAACACTGTATTACCACAGGCTGTTATATAAATAAAATTCTTCTGTTGATACATCCATGCTACAATTTTGAAGTATTTTAATTTCACATGACCGTCATATACAACACACACATTGCTTATCTTAAATCATATGTGAATTTTTGAAGCTATGTTTCAATCACCGATCAATCATAATTTCTGTTTTCCACCCTTCAAATTTTTCTTTCCATTGACAAATAATGGTCATAAATTAATGAAGTCCAAATCACAATTGAATATCCCTGAGGCTTCATACCGGGATACATACATGAATGCCAAACACAAATAGACATGGCCACTAGTTCAAAACACATGTAAAACTTCCAATATTTGCTTGTGCATTTTAAGAATTTGAGTCAAGGATAAGTAGATTATGGATGATGATGGAAGATCTCATTGGTCCATTTTTTGGTAAGAATTCATTGTGACTACACTGCAATTAGAACCAAGTAACTTAGTTTCTTCAAGTGGACAATGCAAATTTCCTTCAAATGCAAAGAAATGTTATTTAATAACCGAACTAAACAAGTTGCATAAGTAACCCATCAAAGACTTGCAACTATCATTTGGATCAGTGGAACTGAATCTAGAATATCTTATCATTTATTTGTTATTAGTTCCACATTTCAGAATGTGAAGTCAGTGATATTACTTTGTGCTGCAGCCAACAATTTCTAGGTATTTTTTTTACAGCAATCTGTATATTCAGAGAGGCCAGGACAGGTAGATTCACAAAATTGTCGCAGACATCCATTCACATCCTGTAATATGTGCAGGCTTTAAAGCAGTCTAAATAAAGGTTTGTGCAGATGAAGCCTCCAGCTCATTGCAGTGATACTTATTTGAGGATTGAAGCAGGCTGTATGCAGTGTAAGAGCACCAAGTGCCTTCCTTCCCTCACTAAGCTGGAAAACACCGATGATTACTATTTCATTGCAGACAAATGTAAATGTAACTTTTCTCCCAGGTACACACTGTGAATTCCATGAGACAAAATATATTTGCCCAAACATCACTTGCTCTTTGCACTCATCAATACTAGGACTGAAATACTTCTTCCAAGGCATTATTTCACCAAATCCAAGTTTTGTCTGTATGTTGTTTAACGGCAACGCTCAGCAATATTCCAATAATGATGGCAATCTGGACCAGACAATCCATGAGCACTGACTTTCATAATTGAGACACGACATGCATCAACCAAGTCAGTGAGTCCGACCACCTGATCCTCTTACAAGCATCATAGCGGAATACCTGACCTGGGTCTTCATGGGATCAGTAATTCTTAGTAAACCCGTGGATCAGAGCACAATAGTGTCCTGATAACTGAGCTGTCAGATCTTCATTAGCAATGATAAAAAGACTGGCCAGATGTTGCAACAATAGAAACATGATTTGTAGGGCTACTTTCATGAATGCCCAACACAAATAGACATGGCTACTAGCTGTGATCTAGTGATTGATCGGTCAACTGATTAATCTTGCTTGCATCAGTGATTATTAATAAGCTCAGGAGAGTAATTGATGTTCATAAAAAATAAAACATCAAATTGAACTTTCAAAGCTATGCTTCTTATTGTTATAAAGTCAAACAACCGATGCAGTTTATAAAACTCTTAAAACTGCAGTGTAAACTACATATGCATGTGCATATCTCGACAGGAAGTATGTTTGATCATCTTGATCTTGGAGGAAAACCAAGTACTATGGATAGTCAACTTCTTTATTGGAATGAGTGCAATGTTGATCACTAGCTTGATAACAGTGTTAGTACCTACACCGAAACTTTGTTGACTATCCATAGAACTTGGTTTTCGTTCATCTTTAAAACTTCTAAAATGCCTCTCGGAGAAATCTTGAACATGGCATTAATCGGTGCCTGTTTCATTTGCACAATGTTATGATTGTGTCCTGTTGTTGCCCAAGCATGTTTTGTGGTAGGGTTTGCAAGTTAAATCTATTATTGATCAATTACTGAGCTGAGAAAATCTTGATGAACTTGTTTCCTACTGAAGTCCCAAATTAAGATGCAGTCACATTTTGATATTGAGTTACTTGAAAAATCTTTCAATTATAACAGAAAATCATTGCACATAGGTTATTATCTCTGTAGGAAGACATGGCTTATGTGTTTAGTACATAATACATCATGACCTATCAAAATTGTTTCAGGTTTACAATTAAAAGGTTAAGTGGACAATACTCAAACATTTCAACAAATGAATACAGGAACCTCGAGGTTCCATCAATCCCAAATGACAAAAGATTGTATATTTTTTATTCAAATGTGCAAATCATTCAGAAAGGTTGATTCACGAAAAAAAACCTGAATTACTTCACATTAAACCTCTCTACAAAATAGATTCCCCATCTCAAAACCCATAGAACTGGGTTATGCAGGTTCAGAAGATGTACAATTCAGTAAAACAAAATGGTTGGTACTTCAAGACCATGATTCCCTGCATCCTCGATAATCTCCAGGGAATTCATTACGATAAATCTTCACTATACCTTGGATGCATCTATGGCTCGGCCTGATAGTTTTATTACCTCCCTTGGCTGGCTTTTTATCCAATCAGGTGCCTACGCTGTGAAGTTGAGCTTACCAATCACAACTCACTTTCTCTTCTTAAATTATCTAACCAATTTATCCTGGCAACACAATTGATGCAGAGGTACTCTGAAAGAGGTAGGAGTTCTTGCACATATTTTTTTTCAAGTTTCAGAACTGTCAATTTGACTGTATGATGTCCCCCCAAAATCTGAGTCGCACTGTGAGTTTGCAACTGCGACCGCTATCTTTGGGGACACTGGCAAGCTTGGTTGTAACAGCGGCTTTGCTGATTGGCTACTGTGAGAATGCGGAGCCAGCAAAGAAAGGAAATAAAATTATCGGGCCGAGGGATAGATGCATCCAGGGTATAGTGGAGATTTATCGTAACATTTACCCTGGAGATTATCGAGGATGGATTCCCTGATGAAATTCACTAATTTTGTAAAACATCTTGTTGGATTCTATCAGGGTTTTTCCTTTGTTTTGTCTTCTGTGTTCATTTGTCAAGAGAAGCAAGAAGTCGAGATTAAATTGTTGGTCATTGAAGAGCACAGCAACTGAAGTGGGACACTGTGAAGCCAAGTTTATTCAACTGAAAGGACTTTGCATCTCATGACATTAAAGAGTCCTGATAAGAACAGGAGAAGTTGCCTCTGTAATCATCATTCAATGAAATTTAAGTAACCCATATTTGGAAATAAGAGAACAAGGCAGAGATTGTTTAAAGAGATGTCCTATTGCACTCTCATATCCTTCAGCTGATCACCTCTGTGGCACACCAGGTTGCGAGAGACAAGGGGACAGTAAAGATTGGTTGGTTTGATGATTAATGCAGCACTCAGCAGTATTCCAGCTATATGGAGGCAGTCTGTAAATAATAGTCTGGACCAGACAATCCAGTGATCAACATCATGAGCATCGACCTACTGAATTGGGAACCAATGACAGGTGTTAACCAAATTAGCAAGCTTGACCATCCGATCCCTTTAGTCACCTCTTACGACAAGCAGGGGTTACTGAAGACCAATTCTAACCCGGATCTTCATGATGGTAATGACTGCTGTATTGATTCCTGTGTGTGTAACATGTAGCTTCTAAAAATTAAGCAATGTCCTTCAGTTATTGAGCTTTCTTGATACAGTGTGCATCACCTTCACTTAATCATGTGGGTGATGACAAACACAAAAAGGTACCTGCAAGGAAAAATCTTTGTTTTATCCTTAATAATGACTCACATGTATGGGGAGCACTTAAGTTGATTCCACCACCTGCATACCCTTTCAGACAACCATTGAGTAGTGTTCAATCACATCAAAAAATGTGTCATATGCGGTCACATATATTTGACACATTTTCGCAGTTAAATTATGCTCCACAAAAATAAGACTTCCCTTGATATGACAAGACTCATACAAGATACACTACTGCCACAACTTGCTGTGTCATGTGATGTCAATGTGCATAAAACTAGTTAAAAGATTGAGTAGCATTGCTCTTAGTGACAGGACCGGTCATGTGTATAAATGGTATGAAAATGAATTGTAACATACCGACTTAGGTCAACAGGTTCACAAGTCGTGATCTTCAAAGTTATCATTGATCAGTTGTTGCATCATGATTGATCTTCCTACTCGTGCCCTTTTTTCTGTTTGAATATCCTTTGGGGCTGTGTATGAGGAAATTTTCAGTTTAAATATGTTAATTGTATTTGTGTTTTGAGTCATTTCTTTATTGCTGGGATGGTGCAACAATATGAAAAGCCCCAATATGACAAATCTCCGACATTGTGTGATTGTATTTGTGGTGCTACTGCTGAATTTCAGATCAGTGAAACAAAAGCGCGACAGATTTCCTTCCTTGTTAAGGAAAGCCCAAATCCTCCAGAAGAGCTGATTGTTGTATGCAGGCAGATTTTCAAGCCGATTTATTTCCACTTCTGACATGTTCAGCAAGTGTATAACCTGGCCATGATGAAGAGCACTGGAGTCAAGTCTTGTGATTGGGTGTTCAGTGAACTCAGACCCATATAAAAACAGAACAAGTTAGTGTGTGCAAACGTACATACAGAACAGCTCTTATAGTAGAAAAGTCCATGAAATTAACAAATATGCATTTTGTTTTATCATGTATCATGTAAATGCCAGCAGTGTATCATGTCAAAAGTTTTGAATCACAGTGCATCAAAGGTTTTTGAGCCATTTCTCCATGAAGACACAGGTCAAGTTATATTTAAACCTGATAATTCTGCTGTCACATTAGGGTTTTACTTGTCAATTCACCCAATTTTCGCTTGAACATGCTTGGTACAAGTGACAGGGCTTAATTTAAGAGATGTTAACCTACTTGCACCAGGTGCAACCTGAGATAAAAATCTAGTTGCACCAGCCAAATTCCAGTTGCACTGCTTTTATTGCAATATTTAATGTAAGAAATATGCTATTGAATTATTTATTATGTTTTATTCAGAGTTTACCCACTCAAAAATTGAGTTGCACTTGGTGCAACTTAGACAAATATCTAGGTTGCACTTTGTAATATTGGGTTGCTCCAGTGCACGTAACAAAGCACTAAATCGAGCCCTGAGTGATCAAAGCAATCACAGGTGCATATCAAACTTCATTACAAAAGCAAAAGGAAGAAACACCATTCCAAATAACTAAAAGATATCAAAGTATGCCACCATTTCATCCACAAGAGAGTTGGATCTAATGATACCATAGTTATGGTCTGTTTTGGCTTGAATTGTTTTCATTTGTTCAGGTGAAATGAAGCCAGATCATTTCAAGAAGTTAGCATCTGATGGTTATGCATCCTTTGTGTAGATTGGGGGACCTTCCTGTACTAGGGCTGCAACGAATACACTATGTGGCGAATATGATACCTATCATGAATATTGGGCAACGAATACGAATAATTATTCACGAATAAAATATTGTAGTTGAGTGATTGATGTACAATATGGAATGCCCATGTTGACAGCTTTGATTTGTCAAAGCAATAACCAGTGATCTCATGACACTCAAATTTGGTATGTAATAGTTATTGTTGACAGTACATGTGCAGTCTTGGCAAACTAACATGACTTGCACTAATGCAATGCTAGTACATGTTCCATTCTTGCATATCTCACTTTGGAAAAGGACATAAGGGTTCAAGTAAAACATGTTCCCTTTAAAAAATCTTAAATATTCATTAATATTCGGTTCTGGTAACCACGAATAACGAATTGAATTCATGAAGGGCTACAGTTCGATTCACTGAATACTAGTATGCGAGTGAATCATTACAGCCTTATCATGTACTGAAGTTTTTGTTTCCCAAGGCATTTTTAACACTTGGTGGTTTTTAGTTTTTCTAATCACGTTAAAATAACTGTGCTCTTTGAACCTTTACATGTACAACTTAACATAATGCTTGGATATCAGTCACTGCATACGTTTTTGGAACAGGTGTGCCCCTTTTGAAATTCTGTCACCCTGCCCTTTTAGGATCCTTGGGGAAACAAGTTTCAGAACAGAAAAGAACTTTTTCATTTTACTGCATGTCTATTAACGTCATCTTTCCGAAAGTAAAGAGGAAACATGTGATTTGAAACTCGCATTATTTCATTTCACAGACAACCATATTCCCTTTTCAGCAAGAAAGGTTTCATACAATTAGGCTGATCAGTGTTTCAGATGGATGTCAGTCATTGGTAGTAGGCTGTTCAATTTAAATTTGACAGTGCTTAAGTATGACTTCTGATCAATAAAATTGCTGGGGAAGGCATCACCATAACTAAAAATTAAATTGTAAGGATCAGTCCTACTTCAGTATAAAACAGTCATAAAAAATCAAAACAGACATTCCAAGCAACATGTCTATGTATTAAAAAACCTGTGTATAAAAATCTGGCAGTTGCTATAGTGACTAAACAATCTCCTTGCAACATTCATTGGTCATATTGTATATAATATATTCACCCAATTAAAAATAGTATTGATTTGTTTGTTGTGGTCTGCAATAATAGTTGACATGTAACAAAACGTGCATGCCACTATGCCAGGCGAGTAAAAATCAGGAACCACTGTCAAGACCAGCTGTTTTTGCAACAAAGACTGTTCCGTCACTAGTGCGCCTTGTGCTAAGGTTCTGAAATATTCATTTCAGCAAAGACGGAAGCAACTTCACTGCAGGTTATGTTACGATTGCAATTCAAGATAAATGGCAAGACAACTGTGCATGGAGGCAAACAGGACCATGTTTATGTCAAAATTATTGACTGAACAAAACATTTCACCAATGTGCTTTTTTGCCAGAACTGAATGTGTTGGACATTTCTTCCATACTCATTTCAGACACTGACTTCTGATTCCCTTTGAGCATTAGACTGCTGGGAATAGAAGGTTAAGACAAGGGTTTCCAAACTGAATTTGTGTTTTCTTCATATTGCCACTGGACTTATTACATTGCATGTGTCCAAGAAAATTACCCATATAGAGCTTTAATGAAACATTTAACATCTGACCATGTGGTCGTTTAATTTTGAATTGTTTCATTATCATGGACTTTCAATAATGCAGTTTTGCATAAAAGAGCTACAGATGACTACTTGTTAAAAAAAAAACAGAAGTCGCGTAATGAGAATGAAGCGTTCAGTTTTTGGTTAGTGCATAATATTGCAATACTGAATAGACCTATAACATGGGTTCCTCGAAGCGAAAAAAAGTTTCGTCCAGACTTTTCAATTAATGAACGCACCGCTTGAAGTTTGAGTTCATTGCCGTTGGCTGTGGGAAGATCACCAAACATGTTGCACAAAGTAACTTGATCCTCACGCAAAACATCCATGACAATAATGAAATTGCCCTGCTGTTGCGTAACGTAGTGTTGATCCTTCCAAATGTAAGTAACGTAATAATTTCAAACGATGCCGATATTACACGCACCTTCCATAAAAGTGTGAAATCTACAACAATGGTGTGTAGGTACGAAAACAGCTTGCTGAAGTGATCATGAACTGCGATTGAAGCGCTTGGTCCAATAGTGGAGCAACCCACTTCTTTCAAATTTTGAGGTATGTACACAGAAGCATTCAGAGTAAGCTCCATTTCCTTGGGAATAGCCCAGCATGACTGAATAGCGTTAGGCATTGGGGCAAACACTATTCTTTCTCTTGATGACAAACAATTAGACATTTTCTTAAGGGAATGGTGGAGTATGATCAAGAACTTAATTTTCACCAATCAGAATGTATTATCGTGTTTGTTGTGAGAATTAATTTAAGAGCATAGCTAACATGTCACATGAAGCAATTAATTTGCCTGTGTGAACTGTCAACTCTGGTAAGTAGGGTCGGAATGAGAGAAACTATCGCTGAATTTCCAGTCAACCTTCCACTACAGTTCCGGGTAAGAACATACCAGACAAAACTGTTGGAAGAAACTGTAAATGCCCACTTAAGTGTTTGAGCGAGTGACATGTCAATTGAATGCAAGCTCTTCTGACCTTGATTGCAGATTTACTGATTCTGAAGATAACTACATCACATGCATCTAAAGGTTCTGTTTATTTAGTATTGGCACCTTGTGACACAATGGTCTGACAGTTGTAAGAAATTTTAGTTTTGTTTGGGTTAATATTTGAGATGCCAGGTGTTGCACTGTGTTCAAGTAATATTCATGCATGTACTGGTACTTATTGGTAACAGTATGTCACAGTGACCTTTTGTATGCTTTGCCAAAGTTACTAAATACTTTAATATATACAGAAAGTTATTGTTCTTGATTTGAAGTGATATTTGTGGGAAAAAGTATGTCTTCCCATCACAAAACACCATGACCTCATCATTATATAATCATTAAACTCGTAAGATTTCTTTTAGTGACGGAAGAGATAACTCTTTCCACAACAGTGGCGTATCCAATGGGAATGCCTGTGCTAGCACTATACATAATCAGAATCAGTCTTGGTAAGAAAGGGATGAAACTAATTAATGACATCAGTAGAATAATGTATTTATATTTTAAAATTAGTAAAATGACGATTTCCTCGAGAAACATGATTTTGATGGTTAGTCCACTATTGCACCAAATGTTTCAATTATGCTGGCGATACATCCATATTTTCATAAGCACTCTGTTTTACTTGGAACGGCATGGAACTCTTGACAGTCAAACACCGTGAACGACATGACGTGTGAAATATATATGCTTTGAAAATTAAAACAGACAAACGCAGTTGCATACACCAAAACAGACATAGAAATGAGATTGTTAAAAAAAAAGAAGAAAAAAATGTTTCAATTATTCAGAAGACATAATAATGCTTTATAATGTTGCCGATGTTGTAATGCAGACACTTTGTTTCATAACTCTTTTCCAGCTGAACACATGCAGCTACAATGTTTTTCATTGCTGATATACCCATGATAACAATTGCAGATTGTAGCTTGTTTATAATTTAATACCACACCTGTATCTTTGTCTCTACATTGAGCCCTAAATAGACAGGTTTGATACAACCTGTTGCATCAGTTTCTTTACTATGATTCTTAATGCTGATCAACTTAGGTTGGTTCATAGTCATCTGACTTGGCTCCTTGGTAAACATGTTAGGCACCACTTGGGACCTTGAGAAGAAAGTAAGCTGCAAGTCCAGACATTTGTGATTAAGTCATTTAGTCAGTATTTCAGTTTATAATTAGATACACAACTTTAAATACACACATAGCAGTAAATTAAGGTTTGGATGTGATGAACTTGTTCAGTCCCATTGCTCAAAGACTAAAACATATTTCTGGTCTGAATGGGCAAGACAATTTGTTTAATCAAATTCAAAATGAGGTGCAAGTTTTAGAAACTGATTTACATGGAAAGTGGTGTGGAGTAAATTATCAGTTACGATCAGATATAACATTGATAGAGATGACGGCAGATTAGAATGTTACTTACAATTTACAATGTTCAACAAAAGAGGGAGAGATTAATCAGTTATTGATTTAGATGGTATCATAACAGGTGTAAATCTTCACGTCTGCATGTCCTGTCAACATGGTCAAACAATTGAATTTTGTATGATTTGTGTCAACTTGCAACTTGTATAGAGATGAGGTCCTCCTTTGTGGGACATCATGACTATCCATGCCTTGATGAACTTGTTCGAGGCTCATTCCTTTCACTTTTCGGTAAGTTTCCACTTCTGTACATGGTTGAGTAGAGAGGTGATTGTCCAAAGTTATACTCCATCATTCACTGAGATGATAATGTCTCCCTGCATAGGCTAAGTGCAGATATTTGTCAAGTCTTTCAAAGTACACAAGTTCTAAAAAAGATTGGGTCAGATGTATTTACAAATGTTGACCTATGCAGCAGAAAACTACAAGATATTTACTTCACATCAGTCCATTTACAAATGTGCTGACGAACATTTCGGGTGGGTGTTTACAAATTTGCGTTCCCCAGCAGTAAAATACAAGATGTTCGACTTTCATCGGCTATAGTACACATACTAATCGGGGTTTGTAGTTTTCACATTTACAAGAAAATCACTTTTCCATAATGCCTTCATTTTCGCGAAAATAACAAGTCATATCGGTAGGAAACGAGATTGGATAACTAGACATGGATTCGATTCAACACGTGGATTGGTCGTTCGATCGTTTGAAGAGGTCCCAATAAAAACATAGCTCTTCAATCGCCTAAAAATACGTACATTGAAACAGGAAGCTTCCGTTTGTCAACTGCTACCACACATTTAATCGCTCGGCCCCTAGTCGCTCATGTGATAGCACTTTCGTTGTGAATCCGCACAACTAAGCGTGGTCGCAACGGTCACGTGATGTCAAAAATGCCTTCATTAACTCCTCCTTATTATAACAACGTTAACATCCACTTACGCGCCATGGCAAAAAGTTCGGGCCCAAAAGTTCACATCACAACTTATATTTCGTCATTTGGACAACACTTAAACCAAAATGTTAGGAGAATTTTCTGAACGCAAAACTGGAGATACATCGAGACGCCATTTTGATTTGTCTACAAAGCGCGGTCTCTTTCTCTCCTTCAGTAACCGAAACAATAACTTCAATCGCTTTATGTGAATACTTGCACTTGTGCCATCATGATTCGAACTTTAAAGGCAAGCATAAACCATAACAATCTACCTCAAAAGTTATAAACACGTCTTCTTCAGCATCTTCTTTCTTGAATGAACATTCGCTCTATTTGGATATTCTACAATCACCCCAGAAGTGACTCTATGCAAATGAGCTTTGTGCGGATCTGAGAAAATGAATTTGAAAAAAAATGAAAAAAATATAAATATTGGATGAATTAAATAAGAAGGCCCAATACTATGTCAAACCAGATCATACTTAACTCATATTTATTTTTCCCTATTCGAAATAATTAATTCAGCAGCAATTAGTGTTTCTACACAACTGGTTCAATCAGGTGCAAGAAGAAACTTACAATGTGCAAAGTTAATTGATAACACCAATAAGAAGTAAATAGAACTGTGTCTAACGACATTTTTGCGCAGTGCTAGCATAGCACGCTTCGTTTTGTTGTGCAAAATATGGTGCACGACAAAGTTGTAAAATATTTGGAAGGACATAATATTATTATGGGTTTTTTTGTGTATTTTTGACTCTCTGTTACAAATGGACGCCTTTGATAACATGAGCATCACTTGCTTGATAAATACGACCAACAGGTCACATTCAAGGACCGGATACAGAATCCATGTCAACTCTGTCCTCACACATTGTAATTTATTTCGTATTCTTGCACATTTTCTGTCAGACCCAAATGACAACAGTCGCACTTGTCAACTTGAATAGTCGCGAAGGAAGTAGCATCTTGAATGTTTACAGACAACCAACATGGCGGGGATTCGAATGGAATTCCTTCTCTTACTCATCGCTGTTCATGGCACAAATGCTCAAACTTTATATTCTATATTCCAAACAAAAGCTGACTGTAAAAACGGACCAAGTGACCTTTTTCACGAATTTTACGATGCTGTTACAATGACCTGTGAACCGTGTTCACAAAATAGCACTCTTCAGAAATCAAGTTCCGATGGTAAGTCACATTCCTGTATGAACAAGTCTGAGACTAAGTAGTATCGTGCATCTTGCCTGTTTGACTGCTATCAAATGACGACATACATAATGACAAGTTGTAATTGAGAATGGGGGAAACCAATTTACATACATGAACAGATTGTCACTTTGGGTATATTTTTTAGCAGAGTACGCGCAAGTTGAAGATGCCCTAGTGGTTCAAATATTTTACTCATCATTAAAGGACTGACACGGCCAGGGTGCCGTTTAGGTTCACGCAAGTTGAAGATGCAGATTCGCTAATCCGATGAAGTCTCGCTAGTGGTTCAAACTTGACTGGTATATGTGGTTGACCACTTGACCATCATCAAATGTGTGTTTAATTTGACACTGAACATGGGTCAGGGACAGCCGTTTAGCCTGTCATACAGTACAGACCCTGAAGCAAGCATAAGCAAGAAAGCCCATGCAAGTCGAGAAAATGTGGCAAGTCTAGATTTCCACAGCTTCAGGGTCTGTACCAATCTGCTGAATTCACAAGCGAGCACAGCGCTTGTAATTATCAGTTGATCTCAAGCTGTCACTAGTATTTAATATTAACTGATGGGAGCCTCCCCCAGCACTCCCCAAGACCCCACACTAAGCCAAGTCCTCCTGCTTCTGCCTGTCCTCTCACTCCAGACAAACAACACGTGTGATTACATTAGAGACCTGATGACTTACAAAATCCAAATATTGTCTTTAACTGTTTCATTTTACACTGGTGAGGAGAGGGGTGATTTCGAAAAGTTTTCCATCTCAGGGTAAAAATGAATTGGACTTTTGATGAAGATGAAAGCAAATATACATAGCATTCGTCCAAATCAGAATACAATGATTGAAACTGAAAGGTACTTAAGTGGTGAAGATGTGTTGTTTTGTTCTCCAACCAGACCAGGCGTGGAAAATCACTGACATTTCGAAATTCTCCCTATTTATACAAGGCAGTAGAAAATACAAGCCCTGCTACTGTCATTGTTGTGTCACCCTTGATTTCAATGATGAAGACACAAACAGAGAAATATTCATCATTAGGCTCAAAGCAGTGTACCTCAACTATGTAGGCATTTGTGCCTTTTTCAATAAACTTTAAAAAGACATCGTCATGGGGATCTGATGGCATATTCCTTGATTTATGAACGAAATTGCAGATATCCATCATATCATCAATATACTGCTCATTCTTCTCCTTGATGCCAAGATATTTTGTCTGTCTTTTTGCACATTTCTTTCAAGTATTTATGAGGTATCATGATAAAAGTGGCATGATACAGGTAAAAGCAGATGCAGATTCTGTTTCATAGGAGATTTCCAATCTTGTTTCCTGCAGTAGCGACTTTCTCTGCGTATCCCTTGATTCAAAATCATCTTTTGCACTTCAGTTCCACAGGATTGGTACAAATTAATTGCAGATTTCTTTTCAAGGCAGAAAGTATTGTTCACACGAGTGACCTCACCTAAACATTTTCTGTACACAGTATGTGTACCGGTAGAACATTCCCTGAGAACATTTTTCGATCAGAAGACATGGCACTCTCAGTACTTCCAATAAAAAACATATTCTCCTGTTCAATGCGACATCAGTAACACGTATAATGCAGGCCGAACCCTTGGATTTTCTGAGAATAAAAGTAACTTCGGAATTTTTGTGAGATCCAATTGTCCAGCCATAGGAACATCAAGAGATGCTACCCTTAGCTGGTATCCCTGCTTGCTCTCAAAATAGATTTAGCGACACTTGATACTCATTACCCCAAAACGGCCCACACGCAAGGTTGTCTTAGAACTAAGGTTGTTTTGTACAACAGCACCCAGGTCAAGGTCGGGTAGCCCAGTGGTTAAGTGTTTGCTTGTCACTCCCAAAGGACCGGGTTTGATTCCCCACATTGGTACATTGTGTGAAGCCCTTTTCTGGTGTTCCCCGCCATGATATTGCAGGAATATTGCAAAAAGTGGCATAAAATCTAACTCTCACACTCACTCACCAAAACATTTTTCATGTGTTTCACCAAAATGTCCACGACCTTCATCACACATTTGAAACTGTTTGAGTTGCATTCACTTGAGAAACCAGAATTCTGTGATTAGGAGTTCAAACCATGATTAGCCTATTTATGTACCTGGGTTTGTTAGCACTAGTGGTGGTCCGATTAATTGAAATAATCGAAGATTGGTCGCAGTGACTAAATGACCAAGCAATCGATCATGTTTTCTCATAATCGAACACAAACAATTCTGGAACACTTGTTTTCATAAACAATATTTTTCACAAGGTTGGTTTTGTCTGTTACATTTCATAAGCACTACAAGCTTGTTTCAAGTCATGATTGAATTTATCTTAAAGACTCCAAGAAATTTATGTTCCTGACATACTAGTCACCCATTAAAGATGTGAAATTTTGCCAAAAACCAAAAGAACTACATGTTTTTTCCATATTTTTATGTGCATTAACAAATTTCATTAATGACGCTAACCAATTTTTTTCGATGATTGATCGGTTGTAATAAACCAATCATCAATTATGAGATTTTAACCAATTCCCAACACTAGTTAGCACCATACCTGTGCCTCCTTGTACCTCACCAATGTGAGACCTGCATCACTTCAAGCTTTTTTCACACATTAAGCATGTTAAGTTGACATGCAGTGATAACACTGGAATACTGTTAAATGCAGTGTTTAACCCAATTTACTCTTTCATCATAGTAGGCTTTCCTCCCAATTTGGGGTGGTGGGGTAGCCTAGTGGTTAAAGCGTTGGCTCGTCACTCCGAAGACCCGGGTTCGATTCCCCACATGGGCACAATGTGTTAAGCCCATTTCTGGTGTCCCCCGCCGTGATATTGCTGGAATATTGCTAAAAGCGGCGTAAAACTAAACTCAGTCAGTCAGTCAGTCCTCCCAATTTGTGAGAGAGGTGGAGACTGATGTTCACTGCCAGCTATCCACCATCTTGGATGAGTGGTTTATTTAAAATAACTATATTCTATTAGAAATGTAGTTGCTCCAGGTTTTCACTAGGCTGTGAATGACCAGTGACTCTCTGCTAATGTTAAACCAACTCCTACATGCATGTAACAGAATATTTGTTCACACTCCACTCTCCCTGTTTACAGGCCTAACATGTGAGTGTAACCCAGGATTCAGGTACACTCAAAACTTCGGTGGAACAAAAGTGACTTGTCAGGCTTGTCGAGCTGATCAAGTAAGATGATTAGTGTGTGTGAGTGAGTGAGTTAAAGTTTCACGTCACATCAGCATTTTTTCAGCCACATAGCGACGAGACCAAGTTGCTCACATACACATTGTAATTACAAACTTTAAATGAGTTACTTAAAGTACATGTTCCTTCAGTGCATTATTGTTTACAAAGAGAAAATGTAACATTATTAAGCTCAGTGTTGTTGTTATTGACTAAAGTGAAAGAGACACTTGTCATTATTGTCAAGTGATATAGGCATATAGCGGAATAAGTATGATTTTGACAACAAGTTTCAATGCTTTCATTTGTATATACATGATAAAGTGGGTAAAAAACTAGTTTTTTTTATCTACTCTTCTTAAGTTTTGATATTAAAATTAAAAATTGTCCATCATCATGATTTTTTGGCAAAGTATATCAAATGCCATGAAATATTGAATGGTGATATTCCTTCACTTATTTATTTTTTTAAATATTCATTTAATTGTTAGGTTCAGGTTTACAGTGCTTTATGTTACTTTTGAGTCTGGTATTTTGAATAAGACCATGTCATGTTTTATGTTTCCATAAACTGTTGAACTGTTGCCTAGGTTACGTCATCAGATGGGTGGGAGTGTGTGACATGTCCAGCATCTGCAAGTGCCACACGCACATGTCCCAGCTGTGCATCATCCACTCGACCACAAGTACAAGGTATTTATTCATATTTATGTTCTGAGAAATGTAATTTCTCCTGTGTTCTAGGCATGTCATGATGATTTGTTCATGATACGACGTATGTTATGATATTCAATTCACTGCAATATTTCATAGGAAATAATCACTATTACAAAAACCTGAATATCTTATCTCATACTTGAAACTGTCTGCCTACACAGGGATACAAAAAGATAACATCAACTGGTTTCACTGTCTAATGACAATACCATGTTGTGTAATATTAAAACAGTCTGCCGTTAGAAACAGATCAGGATTAGAATTGGTCGTCAGCAATCCAGGCTTGCCATAAGAGTACTGACTGGATCCAGTGGTCCGTCTGGCAGGCTTTGGATCTGCAAGCATTGGTTGCTGAGGACCAGTTATAACCCGAAGTTTCACGGAGGGAGACAAGCAACAGTTTCTGAGGATCAGCTCTACGTGGATCTTCAAATGGTGTTACTATTAATTCCATCCTCATTAGAGAATACCGTGAAATAAATTATAAGTTTTGGAATATTGCAAATCGTAAGGAATTATTTTTATTATGTTGGGCTTAAGATTCTTCATTTGTTTACAGTGGGTCGTGGAGTGGATGGAAACTGGATAGCTGGTCCCAATGCCAGAGTCTGTCGAAACTGTGCAAATTACACATCCCTAAACTATGCTGGAGACAGGTAAAATATTTGTTACTGTTTATAAATATGTCATTTTGATATTCCAGCTCCCCTGCTTTCTTAACATTCTACTAGATTAAAGTCATTGGTAGTCATTTAGAAGTTGTTAGAACATGGAGAGGAGAGACTTAATGGATCTTAGCAAATGTATTGTCTGTTACGAGCTATCGGGTGCTTGTTGATGGGGTTAAGTCAGTGTGATAGCAAAGAGTTGGGTGACAAAACAACATCAACAGAAATGATATGTCCTTTTGTTGGTACTGATTGGTTTTAGCACAGAAGAGTACAACACTGGGTTTTCAGATGCTTTGGTCTCTGTTTATTGCTGGAATATTTCACTGGATAATCCACCTTTGGCAGTGATTGATGTTGACACAAAAATACTCTCTGTCATCTATCTTGTGTTGGAGATTAAAATCAGTACCTTTTTTTGGGTCCATATTTTAACCCTAAAGGTAAAATATAGCTAATTAAATGTTATTCTGTTTGACCATATTTGTTGGGTATTGTTTCATGCACAGGGGCGTGTCACGCTTAGAAACAGCGTTAGAAAGACATATGGGTATATAGACCCTACCCTAGTACTATATAAAAGGAAAGGGATGTAACGACGGATCCACCCCCTCCTCATTCTAACTTAGATTTCACCACGTAAACTATTTTTAAGGCCCCGTCAAGGCCTACGGATCAAAAGCGAGATGCTTTCCCTACAAAATGAGCTATAAATGGTCACAATCGGATCATTATTTCAAAAGTTATATGCCACGACTCACCGAAAACCGCTACCTCCGCAATTCCAAGCCAAAATCATGGATCACCCAAAACAGCGAAAACTCACCTTTTAAATTCGTTTATTAATTCCAGCCACGATGACAACACCTATGTAGGGCTAGATTCGATCGGCAGAGGCATTCCACGTGTCTAAAAACTTATTGCAACATCTACAAATCATTTCCCTGACAGTAAGCAGACATTTTCTCTAAACGAGGTCTTGGTATCTGCGAGTTTCATTCTTTTTGCCATCCTTGCCCTTAGGTTTAGGCGTTGGCGCGGGCGTTGGCGACAAGTGAGTATGATTGCCGATGGTTTTGGAGAAAATGTCTGCTTACTGTCGGGGAAATGATTTGTAGATGTTGCAATAAGTTTTTAGACACGTGGAATGCCTCTGCCGATCTCCCAAGTACCGGACAGTCTCAGCTCAGCCTTTGATAAGGCTGCCAAGTTCCAGAATCAGCATATCCCGACATTCAACGCCAGGAAATTCCCCTTACATCACATGGAACCCTTTCTGAAGGCACCAGAGATTGATGAGGACTACAAGATCATCAATGACTCCCGCTATAGAACTTACAAGATAGAGGACTGGATACGACTATTAGACGTACCTTCTTCGGACTAGCCAGGTCTAGGGCTATCAACGAAGCACTCATCTCGAAGCTCAAGAACTCCACCGCCAAAGACAACCCGATATATTCTGTGCTACTGACTCAGAAAAATGACCACCAGTTTATGTCAGAGCATCTAGCATCCACATCAGCGGGCCTGACTCTCCTCAGGAGACAAGGATTATTGTCATTGTGCACCTGGAGTGAGCGGTTCACCAAGTCCTTATACAGAGCCCCATGGTCAGCATCATCCATCTTCGGGAGGAGGAATTGAAGAAGTTGCCAAAGAGGTTACACACGAATCAAGGGAGGTCATGATGATAAAGCCCATAGATACCTTGGCAAATGTGATTCGTCAGACGACCCAGCACTACTCCAACAAATCCAAGTTTGCAGGTGTCCAGAGAAAAGAAGTATTCCAGCTCAAGAGGAGGAAGAGGTTCTTTTCGTTGCCCAACCGGAGCCCCCAGAAGTAACCCCAGAAAAGGACGAGTACCCAGGGGTGCCAAGGGGAACCAAGTGCTGAAGGACAGGTTTGGAACGACTGGAGTCTTCCACCCCCAGCCGTTCCTGTACAACCTTCGACAGTGGGTAGGCGTCTTCAACGGTACTGGGAGAATTGGGGAATACTACAGGACGACTACGTATCCCAGATACTACGCAGAGGGTACAAGAAACAGTTGGAAGCCACCCCACCACTTACAAGCAACCCGCTGGCCTTCAACTACGCAGCCGACCAGACAGAGAAACTGGACGACCCAATCAAGACTCTACTCGACAAAGATGCAGTAGAAGAGATAAATCAAGATCTAATCACGCCCTGTTTTTACTCCCCATTTTTCCTGGTACCGAAGAAGAATTCCAAGGAGAAGTTTCGGCTCATCTACAACATGAGGAAGTTCAACCAGGAGTATCTCCGCAGACCAGCAAAATTCAAGATGATACATCTTCCTCAGCTCCGACATCTCGTTCGTCCATCAGACTACCTCGCCAGCATAGATCTACAAGATGCGTACCTACACATCCCAATACATCCAGACTCAAGGAAATACCTAAGATTCCTTTTCAACGGACATCACTTCCAGTGGAAGGTTTTACCCTTTGGAATATCGTCGTTGTTTACTCGAGTGACCAAGCCCATTATCACATATGTACATCGTCGAGGTCTACGCAGTGCATTTTACCTGGACGACGGAATTCAAGTTCATCAAGATCCCAGTCAACTCAGACTTCACCATCAGGCTTCTCACTCAGTTAGGATGGCTGGTAAATCTCCTCAAGTCGGAACTGGAGCCGAAACAGGATCTTCAATTTCTAGGAATATGACTCATCATGCCGGTGAATCGCATAGTCGTCCCAGAGGATCGTTGGGTCAAGATACAACATATGATATCTCAAGCAATGCACTACGTGCTTGGCAAAGCATGCTCTGTCTACTCACCTCAGCTCAAGACATGACAACTGCGCCCACTTCAGATATTTGTGAACGCCCATCTCGACAGTCTGGATCTGCTGATACTACCGGACGAAGTGGCAGCAGGGAAGTGGTCGAGTCAGGATCAGAGTCTGCACATCAACCTGTTGGAGATGAAAGCAGTGATCAACGCTTTACAACACTGGTCCAGCATACTAAAGAACGCAAGACTCACGGTCCACACGGACAACTCCACAGTAGCGTTCTACATCAACAAACAAGGATCAACAAGATCAACAAGTCTGCTACAACTCAGCTTTCTCCTGTTCATCATCATCGACGACCTGAACATCTACATGAAGGCATGCCACATTCCAGGAGCAAAGAATGTCATAGCAGATGCCCTATCTCGTCCACTACAACCATCCCCGACGGAATGGATGTTACACACAGAAGCGTCATACAGACAATAGGATCTCCACTGATAACTACCAACATTCGTCTCACCGCTTCTGGATCCTCAGGCATGGGCAACAGACGCTTTTAAGCATCTCATGGGAAGAACTAAACGCTTATGTGTTTCCACCTCCAGCACTACTACCACAAGTAATACCGAAAATCAAGCAGGCGACAACGCTGCAACTGATTTTGGTCGCGCCCTATTGGCCAGCAAGTCCATCCACACACCAAGCAAGCTCACGGGAATCCGGCTTTGTTCCAGCTACACGCGTGGAACGTATCAAAGCTTGCCTGAAGACTTGAGGGTACTCCGCCAGAGCAGCGAAAGCAGTGACACTAGCTCTAGGCAGATCAACTCGCAACTTGTACAACGAGAAGTGGCAGAGATTTGAACAGGATGCAACGAGGAAAGGCCTTACAGCGGTAAAAGCAACCCATCCTCAAGTGGCGGAATACCTGTGTCATTTGCGACAGGCGAGACACTTAAAAGGTTCAACACTCTCAACGTACCTGGCTGCTCTCAGCTCAGTTATCACCTTGAAGATGGGTGTTAAGCTGACCAAAGTACCAGAGATACTGGCACTACTATGCTAGTTCAAGTTGGAAGACCAACAAAAGAAATTCAAGGCTCCTGCCTGGGATCTCAACGTAGTTCTACAACATCTCACCAGTGATGCTCAGAGCCTCTAGAACGGACATCCTTTGAACTACTGACACAGAAAACGCTGTTCCTGATTGCCCTAGCAACAGCAGCACGGATGTCAGAAATACATGCTCTGGACTCTGAAAGAACACGATTTGAATCAAGACATCGTGACATCTTACATCTAGGACTGAGATGGGACTTCATTGCCAAGAACCAACTGCCCGGCCAGCCTGACAGACAGTTCCACATCCCAGCACTCTCTACAGTCCTTGGGCCACAGGATACACAGGATCTATCCTTATGCCCTGTCAGAGCACTAAAAGTCTACCTACAAAGGACAAAAACAAGGGGACGAAAATTTAAGCGCCTATTCATCCCCTTATCCACTGAGACGGAAGTCTCACAGACAACTATATCAGTTTGGATGAGAGCCGTCATACTAAGGGCCTACAACGCAGCAGGACTTGAGCCTTCACGAGCCTCCAATCTCCACGAAGTCAGAGCCCTGGCGACTACACTTGCTCTGCATGGAAACTGCTCGATTTCAACAATAATGGAGGGCCAACCACTACCTCATAGACATTGCCACCGAAGACTTCTCAGGCATTCACCAGTTTGGGCCACTTGTTGTAGCACAACAACTAACGGTTCCACAAAGGCGCTGAGAAAAATCTCACCCTTTTATCACTTGACTTATGTAAACCAACGCTCTGGAGAGCAAATGGTTAAAGTACATGCACATGTCTAGGACTAACTAGCATGAGTGATAGACCCTGTACTTGTATAGGACATACTTGTACATGAAGAAGGGTCGCATCTCCACTTGATACGCGCATCAAGAGATGGAGTTGCAATAGATAACTAATGGAACGTTAGTATATCTAAAATCCACATGAAAATGTCAGGAGAAGTTTCGGAAGAAATCTGACAAGTTGTGGTTCCCCCCAAACTCATCAGAGGAAGTTGAAATAACAGAATTATCAGCAGTCCATCATAAGTTCCCATGGGGGGTAATACAGGACGTAAATCAACAGCCAGTGAATCCAGAAGTGGCCTGACCCACCACCGATTCTGATGGATTCTGCAAGCATTTAGCATGAGTCAGGATAAGGGAAAATATGTAATTTTCTGACTAAAATTGATATTTTATACTTATCCTGACTCATGAGGTCAGCCCTCCCAACCTCCCCTCTCATGGCACTCTGGATTTCCCTGTAAATCTGGGTGTCGGGCATACATACGGAGAGAGTGACAAAACATGGCTGGTCATGTGACCAAAAGGACGCCAAGGAGGCAAGTGAGGCCACTCGTGGGTGAGTGATAATTTTACGTCTGCTTTTTAGAAGGGAACTTCAAGGGATTTCAAGTGTTCATTCGCAAGAAGGATTCAAGCATTTAGCATGAGTCAGGATAAGTATAAAATATCAATTTTAGTCAGAAAATTACATATTTCTCTTGCAATCCTTTATTTGGACACATTTTATTCCCAGCCTAAACATTTCTGAGCAGAAAGTAAGAGTTGGGTATCACCTTAGATCTTGTGATGCAATAGTTATTAAGTTAATGACTGACAAACCACTGGTGTCGGTTTATATAACAATAAATTGTAAGATTGACATACAACTCTAAAACATCTTGCATTACACATTGCACCTCGTTTTCCTGTTTGAGGACATGTAATATGTCCAGACTAGAGACTATATGCTGCCAATGCACCCATTACTATCATCATATCCTCGTGTTCCACCAGGGGGCTCTGTAATGGTAGCACTTCACCCGTTCCTGTTCCACAAACCGATAATTTAAGTACTGAAGTGTAATTGATGTTGAAGGTATTGGTGAATAATTCAATCCCTACAGTAAATAATACGTGCTATTAAAGTTTCAATTGTTTTCCATGAATATTTCAGATGTGTTCGCTGTAACAAGATCCTTGGTATCCGATCAGAGCTTTACACATGTGTTTGTGATGCAGCAACCAATGAGGTAATGTGGACATGTCACATGGAAGGGAGATCACTTGACAGTCAGGTTTTGTTGAAGTGAGATCACTTGACAGTCAGGTTTTGTTGAAGTGAGATCATGTCACAGTCAGGTTTTGTTGAAGTGAGATCACTTGACAGTCAGATTTTGTTGAAGTGAGATCATGTGACAGTCAGGTTTTGTTGAAGTGAGATCATGTGACAGTCAGGTTTTGTTGAAGTGAGATCATGTGACAGTCAGGTTTTGTTGAAGTGAGATCATGTGACAGTCAGGTTTTGTTGAAGTGAGATCATGTGACAGTCAGGTTTTGTTGAAGTGAGATCATGTGACAATCAGGTTTTGTTGAAGTGAGATCATGTGACAGTCAGGTTTTGTTGAAGTGAGATCATGTGACAGTCAGGTTTTGTTGAAGTGAGATCATGTGACAGTCAGGTTTTGTTGAAGTGAGATCATGTGACAATCAGGTTTTGTTGAAGTGAGATCATGTGACAAGTCAGGTTTTGTTGAAGTGAGATCATGTGACAGTCAGGTTTTGTTGAAGTGAGATCATGTGACAGTCAGGTTTTGTTGAAGTGAGATCACGAACAACATTCTGTACCTATATAATGTTCCAGTGTCTCCTATATACCGGTATATGTGACCCATGAAGATCCAGGTTAGAATTAGTCTTCAGTAACCCATGCTTGCCACAAGAGAAGACTAACGGGATCGGGTGGTCAGGCTCACTGACTTGGTTGACACATGTATGTTAGTGTATCCCATTTGTGTAGATTGATGCTCATGCTGTTGATCACTGGATTGTCAGGTCCAGATTCGATTATTATGCCATTTAGCTGGAATATTGCTGATTGGGCGTTGAACAACAAACCAACCAACCTATAATTGTATATAACACCTGACAGTAGTTGTGCACCAATCATACTCTGTACACTGATTGCAAGTTTATTTTGTTCACACTGAAATGGAGTGTTTCAATGATCTATCTCTGTCACATGTTCTGTTAGCAGTTTAGAAGATAGATAGATATATTTCAGTTACTGATTTTTACTATTTGATTTCATAATATCAAAGAATGGACAATTTCTATTTGACTTGAATGTTTTTAGGCAAAACAATGCTGAAGCTTGCATAAAATATTCAATACTGTTGATCTTGTTTCAGGCAAATGGTTATTGTTTTAAAAGTACAGACACAATTCCAAATGATGATCCCACCCTATACAATATTCCACTTGAGGTGAGATTTGCAAATTTTAGTTTAATTGTTTAAAAAGTTTTCACAAGGTAACTTTTTAACCATATAATGTATAATAATGTTCAGATAATATTATTTTTATTTGAAAACTGAGAACTGTGTCATTTATCATGCCATCATGTACCCACACCTGTAATAAATGACCAGTTTCTAAGCTGTGTATTATCAACTGACTTTCACAATCACATGGTTGGTTCAGTAAGAGAATACACCACACCCCTTCCCTGCTAAAATACACCCAGTCTTCAGCAACCCATGCTTGTAAAAGGCAACTAGATCGATGCTCATGCTGTTGATCACTGGAGTATCTGGTCCAGACTCAATTATCTACAGACCATCACCATATAGCTGGATTATTGCTGAGTGCGGCATTTAACACCAACCAACCAACCATCCAACCAACCAACCAACCCATAGCCCCTGACAGCAGTACCTGAAGACAATAACAAAATACTAACTGTACTTTGTGAAATTTGTGACCATATTGTAATACAAAGCAGTGTTGTCTGTTATCCCCTGTCAATGTTGTTTATCTCTCCCTTCAGGCTGGTGGGTCTGTCAAGTCCAAATACTTTGAGGAAAACCTGAGAGCTGCTAAAGTTCTTTGTGAAGTAAGAATGTTCAACAATGTGCATTATGCTAGGAAATATATTTGATCTAGACTTCTAACTATACGGATGATTGTGTTTTGATACTGAAATACAATAGCAATTATTTTGCTGTGATAATTTGTTGATCTAGACATTTTAATGTCTACAGTTTTTATAGGGACACTATTGCCATGATTAAAACGATTAAAACTGAACTTTCAGATTTAGTCCAAATCTTCACATGCTTGAAATAATACTGAATGTGCTTCGCTCATGTATGGATAAGTTCAAGGTTCAATGTCAGATAGAGGACTTAATGGCACATGCTCTATTAGCCATAGACAGAAGGCTCATCATTATCTGAACTGAATGATGTCATTTCTTCCTTCAGTCTTACAGCAACGTGACAGCATGTCAACAACTTGCCAACATGTGTGTGCTCCTTTTATATGATCGTGGATCCTCTCGAACAGGAAGTGAACAGGCCTGCACCCTGCTGGAGAAAATACCAGTGTGAGTGAACTCTAGAGAGTATGTTTAAGAAATACAGATAACCCATGCAGTATTGCTCATGGTCAAACTCACAATATGGTAAACAGCGTTTGTTGTGTCTGGTTGGAGGTCGTATGTAAACCATATTCCACCAATCGTCAGGTTGTAACTTGTCCTGCACAAACAACACAAAAGTGTTAACTCTTTGTACTTACACTATAGTTACAGTTGTAAGTAAGAACTGGTTCAGAATTAAAGGGTGCGGTGGGGTAGCCTAGTGGTTAAAGCGTTCACTCGTGACGCTGAAGACCCGGGTTCGATTCCCCACATGGGTACAATGTGTGAAGCCCATTTCTGGTGTCCCCTGCCATGATATTGCTGGAACATTGCTATAAGCGTCGTAAAGCCCAACTCACTCACTCACTCACTCAGAAGTAAAGCCTCTAAAGCTACTAGGCATCATTGGAATTTTGCTTACCCTCAGCACAAATTAGTGGTCAGGGGCTAGCAGACATGCATGAATTTGCCAATGTTCAGAAATGAAGTGGTCTGGTCTTGATAGCTGCAACTGTTAATGTGGAAAATGTTGATTACAGGTACATTTTCTGTATCCCCTGAACCACAGTTCTGTTTGGGTTATGTGGTTGTTAACATACTGAGGATACTTTTGATTCAGTCCTTTGAATTGCCACTAAACAAGAGACAACCTTATTAGGATTTTTGAAAGCGCAATTTTAGAAAAAGTGAAACAGTTTTCAACAGGCCACCAGATGTTTTAGATCATTTCATGTGTCAAAGCTGTGTGAATCCATGCTATGAACCAAGAGGTAATCATGTGGTCAGTTGACAAGGGCGGTGAAGCTAACAATACTGGATGACCACAGTCATCTGTGACCTTCACCTTGGTACCTGAATAGCTTGAATGAGCAATCTCAGTATTTATTGCAAGATTCCCCTTAATCTTCTGCAGTGTCTTCTAAATTCACCCACTAGTATGTAGAGAATATGTTTTAGTTACATTACACTAACATTTCGATTGATCATGATTATTTCCATGCACTGACATACAGCTGTGCTGTTTGAATTACTGAACATGAACCATATATATTCACTTCCTCACACCCCTTCTTCTATGTCAGTGACAGCACTGTCAATCCAGTTGTACCGACGTTGTATTACACCGACGATCCTGAAGACATTGTCTACAACAACGACATCACCACATCCTACTCATTTGACCCGCCCATGACAATGAAGTTCAAGGTCGCTAGGTACAGTCTGGGCGGAACGTTCCTTGGTTTGGAAGACATCACTGGGGGACTAATACAGCTATGTGAAAACACCGAGACTCAACTTAATGCAGCTTTTGTATTTGGAACTGTGTTTTCTTCATCTGTGAGTAGAAAAATGTTTATTGTTCAATTGAAAATTGAAGCTGAAGAAGTTATGAGGAAAGGAAATGTCATAAAATACAGGTTTAGATGCCATCAGTCATATCTGTAGAATCGGTCCACTGCTGACCTAGCACAGGCCGTTTAGGTGAAATGACCGAGATAACGTCTAGCCTCGCTAAATGTTTGCTTTTCCCTCACTAACAGGCTAGCATGTGCCTGTCACTGGAAATGGACTAGAATTTGTCAGTCAAAAGGACGAGAAGCTATACATATCTGCTTGTCCTGCCGGGGCAGTTGGGTAACCCCATGGTTAATCCCGTGGTTATTTAGGCATTTGCTCATCATGCTGAAGTCCCAACTTTAATTCTCCACATGGGTACGGTGTGTGAAGCCCATGTCTGGTGTCCCCTGCCGTAATATAGCTGAAATATTGCTGAAAGCAGCGTAAAACTAAACTCACACACTCACTTGTCCTGCTGAATCTCGAGCGGTCCTGACTAGAATTTCTTTATACACATAGTTAATATTTCTTCATTCATATTTTGTATATTAAATGTTACTAAACTTTAGATGTAACTTAATGATTAGATCTCACAAAAAGCTTACAAACAGTAACACGATGATAGACTGCAAATTGTGATAATGATTTGTTGACAGTGTTCCATCAGTGCCCTGAGTTTGTGGAATCAGAAGAAATACCCTCTGGACTTCTTCGATATCTGTATCCTTTTCACGGCTGACTAGAAACTGACCTGTGTACTGTTAGACTTGCAGGGGATACTTCCAGTATTGTTGATACTGATTTACTGATCTGCAGTATTCATGCATTTTCACAAGGAAAGGAAGATAACAGGCTATAAAAACCACCACCTTTGCCAAATTTGGTTTAAATTCATTGCTCTATCATAGCACCTCCAGTGGCTATTATGAGTTATGTCCTTTTCATGTCCATTTTATTTACCAATCAGATTTCACCATTCATATCACTTGCATTTCCTTCAACCAACATGGCAGTATTGAGTCAAGACTACCTGTTCCAAGTCAATAGGAGGAGAAAAGTTTCACATTCCTTGTCCCAGACATCAGTGCATGTTGATTGTAGGACAGGACTTGAGCATCTTCATAAAAGGCATGAAAAGTCTGCTTTGCAAATCCTATTATTGACTATATGCTATACATAGAATTGCCTGAACAACTAACTGTGAAGATTGCCATGTTGGAAAGTGGACTTTTATAGTCAGTTAACTCTATTGTCTTGGGAAGCTGTATTTATGAAGCTATCCGAAATTCTTTTGGTCAGATATAACACAATAATGAATGACTCTTAGAGCTATGGAAGCGGAAATCCAATGGCATTGATGGATTTCTATCTT
Source organism: Haliotis rubra (assembly GCF_003918875.1). NCBI lineage: Eukaryota > Metazoa > Mollusca > Gastropoda > Lepetellida > Haliotidae > Haliotis > Haliotis rubra. The sequence continues at coordinate 1,122,816 of NW_025765825.1, read as the reverse complement.
CTGTCATCTGGACCCTTTTTTTTTTAAATTAAGAGAGTCTTGATTTTGCTCCTGAATTATTTTATTCTAACATGAGATAACGTTGCTGGTTGATTTCAAACACTGTTGAACTGTATTGAAAGCAGAATATGTCATCCCTACACTGGGTTTCTACAGAAGGTTGTTATGTAAATCAGCTATAGTTAACATGTTTTACTAACTTTTAGTCATCATATGGCTTAAAAATACTGCCGATGTGACTTTAAATTTTAACTCACTCACTCACCCCCGTAAATCAGATGGAGGTAAGAGTTATGTGCCCTTGACTGCTGACCTAGACCTGGACTACACAGACGGTACTGAGAGACGACTCTACAAGGTCCCCTTGCTCATCAGCAACTACAGAGACGTGTCTGGCCGCAGAGTCAATGATGGTATGTTGCTTCCTCCCCCAGGAACACCGCCTCCATGGTGTAGTGGTTAGAGCGGAAGGTCGCGGGTTCGATCCCCGACCGCGTCATACCAAAAGACGTTAAAATATGGTACTTGTTGGTCCCTGCCTGACGCTCGGCATTAATGGGTACATCAAGGACTGGTCGGCTCGGAGTCAGTATAATGTGTCTGAGTGGGGTATTCATGCTTCACTGCGGCATGGTATCTCAGTGGGCTAGCACTATAAAACCAGCTTCAGTCTGGGCTAGTACAAGCAGCCGCACATACACATACACACGCATGCACGTCGTCATATGAGCGAAATATTCTCAAGCACGACGTTAAACCCAATTTCACCTCACCTCACCTCCCCCAGGATCAATCACATTTCCTTGTTAAGATGGAGCACTGCTAGGACAGGGGTGTAAGGAACTGTAAATCAGGAATTGATGATTATTAGTACATGCCTATGTAAAAAAGCATTTTGAAGAGACATTTACTTCAGTTTTCTGCTTAGTTATACAAAGCAGTTTATTGAATTATTGATTTGAGAAATGTTGTGAAATACATTTAAGACTGTTTGGTTATTTCATGAATTTTCCTATTTCAGGTGCTATGGCAGACTGGCAGCTCACTCGAAGATTGTTCTTGGTTGACAATGAGGCCACAATCACAACTTCCACATCACCAGGTAGGTTTAATGGTTTTTGTGGATTTCTGTTGTCTTGTGGCTTTGTGTTACACAACATTAACAAGATGTTGACATATTGTCATGGGATGAAAAATGTGGATAAATAATAACAGTTTTGAATAACCCAATCAGTCTGTGTATTTTATGAATGAAAAGTGTGCACAAGCCGTTTATAAAACAGATGATGTTTTACATCATACCATATCTTTCCCTTCAGGCAGGTTGGGTTTCATACTCCCAGGGAACTGAAAATTATAAATGCCCAATCTTTTTAAAACTTTCAATTGGCAACTTTTCAATTCAGAAAATGCCAGTGTTAATATATGAACCTTTGTAAGCTGGAAATTTTGCAAGAAAAAAATGGTGAAAAGCTCAGTTTGCAGACTAGAGGGTAGGACTTGATGCTATGGATGACCAGTTATTCCCAGGAATACAGTCATGGAATCAGGGTTAGCTCTTGCCATACTCAATTATCATGTCTCCAGTCTGTTGTGGTGTATTCTTTGGAACTTTTAGTCTCCATAGCTTTCTCTTGGAACTGATGAACCAGTCTCATCTCACTCTCACTGGCTGGTGTTGTTCCAGATGTGCAGACTGCACCCAATGCAACCTATGTGCGATATGTACAGTCAATCCAGCTGGTCCTGAGTCTGCAGGCAGGAACGACTGATGGCAAGATCAACCCTCCATACTTCAAGATAACGTACGGCGAGGTGGCGAGGGAGGCTGCACAGGGTGGTCAGAAGGTTTCGGTATGTGTACCACTAGTACTGTCAGATAATTGTGTCAATCAGTTCCTCAGTGTTGGCATTCTATTCTGTAGAATATTGTGTTATTGTATTGACCAAGTTGAGGTTACTTGACCAGTGGCAACAGTCACTGAATATTATATCCCTCCACGTTAATGTCCCTTCAGGTGTCATTCAGCGTCACCTACTCAATGGACCAGGGGAAGTATACTCGCGACTTCCAGATTGCCACCGGTACACTAGGTACGTTGTCAGTGTTGTACGCAGGCTACAGGACATGGGTGTGGTCGAAACGGGGCCGCAGAGCTGCCATTGACTTCCCCACCATCATCAACTTCATCTTCTACCTGGCTGGCTCTCTAGCCAACACTTTCTTCATCATCACATTCGGGATTTCCTTCTACTGGCTCATCTTCTACAAGGTATGTGTCTCAAACTGCCAGGCTTCTACCCGTGAAGGTCTGGTTTAGAATTGATCTTTAGCAACCTATGCTTGTCATAAGAGGCAACTACAGGATCGGGTGGTCAGGCTCGCTGACATACGTTATCGTATCCCAAATGCGTAGATAGATGCTCATCCTGTTGATCACTGGATTGTCTGCTCCAGACTCGATTATTTACAGACTGCCACTATGTTGGTGGAATATTGCTGAGTGAAGCATTAAACAATAAACAAACAAATGCCAGGCTTTCATTATTGAAACGTAAGAGGGTCTCAAGTAAAGCCAACTTCCCTGGCTATACACCCCACAACTGGTTTACCAGGACCAGGTTCCAATATTGACAAGCCAGTATGCATAGCTTGAATGTTTCAGCCTTTAACAACCTCACCCTTGCTCTGTCACAGGCAGTTTATGATTGTGTGTGTGCTTTTGTCAAAGTGAATGTCGGATGATGTTTGGCTTCAAAGAAAATAAAACAGCTCTGGTGTGCAGTACCTTTTAAACCATGGGTATTAACTTTGGGTGGTCATTATTGATGTGTGCAATATGGGAGAATGCGGTCTTGGATGGCTAGCATGGCGCCACTCAGACCACAGCTGTTGAACCCACCTACATGGTGTGTAGAGCCATTATGACCACAGCTGTTGAACCCACCTACATGGCTTGGGGATTGCCACTCAGACCACTGAACCCACCTACATGGTGTGGAAGACAGATGCCATTCAGAGCGCCACTCAGCTGTTGAGCTGTTGAACCCCACCTACATGGTGTGGGAGACTACCCATCTTCTGTTGAACCCACCTACATGGTGCGGGAGACTACCAGCTTGGAGTGTTATACTAAGTGCAAGTATTTGTTTCAGAGACAGAATGCAGTATACCTGGTCCACCCATCAGGTCAGGCCCTGGAAGACTGGCTCGCCCTGTTCGGATCATCCTTTGCCCTGAAGACTCTCAGCATCATCCACATGATGGTTTTACAGTGCACCACAGACATCTTCCTCATAGACTGGGAGCGACCCAAAGGTGTCCAGGAAACATCAAAGGATGGCCGGAAATCTGGAGGAACTCCTGTGTCAATCTGGCGGACATATTTTGTGGCAAATGAATGGAATGAAATTCAGGCAACAAGAAAAATTAGCCCTGTGCTTCAGGTGTTTGCTGTCGTGTTCTTCCTGAAAGTGGTGGGGTTCGAAAATGTTGCTACAATGGATCCTGATGGAAGCGTGTTGAAGAATGCTGCAGATTACCAGAGTCAACAGTCCTACGTATACAGATACGCCGTCGCTGTTCTTGTCTACCTCTTGGTTGGTGAGTGTGTAGCTGTATATAGGAATGTGTGCCCATGGCCGTGTGAGGGTTTAACTGATTCTAGGTACGGTGTTTACACAATATGAGTATCATAATATACAAGAAGGTGTTGCAATATATAATGCTGGATCTATTTACCAGAAGTGCATATCATTTGATCTGGTATTAGTTGGAGTGATATTGGGATGTTCCAAGTCAGAAATGATCTTCAGCAGTAATCCATAACAATGAAGGAAGAGAAACTCACTGTCTCTTAAATGAATTGTAAATATTTGCAGGTTCAATACACAGCCTGACTATCTTACATTGAATGTTCAGGAAACTTTAACTACAGAACTGTGTTACCATTTCCTTTCAGCCATAACTCAGTGGATCTTCTACGTGTTCATCTATGAGAGGTTCATTGAGGATCCAGTACGCCAGTTTGTAGACTTGTGCTCCATGAGTAACGTGAGCTTGTTCATCATGGCTAACTCTGCATATGGCTACTACATCCACGGACGGTCCGTGCACGGCAAGGCCGACACGGATATGAAGGAGATGCACCAGATGATGAAGAGGGAGGAGGTAAGAGAGGACTACTAGGACAGCATGTGGAGTGAGTGAGGTAGACTGGTGGTTAAAGCTTGGATTGTTGTGCCGAACATCCTGGTTTCTTGGTGTGAGGCTTTTTCTGTTAAAGCAAAACAATTGTGCTTATGTAGCTGTGTTGCAGTAAGATAAATGTAGTTAGTGAAATGATGTTCTGTTTAACAGTAAGACGTGTGTTAAATGAGGTTGTATTTTGTTGTGCAGCAAGACATGTGTGGCCAACGTGGACTGATGCCGAACACAGAACAGCAAACATTCCAGATGACCCTGCCTAGCAGACTGCGAGACAAATACGACCAGGTCTACCTCCCTGCAGCTCTAGATGTAAGACATACGGCATAGTCGCAGTTTACATTGGAGGCTAATGATTTAAGACATGCCATACTTATTCTGTGGTGTCATACAGATGAAGCCACATTGTTTGAGCAGACATATCACAACATCAAGGCCAACTGTTAGTAATACCTTTTGACATTAAGAGACAGTTTCAGGAAGAACCCTGATTCTTTTTTTGTTTACCAGCAGAACACATTTATTTTTCATCTTACCTTGTAAAGGGAAGTAGCCCAGTTGATCAAGTCTTGGGTTTGATATCTCAATGGGAAGCCCTTTGTTGGCATCCAATGCTATGACTGGGACGTTGCATGAAGCTGTGAGAAACTCTCCCCGGTTAGTTCAGGCACAACTCTAAGTGTCCACTGTTTCACATTGTAGACGGCCATGGCTGGGAATAGAGAGGCAGGGAACAAGGGCAAGATCACAGACAAGAGTGTCGAGGCCTACACCATGCTGAACAAATTCCTACAGGCCTTCATTGACCATGTGAGTATGATTTAAATGGTATTTTTGAACTTATACTATCACACATTTAACACTTTCAGGTTGATTTTCAACTGTTACAAATGGACACTAATGAAACCTTATTAAAGAGGCAATTTTTAAACTTATCCTATCTCACGGTATGCACCTCTCTCTCTTTCCTCGACCCATAATGTGGAAACGTGCTGTAAGCTAAGTTGAATCAAAACTTCTTGGCCTCTGTACCACCTGACCTCTGCCCCCCCTCCGATGGCATGACCTGCCATAGCGTTGTTTCAGTTCGGTACGGCACTTTGTACCAGTGCATCGCTCTCACAAGGGGAAGAAGAGGCCAGTGCACCGTTTCAATTCAGTTCACCGCTCTCGTTCGGTCCAACTAATGAGCCCAGTGCGCCGCTTTCGATTGGATCAACACTTCAGCCCAGTGTGCCTTTTTGATTGGATCAACGCTTCAGACCAGTATTCCGTTTCGATTGGAACAAAGATTCAACCTAGTGAACTGTTGTTTGATTGTAACAGCTTTTCAGTCCAGTACACTATTACTGTATGGTACGACGTTTTAGACGAGTGCATCGGTCCCGATTGACTCAGCGCTTTAGATCACGCGGCCAAAACCGGATCATCCTGCCAAACCAGATCACCTATCCGATCCAGATCGTTGAACCAACCTAGATCTCAGAACAGATCCTGGTCGCCGAACCATACCAAATCGCCACACCATACCAGATCGCCGCTCCAACAGTATTTGGAACTGAACTGTCAGCATTCGCCGAATCATCTGGTTACCTCTATGCGCCTGCTGTCATCATGAATTTGTTTGCTAGTTCGCACACTATGTTACCTGCAGTGCCTTTTTCTACTGCAAGTTTACCTTCAACACTTCTTCCAACTTCAGCATTGATACCTCATTTCTACAGTTTTTACCGGTGCTCAGCTTGGCTTTGGGGTTACGCTTCCTGCTTCTACGGTGTCTATGTACGGATAGAGGGTTCACTCCAATGTGCCGCTTTCATTCAGTTCAGCGCTTCAGAGCGCACCTTGGCTTTTTGATTGGCTTGTCTCTACATCCCAATGCAGCACACTTCCTTGTTATCTACTAGTGCACCGATCGTATCCAGAGTGCCGTTTTACTCCAGTGCGCCGCTCTCATGTATCAACACTTCCATCCAGTGCGGTGCTTCCAGTTAGTGCATCGTTTCTGCAGGTCGTACAGAGGTAGTAGTTATGTCAGTAGTGCAGGCCTCTACATTACGGCGACGATTAACGATCCCGGTCTTTAAGATTCTTCTGTCATCTACCTTCCGATCTTCGCCTTTGATGAACGATTTGATTCAATGACTCTACCCTTCGACATACATATCAGGTCTACAACCACCCGGTTTGACATTTCTGTCCAGAAACTTGATGATGTAAAAAGGGTGATGAGGATGATGAAACAGACCACGATTACACCCAGCTATACATCATAATGCTGCTTCGAGTAGTCTGTAGTAACAAGACTCAGCATCGTAAAGCATGAAGCATTGTAAAATATCCTGAATATCAAGCTGGTCTAGTAATGCACATTCTTTTTCAGAAGAAGTCCTCCTTGGGGTACATATAAGCATTAAAATGTCCATTTTAAAAGCCTACGACAGTTGTAACAATATTTCAATAAAATATTTTACCAAACAAAAAACTCGTTATGTGTGGTGAGACCACCCCTACAGGGCCCCGTAGAGGGCCCCCTACAGCCAAGAGCAGGTAACTCTGGCTGTGTACCTCGTACCTCACTTTTCATGCTGTCGTCGGCCGTGTAGGTCGATTGCATGGTCCAAGAAGCTACGAATAAGAGAGCGATGAGTGAGATAGAGTCAAATCCTGTATGACTCGGGCGCTAGCTGGAATCTTTGTATGACTTTTTTCATTCATGATTTGTTGTAACTTTTACCCGGTGTTAAGCTGTCTCCAGCCAACGTGGCAGGCAAGATGGCGGACCGCGTGGTCCCGTTTGCTTTCCTTCTCCTGGCTTTAGAAAAAGCCTTGTAGTCGGGTTGTGAAAGGGCTGATATTTCATTTTGTAGATTATACTTGCCTAAATTCCTTTTTTTTCCAGGCTTTAGGTAAGTTTTGCTTGAGTGTTTTAAATTGGCTTTTACATCAAGCTCACATGTTGCTCTTTGTGTCACCTATGCATGCATTCACGGCAGCTATTATGGCTTTTCGCTAGTATTTAATAGCTTTGCTGTAACAGTTAAAATATCGCCCGGGCGTTGTATTTTGTTCTGTTTTGTTGTGTGCATATTATATTATGTATATCGTGACAGTCCTTTGCTATTATCATAGCGTGGTTCTGTTTTTGCAGCCCAAAGGGGTGTGTCACCTGTAGCGGCAGTTTGTAGCCTCAGGATCGCCACCTGGTTTGCTTCACGTTGTTTAGCGGAGGAAGCCCATGACGAACAAGGTTGTTCTATGTGTCAGGCTTTCTCCCCGCTCATCAAGTCCAGGCGTGCTGATTACATGTTCTGCGTCCTTACTTCAGGTGGGGGACATTTGGGGTCAGGAGCAGCCTAAGACAAAGATAAAAACACAAAGAAAAAGGCGGCTTCCTCTCTTTTCGGGGATGCTCCTAAGCGGTGAAGGATGCGGGGCCTCCGGCTCCTTCACCTGCCATCCCCTCAACATCACAGGCACCTTCCCCCCCTCCTGTCCCTGTTTCTAACCAGCTAACAATTGATTTACTTTCTGATATATTGCAGAAGCAGATGGATTCGGTCCACACTCTCGTGGCTGACGCGATGGCTGGCCTCCGTCAGGAGAGTGGCGTCCGACCAGGTACGGGTGTGTGTGCCGGGTCTATGGCGGGCAGTGCTCCCAACCTCAGCTTAGGCTCTGGTGTGGGGGTTTCTGTCGGGGGTGCGTCGGCTCCGAGTTTCGTCTCGGTTGCTGGCCACCCCTCCGCTGTAGTAACTACTACCGGCCCGAGCCTTGGCTCGGGGTCTGGTCCAGTAGTTAGTAGTTTGGCAGTCCCTGTAGTTGCCGCTACTTCGCAATTGGTCCCACCGCTTGCGCCGGCTTGGCCGGGCCATTCGGTGTCTGGATCATTTTGTCTCCCATTGAGGAATCCCAGCACGGGCTCTTCCTCATCACGGCACCGCGACTCAGTCTCGAGTCTTGGGTCGGGTGTGCCGGGCAACCCGGCTCTGCTCGAGCCTTTGTCCCTCTCTGTAGACCCCTCGGATGATCCCTCAGAGCTCTCTCTGGAAACAGAGACCTCACTCATTGAGGATCGATTCGAGGAGGCTATGGAGGAGGATGAGGGTCGGGAGGAGTTGGATACGCCTTTGGTTTCGCATTTCGGTCGCCCCTGAGGCAGATGCGGGGCGTATTGCTTCTGTCCTGCCCCAGGTAGTGGTCAGTACTGGCGCCCCGACCCTCAGGAGTTTCGGGCCTCCCAGGGAGGCTTTGCTCCCACCAAGGTGGGGACACAAGGCCGCGTATATTACCCTCAGTCTTGTCTGAAGTAATCAACCCCTCCTCTGTGGTACCAGGTCCAGGTTCGATTTGCCAGAACTTGATCGTCGGTACCTCAGCGGGGAGGCTTGCCTCTACAATCCCCAGTGGTTGGCGGTGTGTTTCACGCATCCATTAAGCCCTGGGGGTTCGTCGAGGTAATTCATGGCTTCAGCCAAGCAAGGTCGCCGGCTTCCGCCGTTCACGACTAACGCTACAGGCAGCTTAAATCCGCCTATCGATCCTTTGAAGAGCAATACGCAATGCGGTTCAATGCCTCAAAGTGGCGATCCATTCCGCCCTACATCTCGGTGTTGCAGAGGCAACTACTGGATGTGGGTGGGGTGGAGGAAGATTCGTCTCCCTCCACCTTGGCTAAGCAATTAACGGAGGTACAGTCCATACCCGGCGATTCTATCAGGTGGGCCGGCTTGCCAAATGATGTCGGGCGTGATGGGCCTCCGTCACCTGTGGCTTTCCGTGGCGGTATGCCGCCTGCCCGCAACAGGCTCTGCTGGCTGCCATTCTGGATGGGTTCTACCCTGTTCCCCGGGCAGCTGCAGTAGTCCGAGGGAGGCCGCTGAGGCTGTCTCAACCTTCAAGGACTCCTAAGCCCTTGCTGGAACAGCCTCACACGTCTCGCTCGCGGCCCCGGTTGTCTCCTCCGATATCCTTCTGCTGCTGCGCGAAGGAATCTGTTAAATGGGCTCAGCCCTTGCAGTGTGGAGGGGTAAGGGCAGAGGCAGGGGAGCAGGGCAAGACACGGCGCGGCCCACCAGCCTTTTCAGAGGAAGGGGAAGTCAGCCCCGGCTTCCCAGCTATAATTCCTCCGGAGCCCTTGTTGGTACCAGACCAAGCAGTCGGAGTACTGCCAAAGTCAGGTATTCAATGTCTCCTGCCACATATCCCTGTGGGTGGTAGAGCTTTCCCTCTTCCTGTCGAAATGGGAAAAGTCCGCCCAATCCCTGGGTCCTGTCCACACTCAGGGGAAGGCCACATGCCACAGTGGAAGCGCAGACCCACCCCCTTCTCCGGGATCGTTGCACTCCAGTGCCCGGCTGCCCCTAGAGAAAGCGGAAGTGCTCGTGTCGAGGTCCAGTCGAGTTGCTGGACAAGGCAGCCATAGAGGTGGTTCCTGTGGGACAAGAAATGTTGGGTTTTACTCAACTTATTTCCCTTGTCACCAAAAGGACCGGAGGGTTCAGACCTATTCTAAACCTCAAGGTCTGAACGACATGTTAGAGTGCCGTCCTTCAAGATGGAAACACTGCGTTGGTGATTTCGTCTGTGGAGAAGGGAGATTGGCTCCGTCAATCGACCTCAAAGACGCGTACTTCCATGTCCCTATGCACCCGAGTTCGAAATACCTAAGGTTTTCCTTCGACGAGAGGTGCTATCAGTTTCGGTACTCCCGCCGGCATTTCCACAGCGCCAAGGGTGTTCACCAAACTCATGCTAATTCAGCTCAGGTAGCCAGGTCACAGGGCAGGTGCTGTCACCGCATTACCTAGATCGATTGGCTCCTTCGATGCGCTTGCCACTCACTTAGAGTCGGTTGCGAGCACTTGCTGTGATGAGTATTCTCACCAAGTTGGGCTGGATTATCAACCTCAAGAAATCAGAACTGGTTCCCACCCAGGATCTGGTGTTCTTGGGAGCGGTAGATTCGAGACAGCGAGGGATAGTCTCCTGTCTCCGGACCGCGTCACCAAAGTCCAGAGAGTTGTGTTACAATTTCTCGAGTTCCCCAGGGCCTCAGCTGGACTTGGCTCCAGTTGTTAGGCAACATGGCGCAACGGTGGACATCGTTTGTGGCATGAAGCGGTTGAGGATCGCGACCCATTCAGCAGGCTCTAGCTTTCGAATGTGGGTCCACACCCAGGGTTCTGAGTTGATTCTCCACACTCCAGGGTGGCTAATTCCTCATTTACGGTGGTGGACACTGGCAGGAATTTATCAAGGGGGCTCCCTTTGGACATCCCATCGCCAGATCTCTCAATTCAGGACGGACGCTTCCCCACAGGGTGGGGCGTGCTGAAGCTCTGTCGGTCTCAGGCCTGTGGTCACAGAGCGGCGCAACTGCACATCAATGTGCTAGAATTGAGAGCAGTCAGGTTGGTGTTCAAGCGACTTCGAGCAGGTTCAAGGCCGCGGTGGTCCGTCTCGAGATGGACAACCAGATGCAATGACCTACATCCTGAAGCAGAGGCTGCACGGTTTCCCCGCCTCTTCTGCAGGAGGCCTGGCAGTTTCTGCTCTGGTGGGACCAGTTGACATACGGGTAATGCCTGTTTATCTCCAGGGCGGACAACGTTGAGCAGATGCACTCTCTCGTCGTGATCCTGGCCCCGCAGACGAGTGGATGCTCACATCGGGGATATTCGGGCTATCTCCCCAGTTGTTCTTGGTCGTTCCAGGTGGATCTGTTTGCATCTGGGGACGAACCAGATTCGGTGTTTTGCTCTCGGATACCGGATCGAGAGCCATCGCCAAGAGCGCTTTCCAGCTCGATTGGACGGACAGGGTTCTGTGGGCGTCCCCGCCACTACCCTGATTCCCAAAGTCCTCTTGCAGCTTGCCACCCAACCAGCTCGACTTCTTGTGCTCCTTGCACCCCTTTGGTCGGCTCAAAGCTGGTTTCGGTACTTTCTCAGGTTTCTGGCTCAGCCTCCTGTACTATTACCCTTTCGACCCGGACTTACTATCCCAGAACGGAGCGCCGCACCCGAATCCCAGGATTCAGTGGGTGGCCTGGCCTCTGTCGGAATCGCCTCCACGCTGAAGGAATTCCTGCACCAGTTGCAGACACAATTCTGGCAGCGGAGAGAGTTCGACAAGCGTTCAGTATGAGGATAGATGGGCCTGTTATGCGGCGGCTGGTGTGTCGGCAGAGGATTCTTGATCCCTTTCTTCAACTGTAATTGAAGTACTGGAGTTCTTGCAGTCTCGGTTAGAAGCCGGTTTAGCGCGTCTACTATCGGGGCTACTCCACGCAATCTCTGCCTTCCATATCCCTGCCGACGGTGCTCTCTTGGGCAGCACCCTCTCGTACAAGCAGCTTTTAGCAAGCGTGGACAGAATCCGTCCGACTGTCCGGCGGATTAGTCCCCGATGGGACTTGTCAATGGAGTTCTTGATTGGATGTCCGGTCCTCTCTTTTCACAATCTGTCGTCTCTTTCACTCCAGCTGTTAAGTTGGAAGGCTGCCTTTCTTGTGGCGGTGCGTCTGGCAGGCGGGTAGGTGATATCCATGCGATGTCAGCGGATCCTGCTCTGACTGTCTTTCACAAAGACAGAGTCAGTATTCGGTTGCCAGACTCCTACCGTCCTAAGGTCGCTTGGCCCTTTCATATAACGAAGCCTATCGAACTGCCAGCTTTCACTCAGCCTCCATCGTCCGGTACCTCTCTTCGGGCGTGCTCACGTCTTAGATGTCCGTAAGACTCTCAAAGGCTTATATCAAACGAACGGCCGCTATCAGGAAAGATAAGCAGCTGTTCTGTTGTTATGGCGGTGGCAAAGGCTGGTCTTCCGCCAACAAGCAGACCATATCTAGGTGGCTTGTCTCTGCCATTTGTTGAGGAGTTACTCTTACAAAGGATTAACCATCCCTCAGGGTTTTAAAGGCTCGACCGGTTAGGGCAGTGGCGACATCAAAAAGCATGCATACAGCGGCACTGCCCATTGAGGAGATCTGCTCAGCGGCTATCTGGAGCCGAATCGAATGCGTTCATCCGCCACTATCAGCTGGACAAACACTCCGCGGGGAGGCGTGTTCGGTTTGGCCAGACAGTTCTCACCAGTAAGCAGTGCGGTGATTCTCTGGCGAATGAGCCTTAGAAATCACGTTTGCTTTTCTCATGGTGTAGGTGTTAATAAATTCCTCAATTTTTTATCGGTGGTGGTATCACATTGGTGGTGGTTTTACCGTATGTAGCGATTATCACCGCTACAGTCACTGTGTTCATCCCTGCACCAGCGCTGGTTTGGGTTGCTGAGGATATATATTGGACTGCGCCCATACTTTCCCTCCCATTTTGATGGTTGGGGTGGGACTTGCGTCCGCCTTTATAAATTCCACCAATAGCCTATCGGCTAGGCTCCTTTTCCGCTTTGCCGCCTGCGCCCTGATTGACATCAGCGGTCGGGTGACTAGGTGAGTGTACTTTCTCTCTCTGTATGGCGGCTTCGGCTGTGCCTTCGACTGAACTAGGGGTATGTTAGGCAGACAGAATACCACTCGACTCAACATCGTTGGGGAGTCTGTCTTATGTATATGTGTACCCAAGGAGGACTTCTTCTGAAAAGAATTTTACAAACCTGGAGAGGTTATGAATTCTTTGAAGAAAAGTCCTCCTTGGAGTAATGCTGCCCACCTCCCCTCATTCTGTCTGACCGTTCAGCATGAAAAGTGAGGTCGCAGGTACACAGCCAGAGTTACCTGCTCTTGGCTGTAGGGGCCTCTCGGGGGCCCTCTACGGGGCCCTGTAGGGGTGGTCTCACCACACATAACGAGTTTTTTGTTTGGTAAAATATTTTATTGAAATATTGTTACAACTGTCGTAGGCTTTTAAAATGGACATTTTAATGCTTATATGTACCCCAAGGAGGACTTTTCTTCAAAGAATTCATAACCTCTCCAGGTTTGTAAAAGTTTCTGCTTGTGGTACCAGCAGTGATGTTTTGTCAAGTAGCTAGCGTCCCTTAACCCGGATTTTATGGGTTGGGACTCGTCTAGTTAACCGAAGACCGTGTTGTCCGGTTTTTTGTCACTATTGCATTGTGGGTAGCATTTGCAATGGCGGGCTACTGTTTGTTTACCGTAGACTTTTGATGATGACTATGAAGTGCCCTGACAGACTTGTCTTGGTCCCACGAGTGAGTGAGTGAGTTTAGTTTTACGCCGCACTCAGCAATATTCCAGCTATATGGTGGCATCTATCTGCGCAATGGGGAACCAATGACATGTGCCTGACCACCCGATCCCGTAAGTCGCCTCTTACGACAAGCATGGGTTACTGAAGGTTCATTCTTACCCGGACCTTCACGGGTCTTGGTCCCACGAAGCGGATAACTATCCCAGCCTTTAAAGTGATGATGAACATTCCCAGTAAGAGTGATTATGTCGAGTTTCGTCAGTCAGACGAGAGAAACAGTTTACCGAGGGTATCAGACAGAATCGCCAAGAACGCTTTCACTTTGGCTAGGGTTACTCGGTTCTTAGCTTAAGCCCTCAGTTCAGAGGTCACTGCAACTGTATCCGGACTGTCCGAAGGCATCGATGTTACCCTTACGAACATTCCTGGGGTCACTGGTCTTTTTACCTCTGCCATTCACTTCATTTGGTGAACCATATGTTCCTGTGATCACTGATTATACGACCTTCATCACACTGTGTACAATGTGAACATTCCTGTCAATTGACTGACAATCTCCATGCCACGAACCTCCTAAATTCAGCACTTTTTCACTACTGTCATGATAGCTTGGCTATTCAAACGTATCTTATCTCAGGAGACATTCGTTCTTCAGTGGCAGTAGTTGCTAGGCCTTCTGACGTCAGCTCAAGCCCCAACGTACAGAGGCCATCTCCAACTTTGGCCGATACAGCGATTCTACGCTAATATCTCGAGGTCGACAACTGAACCCGAAGGAATTGATTCGCCTTCCTCAACCGCTTTGTTCAGTCCTTCAGTGGTGGCTTGACGAACGGAAGGTCTGCGCTGGAGTTTTTCTTGGTACCCCTAGCGTTCTCACAACCCAGCACTTTTTGTCAGTGGCAAGAACTTCTGGGTCTGTTGATGTCAGCTCAAGCTTTGACTCTCAGGGGATAGCTTCAACTACGGCCTCTCCAATATTTTCTGGGTCAGCACATCAGGATTGGGGTCCCTCACGCATTTATCTCTCTTCCTCCAGCACTCCATCTCCATCTCCAGTGGTGGTTGGAAGTGTTGAATGTTTGCGGCGACATCTCTTTTAGGACTTTTGCTCTAGTACATCACCTGTACGTAGATGACTCTCTACACGGGTGGGGAGCTCACCTTCTCAATCAGCAGGTGGCAGGGCTGTGGTCTCCCACAGACCGCGCATGTCACATCAACGTTTTGGAGCTCAGGGCAGTGATTCTTGCGATCGCTCATTGGCAACACCAAGCTTTTGATTCGATCAGACAATGCTGCAGTCGTGTGGCACATCACTCAAATGGGGTCCACGGGGTTTCCACAGCTTCTTCAGTGGACACAACAGTTTTTCTACTTAGTGAACTCTCTCAACACCACGGTCCAGGCCAATCATATCCCAGGGGTGAAAAACCTCATTGCAGATTCTCGTTCCCGTCCGGTTCCACCATCCCTGACGGTGTGGGAATGGCATCCGCAGGTGGTCCAGACTTTGTGCCTTCCGATGTCGAACAAGACAGTGGATCTGTTTGCTAGCGGCTTCAATCACCACCTCCCCAATCCTGGATCCTTTGGCCTGGGAACACGACACTCTAGCCATCCCCTGGGACGACTTGAACGTGTATGCGTTTCCACCAGTGGTACTACTTCCACGCATACTGCTCAAGGTACACACGATGCAGCGGATGACACTGATTTTGGTCACACCTTTTTGGCTGGCCAGAAGTTGGTTTGTAGACATGACCGATAACTGCAAAGGGATATTTCAAGTGAGTTGCTGCTGCGATTACCACGGTACACCGAACCTCCTCTAGGTCACTCTATGATGACAGATTACTGGAAGCTCCAAGACGAGAATGACAGCTAGGGGAGGTCACATGATCATCTGAGCACACTGCACCCTTATAGAGATGATTGACAGGTCATGCTGTCGGAGTGGGGGCAGAGGTCAGGTGGTACAGAGGCCAAGAAGTTTTGATTCAACTTAGCCTACAGCACGTTTCCACATGTGGGTCGAATAAGAAGAGAGAGGTGCATACCATGAGATAGGATAAGTATATAAATATACAATTTATGTTTAAAATTTCCAACTATGTTCCCCATCAATTTTCAGTGTTTGATTATTGATGTAATCACTTCACAGTATAACACTTACAGTCTCTGTAATATGAATTACTTGCTAGATTGATCTACACAGTGTGTTAATGAATGCAGGGGTGATGGATCTACGGGAATTGAATTTGCTGGGACTGCCAAATTGCCAGAGCTGAGATCCATTTTAAGATGTATGTTTGTGTATGTTTCAGTCCCTGCGAGACCTGGACTATGTGGTGAAGGACAAGACGCTGCTGGAGAGTGTGATGGACACTGAGTTCTTTGATGTGCAAGACAAGGGCATACTCTACAATGGTATTATCTTCATGACTCAGGGTTAAACCATCCTTGGTTATCTAGTTTAATATTATCCATGAAATCATGCGTACCGTGGACCCAACTCTCTTGTGTCTGACACTGCACAGAGTTTCACTCTCTCATGAGTATAGTTTGTTGAATTTCTAGTGGTGTTCCACATGAAATTATGGTAACAAATGGAGCCAGGATATTTATCGCCGTTGACTGGAGAGTTATACCTGGATAATGAATTGCTTAGTACTGACCTTGATATGTAGGTGGTCCCAATGCATAGCAGATAAAAAGCCTTCTAGGTGTTTGTTTATGTTGAATTTGTGTGTGTGGGTTTTATGTCCAATCATTGACCACAAGGCCCACAGGTAAATCATTTCCACTCATCATTTGGTCTAATACGAATCTGGAATAGGTTAACAACCGGACTCTTCAAATCAATTCTGTTACTCATGTCACTCACAAGTAGAACTCTAATCACTGCTGTAAAAGTCACATGTTTCCCCAAATTGTGTTTTTTCAATACTTGATAAAAAAGTCATTCTAGTCAAGTCACAGTGACAACTGATCCACTTGGCTACTATAAGACAAGAAGGATTACAGGGAATCATTTTGCTGTTAAGCATTCATTGTTAACTATATCCCATGTTCTCTTCTCCAGACAATGGGCACTCATTTGACCAGGTGCTGTTTATTGGCAATGAGTCCTCACTCATCATCTTTGACACCCTTCTCTTCTGCATCGTTGATCTCATCGCCACTGACTTTGTATTAGCTGGAGTCATTACCTACCTTGTTTCACAGGTACGATTCTTTGACGTTTATTATTCGTGAAATTGGATTTAAGTGTGTCTGTTACAGAATGGTATGCAGGTTTAAGTCATCGCTTGACTGTATATACCTTATGCTGCTTTATCAGGAGGGATGTAATGATTGATTGACATACACTACTTTAAAAAGGTCATCAGATGACCGATGTAAACCGAAGGACTCTTGCATTGTGAGATTTCATGCAAGTGAGTGAGTTTAGTTTTATGCCGCACTCAGCAATATTCCAGCTATATGGCGGCGGTCTGTAAATAATCGAGCCTGGACCAGACAATCCAGGGATCAACAGCATTAACAGCGTTCTACGTAATTGGGATACGATGACGTGTCAACCCAGTCAGCGAGCCTGACCACCCAATCCTGTAAGTCGCTTCTTACGACAAGCATGGGCTACTGGGGATAAATTCTAACCCAGACCTTCACAGGTCGGTTTCATGCGATGTACACAGTACATATTGTTTATAGTTGACGCCTTGTCTGCCCGCCCTTCCATCCGCCTGTCCGTCCATAATCATTTTGTTTCCAGAGCGTAACTCAAAAACTGTTCAATATCTTTCAACAAAAATTGGTAGATATATCAAAGAGATACTAAAGTGGTGTCTTTTGTTATTTACAAATTTTGTGATTTATATTTTTCGTGGTTTCCCTGGAAACATTTTGGACTTCGTCTTAAAAGGGAGGGGTGGACTTTGTTTCCGGAGCACAACTCAAAAACTGTTCAATATCTTGGCAGATATATGAAACACATCCGAAAGTGGTGCCTTTTGCTATTTACAGATTTTTGTGATTTTTATTTTTCTTGGTTTCCATGGAAACGTTCTGGCCTTAGTTTCAAAAGGGAGGGGTCGGCTTCATTTATGGAGCACAACATTAACACCGTTTAATATCTTTCTACAAGACTTGGCAGATATATCAAATAGATCTTGAAGTGATGCCTTTGCTATTTGCAGATTTTTGGCATTTATTTTTTTCATGATTTCCATGGAAACGTTTTGGATTTAGGCTAAAAAAAATCAAGTTGGACTTTAAAGTAACTGTCAAGTGATTTTGTTCTTTCCAATTTATTGGGGGCCGGGGATTTGTCATCTTCTGATGACTCTTGTTTCTGTAGTGGGTGGTGGGGTAACCTAGTGTTAAAGCGTTCGGTCATCACACCATGGGCATAATTTGTGATGCCTGTTTCTGGTGTCCCCCGCTGTGATATTGCTGGAATATTTCTAAAAGCGGTGTAAAACCCAACTCACTCACTCACTATCTTTTCTGTATCAATGCAAGACGATACAGTAGGTAAAGTACTTTTTTACTCATAACTAATGACACTCTCCTGCATTTTGGCCATTATATATCGCAAAATAATTGTAATTAGCATTATGAGTTTACTACTAAAAATAGCTGCTACAAACTTGCTTCTACAGCTAGCTTTTCCCATGGAACCCGATCTGAAATATTCATAGTCAAGAGGTTGCCATGCCATTTGATGAGGATATGTGGAGTATGTTAGGTATTATATACTGGACAAAAATAGTTAGGGATATATGTAAATTTTGAAATTATAAATAATGATCTATTTATTCACTGACACACTGATAAAATATCAATCATAAAAATACCAATATCCCTAACTTATTTTGTCCAGTATATCTTGATTCGTGTACCACAATATGTGTCTTATCTTGATCTATATACACAAACATTTCATGTATCTAAATATGAGTAAATGACGAAAGTGTTAGTTCTCTCTCAATGTCAGTCATTATATGTGTTCCAGCTGATCGTCCTGGTTCGAGACAGTGGGGGAAGGAAGAACCTGGCCAAGAAGACTCTGGTTGATGAGAGATTCTTGATATGAGGGCTGACAAGACTTACAGCTGTATGTCAGAGGCTGGTTAATGTAAAGGAAGCAAAGACACACGTGCTTCAGAATGTGTTCATTTTACCAGTCTGTGGGAAACAGACTTTGAGTCTTCTAGCCAAGCTTTTCAACTGGCATATCGAGTAGATTTGGTGTACACAATAACTGGCATGTTCATCAAATGTCCATTTCTAGCATCTAAGCATTATTTTTAAAACCATATATCATAACCTTCGTTACATTTGAAAGATCCAAAGATGCTCCTGACGCAGCCGAGATCAGTTGTTCTCACATTTGTTACGTAAGTCTGAGTGAAATGCTCAGATTCTCGTACATTTAGTAAGTAAACTGTTGGCTCAGACATGACTCTCCAGTCAATGTGAGATGACAAATGTGATCATGGCACACCACATCAGATGTTGTTACAGTAAGATTCTCACCAGGTTTTCAAAAAAAACAACTTAAACCTGACCACTTATTACAAAATGTTGATCACAAGAAATTCGTCCATGATGTAGTGTCAGCTGATTTTCCTGAACTCCTGATGTATCAGAAAATATGGAACAGATCTGATTAATGCTTCATAAAATCAGCATGACAGTATTATTCTTAGTCTGTCTGAAAACTAGAGGAGAAAGGTTAACTAGCGTAATAGTATGCCATGTTTAGCATAATAAGGAGAGGAGAGTCTCATTGCACTCAGCCATTGTTGTGCTATGTTAACTTCTATGCATTAACAGCAGTCATACTACTGAGACTGCTTAGTGCAACAGGGAGTGGAGGCCAGTGATGAGATCTCTGGCCACATCATACCAAGAGATTTTGACATATGTTACTTGTTACCCTCCCTGGCTCTAAACATTAACTAATTGAAACACTAACAGCTCATAGTCACAATACTATGCCTGGTTGGTGTGTCCAGGTTGATATGGACAGTGGGCTAATCAGTACTGTAAAACCTACATTAGTCTTGGCTAGTGCATGCAGACACACAGACACATAAGCAGGCACATGACGATATAAGTTAGTAGCCTTGAATGTGACCTTAAACCCCATATCACCTCACCTCATGACAGCTTCGATATACCTGTGAACTGACAGGGGTGGGGGAGTACCCTAGTGGTTAAAGTGTTTGCTCGTCACACTGAAGACCCGAGTTTGATTCCCCACATGGGTACAATGTGTGAAGCCCATTTCTGGTGTCCTCTGCGATGATTGTGCTGGAATATTGCTAAAAGTGGCGTAAAAAACACACTCACTCACAGTTCTGGCACTGTCAGCTCATGGTTTGTCTGATCCAGGCTTTATCTCATCAGTCACCTTTCTCCGCTGAGCTAAGAGTTTCCTGCTGCCAGCGTATAAACCATAGACACAGTGAGCACTCTACAGCTCTACAAGACCTCCAGTCTTGTTATCTACCTATAAAAGACTGGGCCAACTCCCCTGTCTCTTGAATTACGCTGGTTCTTACAACCATATGTGTGCCATATATTGACATACTGACATTAGTTGTGCTAATATATGACCCAGTTCAGATCTGATGTATGTACTGAACATGGTGAAATGGTCACAATTGTACAAATATGATGTTTTATGTTTATGAATCCATATGTTTTATATACACTTTGATGTACAGTTTTTGTCAATATTGTCCCAAATGTTTGATATGTCACTTTACAAACCTGTCCGTCCTGTTGAGGAAAACGTGAATCACATTCCATTTGTAGACAATGGAGGTTATTTTATGTATTTTGTATTATATTTTAGTGACAGAATTACAGTTTTGATTTTTTTTCTGAGCAAGTTTATAAATCATGTTGTGATACAGATATTGGTGCATAAATCAAATGGTTACTTGTTTGATATAAAACTATGGGCATTTCTGCTCAGAATACTCAATTCAGGAACTATTACATGAAAGGCCTGGAACTTCATGAACTAAATGGATTCAAATTTGAGGCAAAATCATCCAAACACTTGAAAAGTACATTGCTGTTCACAGTTAAACATTCTGAAAATGTTTGAACGCTATGTTCTGTTACTATACTCCTTTCCGTCCACTGTAGGCTCACCAGTGACCAATGTATCACGCCTTACAAAGATAGAACGATATGCTGTTGTGGAATGAGATTGATATATGCAGGTAGCTGACATATTTTTCAATGGTAGGCCTGTACACATGCACATGCATGTGCGCACGCACACGGGAAAATTTATCCATATCCTGTAACTCTTGGAAAGATTTCTTAAATTATAAGTTTGTTTGTTGTTTATGTGTATTCATCAGTCCATCCATGTACATAATATACTTGTACAGTATAATAAATTATTTTCATAGATTTCATTATTTGTTTGGTCTTTATATGTGGGAAAGAAACGTGGATGACCTGTCTCATATGCAGACCCTGCACACCAAGCTGGGTGAATACTGTGATGTATTGGGACTGATCATGTTTGGAGAATCAGCAAGTGGATTTTTATATTTAATTATGGATACAAAAATAGGGACTTCTGTGAAAAAGTACCAGGTAAATGGTAATTGGTAGTCTGTTTTGTTTGGTATAATCCCAGACAGTGGAACCTGCCTATACCCATTTATTAGGTCAAACATGCTGATGTACCTGGCCTATTGGACAAGTCAGTCATTGATTCTCGGTACTGGGTAAGAGTCTGTTTCATGTCTGTGACTAACATCAGCCGCAATTATTCAAGGTGAACTCAGGTCACTAAAACTTGATTCAGTTGTCTCATTGTTCATTGTCTTGCATGCAGTGAACTTTTGTCTTCAAGGCTTCATGCTTGATTTGGATTCATCCGTTTGGGATGTAGTTCCTCAGACACAGCGGTACCTACACCTGTATCATGACACTCTAAATCTGTATAGCAAGCCACACCTGGAAGCAAGTGAGCAAACCCTTGATGTAACTTGACACTTGAGCCAAATGAACAGATGACAAACTTAACATCTGAATTAGCTGAAACTTCAGAATTGGTAAAGTCAGCAATGCCTTCAAACTTTACAGGGTCCCTGACTATATATCAATAATGTATGTACCATGAGACCAATTATGTGATTGTTGGCAAAAACATCCACAGTATGGCAATCAGTAGAAAGCCTACCCCAACATGATGAAAGATACTCCAACAAACTCTTCAAAGAACATAATGGCCAAAGACATGGTACAAAAAGCCATAACACATGATTAAGCCATTGCTCCATCAGGTGTTTTTTCGGTCCATGAACAGTATGACCACCAAAGCCTAGGTCAACCCGACTGAAGCCTAAGAAATCCTGTAGTGACCACCTTATTGTACATTACAACCAAGGATTACTTCATCTGAATCCTCAGTCTCAAAACAGGAAGTCCTTATTATATTCATTGGAGTGTATCTAAAGCTCCCCGAGATTCAGGATGTTATACACTAGACTTCCTCTGAAGAGTGTGCCTTCCTAGCAAGAATTCTGAGTTCTGTTTTGAGTTCCTGTTGGAACTTCATCATCTGCTTCCCATCCAGAACCAGTTCCTTAACAGCCAAATTGTAAAATTGCTTAGTACACGCCCTTGGATATTTAGACAGGCCAAAAATATGATCCATTACAAATGCCAGCCAAAAGGTGGTTAGTAAAGTCTATACGAACATGTTAATGCCTGATTGGACTGTTCGTGTAAACTTAACTAACTTGTGTTTTCTGTCATTATAACTGTTGGACGCTGCGATCTGACTCAAACGGAGACACATAATTACATACAATCCCAGATGTATTGCCATCTCAAAACGGTATGAACTTTTACTAATACGCCACTCGATGTGCAAACAGAATTTATTATTTGAAGCATATTCTTTGTCTCAAAGCGAGTAAATACGTTCGGAGCATCACCCCCTCCAAGACGTTCAGACTACAGGCACACGTGTAAGCAAACAAGTTGGTGAAGACATTATTAGTTTCAATATTTCAGTATGATTTGTCCTTGTCACTCTCGCTCTGTTGTCTGTTTTCACGTGGAATACTTACACTTTTCCCGCCAATATCATTTCCTTCGTAAAAGATTGAGGACACTTACCATCAGACAACATGTTTGTAGGTACTCGGTTGGGAGGTAATACAGTATAAGTTTTAGTCCGTCTCACTGTCCCTGAACCGCATTAGTTCCCCTTCGGCACAGTCCTTTCTGCAATGCTATGGCCCTAAATGAAGCAAGTCCAGATTTCCTCAGGTTCTGAATCTCTCTTCTCACTGGGGATCCTTTTCAATGTAAAAAAGAACTGTTTCTTTTATCAACAAAATATATATTCAGAGACTGGCTGTGTAAGTTTCTTCCTCGATCAGCTTGAGTCGTGCTAAGGAAACCCTAGTGAGTGAGTTTAGTTTTACGCCGCTTTTAGCAATATTCCAGCAATGTTACGGAGGGGAACACCAGAAACGGGCTTCACACTTGGTACAAATGTTGGGAATCGATCCCGGATCTTCGGCGTAACGAGCGAACGCTTTAACGTCTATATAATCTTTTTTATTCCTCCATAGTGAAGAGTACAGACAGAGACAATATTTATGCACTTATTTCAGGATTTTCATGCATATTTGAGCCAGAATCACGTTTTTTGTAATCAGTCAAAGGCAAGAGTCACAATGAGTCACTGGAACACAGCTTTGTACATCATGGTGATGTATTTTATACACAGAGTGGAAAACTCAATCAAGTCCTCTTTGATCAGAGGGAAGTCGGTTGTACACTACAACAAGCACTCAGTTTGTTGTGTTCAGTTGGGTTAATATTGTGAAGTTTCATGCTGAATTCAATTGGCCCAACATTGATAAGGCCTATCCACAGTTCGTCTCGAGTTACTGATCTGTGTATCCACACACAACTACGGCGTGAGTCAGGGGGTCATCATACATCAACCCACACCGATGACACAGCCCTGCTTCACATAGGTCTCTCACTGTAGCACAGGCTTTGATGACAAAGTTAGCTTGCCGTCTGAGTGATGCATCAAGCAATGACACCGTCCATGCAGGATTGACTTCAAGCTGGCGATGTAGACGGAGGGCAACACCAGAAATGGGCTTCACACATGGTACAAATGTTGGGAATCGATCCCGGGTCTTCGGCGTAACGAGCGAACGCTTTAACGTCTATACTACCCACCGCTACTAACAGAACTGCTTGCTATTCAGCAACCCATGTTTGCAGAAAGATTCGACTAACGGGCCCCGGTGGTCAGGCTTGTTGACTTGATTGATGTATGTCATCGTATCCCATTTGAGTAGATCGATGCTCATCATGTCAGTCACTGGATTGTCTGGTCCAGACGGTTATATATGCAGAGCACCGACATATAAGTGGAATATTGCAGTGTAACTGAATGAATATTCGACAGAAACTAAGTAGACAAGGTGCCCGTGTTAACTTAATATAGAGATTGTAATATGAATAATACCATACCAATAAATACCCTAATTTCACCAATGTATCGGCTGTCACCACAACACTGCTCCACCAAACAGTGCAACAGGAATGAAATACACTGAGGATATCCATTAAGATGCGTAGGGGCGGTGGGGTAGTCTAGTGGTTAAAGCGTTGGCTCGTCACGCCGAAGACCCGGGTTCGAATCCCCACATGGGCACAATGTGTTAAGCCCATTTCTGGTGTCCCCCGCCGTGATATTGCTGGAATATTGCTAAAAGCGGCGTAAAACCAAACTCAGTCAGTCAGTCAGGCATTAAGATGCGTACAACATACGTACCGTCCTCGGAAACCATTTGTGGGTCTCAGCCTTTCCCATCAGTGACTGTCAATACACAGGGATGTCTCAGCAAGTGCTTGTTGTGAGTCTAACTGGGTTTAACGTCGCTTTTTAACATTATGTTCTAAGACATGGCTGACTACCAATACGATCGAGTTCACTCTAGGACTTCATATCATCGTTATTTAACGAATTACATATGATTTTAATGTCACTACCGAACCTGTCATTGAAATTTGAACCAACATGGTTCTTTATAACCGATTCTGTCGACTATGTTTATCAGTCAATGAATAACGAATTTTAAAAAACAGACGTTAACAGGCGATATTTTGGGATAATACTCTCCTCATTGGGTATAAATTCTATTACCTTTGCACAGCACACCCTTACCAGGTACCCCATGTATGGGTATCAATATTATCTAGGAATAACTTTAGTGTTTGGCATCTGGTTTAGGATCTGACATTTTGTACCAAAACTCCCTTTTTTAATTTAAAAATGCACAAATATATGTTTATCTGCAAAACAAATCCATAATTTCTGGCCAAGAGCGTAGGCAATATGCACTTGACTATAAAGTGAGTAGAACATTCATTTAATATATTCTCTAGGGCTTTGAGACAGTCTAGGGAAGACAAGGAGTTGTGAAGGCTACCTCCCTATATGGAACATGAAAGTCTGGCCCATATTTCATCAGCTGTTATCTATATCTTCAGTAAACAAGCTTCAAACTTTGACCATCTGATGCAATAAACGCTTTATAAAGAAAATCAAAACTGCTCTGTGAACACAATAATAAATAATAACTGAATGCTTGAGCCGTACATGTAAGTGCCGTTTTAATTATATTATACATGGGAAAATAGAATTATCAGTCCAGGCAGACGCGGAACACATATTGTGAAAATACTTTTACCGGTATGCATAATTCAATATTGCAATAGAGTTGCCTCCCTTAGCAATATTGGGGCCTCTCCACTGACATCAACTTTCGATCTCCACTTGACGTACAGGTTAGAGTTAATGAGACTCTTGAAATATTTGTTTTACAGTCTGCTATGCGTGATCTATTAACGTTTAATTGATCTCTATATTTCAGGACAGCATTTAATAAACTGACCACGTACATTATGTCATATATGGAGTTGAAGTTGACCTTTACCTGTTTCTCAATCACAAAAAAGCAAGGCCTAGTATCATTTTAAAAGAACTTTCATTCTATGGTCTTTTTTTAAACAATTTCCAGGATATCGTGACGTCTTTGGGAAATATTAATTTGCCATACTGTATGTGTTATGTATATGTGTAGTTTAGCTAGCTTCATATATCATTATAATCAAAAACATTCAAGAGCGAGTTATATCAAACGCTTTGACCAGTTGTTGAGCCGAGCAATGTTTCTTTTTTTTTACAAACCTGCACTAAACAAACGTTAATATTTAAATGTGTCATATTTTCTTTATCATAATGCCATATACATACCATATATTCTCTTGACCATTCGACCCCAATGTCTTTTACAGCTTGACTGGAACTCTTCTGCATAGTCAACAGCAACGTTACCAGTGAAAATGTTTGGGAAGATTGTAAGTTAAAAAAATTATTAATTTAATAAAACAGATGTTAAGTGATATTTATTATATTGTAGCTACTAGTATATAAATGATCAACTTTTATTTACCATCCCCAGGACCAATCTCAAATCCTTCGGCCAGAGATCATTCTCATTCTGTGCTCCTTCTCTCTGCAACTGTCTTCCTTTTGATATCAAAACCTCCCCATCTTTAGCTGTCTTCAAGTCCAAACTTAAAACCCATCTCTTCTCCAAGTTCTATCCTTGATACCTGCGCTTTGAGCAACCGCAACGGATGAGAAATAGCACTTATTATTATTATTATTATTATTATTATAAATTGAAGGCAAGTCCACATTCATCTAACATTCTCTCTGAAATGTGCTGATTTGAAACAAAACATATCTTTGTGATTTTTATGGCTGTGTGTAGATGGAGAAGAAAAGAAATTGCTGGTTGTTTGGGGAGCAAAAGTATAAACAATATATGAATGCAACATCAGGAACACCATTGATCATACATGTCTACAGTGCAAATCAGACTTGTTGCTCATGTAAAATAACTTGATTTGACAACATGAAAACAACTGCCATTTGTCTTGAGCAAACAGACAAAGTGGCCATGTCTGCCAAACTATTGCTTTCACACAGTCAAATGAGTGACAAAACAGGTATGAATTTCCCATTGTCAGTATGGAACATTAAACATTACAATATATCTTGTGGAGATTAAACAAATAGGATTAACTATTCTTGGCTCCCATTTTTTTGTGATATGCTGTAAGTATATTTGAGATTGTTTAAATTCAGGCATTTTTCTTGGCTGGTGTCTCATGAGGCATATTTGCAGATCAACACTACCGCGGTAATTCTTCACTTACTTGTTAGATGGTTTAGAATTATGTTGGGTATTTATATGTTCTCTACCATGTTTTACTTTTGTCAAAAGCATAGGTGACATGAATTTGGAACCAAGTAGTTTGAGTGCCACTGTTTGCTATGCAGAGTTGTGTCTCTTGGCTACACCAGGAACAGCTGATCATGGGCTTGAATCACAGATTCACCTAATTATCATTATTTTAAGAGGGGGTGTCACCCATTTTGTTCTGGGGAGGGAGGGTCAGCAATTTTGTACACATGTTTCTAGGGGTCAGCAATTTTATACATGTTTCTAGGGGTCAGCAATTTTGTACATAAAAATATTTTAAAATTATGCTTAAAATACATTGGAGGGGGGTCATTGATTTTGTACATAACATGCAGGTGGGTCACTTTGTACATAAATTTTAGGGGGTGTCATTCACATTGTACATGCTTCTCCATAAAAATCATCACCCCCTGGCCATAAATTATGAATGGTCCCTAATTGGTCATGTTGTACCACACTCTTGAAACTTCATATCTGAGTGGTAACTTCAGAGTCATTCCAGCCCTGATCTGCATTGATGTTCAAGGCTGACAATGATGTGCCATCTATTTTGTGTTCACAGTTACCCCGAGTAGATAATCCTCAGGATATCTGGGCCAAGGTGAAGGAGTTTTCAGAAAAATACAAGAAAGATGACGCAGGATCATCAAAGGACTAGACCATGATGATAACCACAAACACCTGAGATAAATCTCTATGAATGGTGTGCTGTAGGACATGAACATGGGCATGGATGTTGAGAAATGACTTAGAGCCTCTCCTGCTGATCTTCAAGAATCTGACAGTATTGAGTATATTTATATACAGTTTGGCCTCGTCAATCATTTTCTGATGGAGAAAGAGTTCTGAAGCCATTATCAAATTTACTGAGTATCTGTGGTTGGGATTCCCAGCCATTCCTTGTGTGTCGTAGCAACACATGACAAGATATATACCTGGAAAATATTTAAGCATCGTAAGTGTATCCCGGTATTTCGACACAAAATAGAAACATTTTTAAAATTGTATCCTGCTTTTGTTTCCAGCACCATGACTAGGATTACAAAGTAACACTACTGACTAATTCCAGCTAGTTTGAAGCTGCTTTGTGTGAAGTAGCCAGATCTGGAGGAAAAACAACTTGTCTCTCTCCATTTTACACTCGTCTCTGCTTAAGGACTTGTGGCCATGTCCATCCCTGCGCAAACTGAAATACAGAAACCAACATGGATATGAAATGGAAGTTATTTGATGACTAACTTTTACATTAGTTCCCCGCTCCTTGCTTCACTTCTTATTCTGACTGACTTTTGTCAGGAATTGGTAGAAACATCATAGGTAGGTATTTCCAAACATTTAGGAAGCGTGAAAATATAAGAGTGGTGTTTAATTTTATTTCAGGTGTATATTTACTTTAGTTGTCAAGCCCTATTTATGACCTATCATATCTGTTAATGTCATGCAACACTTGATGACCATCCTCCAGCGACTATACTGATTCACACCATTCAGGTTATCACTTAGCGTCATGACTGTTACATAAAGCCATTGAATACTCTGTTTACATGTATATATGTAGCAACGTCCACAGAGAATATTTCATCCACGGGTTGGCAAAGTAATTTGGATGTGTTGGATTACTGAATTCATTCCCCTTTGTCATGAGCCATGCATCAGGGATGAGTCATGTTAAATCTACCCTGACGCTGAAGAGTTCTTGTAAGTGTTCTTGTAAACATCTACAGTTCATATTTAATTATTACCAGTGCTGCCCAGTAAGGCTGATTAAGGCAATGTGAGAACAAAATACTCTGGTAGAGCAGCATGATGCATAAATAACTTGGTTTAGTAAAAGATGAATTATTGAATTACATTGAACATTGCATGGAAATGAGTTATTTTCTCTTTGTATCGTAAGGTTTGTTTTAGAAGAGATAACAAACAATCACCCCATAGCGATAGGTTTACATTGGTAGTAATAGTTCAGGTATTTTCATCATTGCTCCTTTTCTTACTCAGGATTTCTTACAGAATATCTTTGACAAGTTTTGTGCTGTGAGATTGATGTGTGTATGTTCACGTGAAGAACTGTAAGAAGATGAAAAGAGTGAAAATGTATAAAACCCCTTCTCTTTGGTTAATAGTCACTAAAACTAACATGTTTGGATGTGCAACAAACAGGTAGTTTAATGGTGTATAATCATTAATCTCGGAAATTATGTTATATTGTGATATGGTAGTTATATTCTTGTTTATGATGATCAATCATAATTCATATTTGAGTAACTGAGGAAGAGAATTTGTACATAGACAACTGAAGTGAATAAAGTATTTTATGATGTGCTATGATTACATTATATTGTTTGTGCACTGTATTTCCAAAACCTAATACAATTTACATATTGCATTAACCTGACCACACAGCCAGTGTGCTAATGTTGCAGAATCTAAAAAGAATATCCTAAATCTGATTGCATAATGCATTAATACAAGTCTTGAATCACAAGTCGTAAGGTATAACACAGCTGACAAGCTGATAACTTCTTGAAGAAATTCAAGTAAAACAGAGCCAATTACAGACACGGTGCAAGTATCCGTATGTGTGGGAGGTGTATCATGTTTGATTGTTTAACGCCACTCAGCAACGTTGCAGCTATATGATAGTGGGCAGTAAATAATCGAGTCCGGACCAGACAATCCAGTGATCAACAGCAGGAGCATCGATCTACACAACTGAGATACAATGAAATGTGTCAACCAAGTCAGCGAGCCTGATCACTCAATATCGTTAGTTGTCTGTTCGGTCAAGAATGGGTTGCTGAAGACCAATTCTAACCCGTATCCTCATGGGTCAGGTGCATCATACACCCTAGTCTACATGTAGTGTTTATTAATACAAAGTTCTCTGACCTAATAAAAAGTGAGTGTAAGTTGGATATAGTTAATTATTTTGCTGATGTCAGCATAATATGGAAACTCAAAGTGATACAACCTACTTGGGTGCAAACCTAGGATCATATTTGGGCAAATCCAGACTTTCAGCGATCTAAACCAAGCTCTAGGCACAGATGAGGAATAAAGTTTCAGAGAGCCGTTTGTTTTCTTGTCTTCCACGCATTCAGCAACATTCCAGCTGGACGATGACAATTCACTGAATGTCCACTGACTCACATCATGATCATTGAAACATAGAGGATACTAAACTCGCTTCCGTGTAATACCATTTTTTTTAAACGAGTTAATGATTTGGTGTCGAACGAGCGAAAGCGAGTTTGATACTAAATCTTTCACGAGTTTAATAAAAATGGTATTTCGCGGATGCGAGTTTAGTATTCTGTTTATTACTCTCCAACATAAATTGATAGAAACTGCGGCTCTCAGCTCTCAGTGTGATGACTCTCAGCTTTCCGCGAGTCAAACAAGGTCTAGTACCATTGTGACAGCGGCATTAGCATTGTAACGTCATAACTGTGAACCTTTATGACGTCATACGTCTAGCGGTATTACACTAGTGTAATATTGCCGTAAAAATATTACACTGCAGTATCTTCCGCGCGGTGAAGTAATACATACTATTATTGCCTCTGGGCTATGACATTCAGTTAAACCAAGTCACAGAGAGTGCGTCATTATCGAAGCAGGGGTGGAAATAAAATTGCTAGTGTGCTCCGGTACAGTTGCACATGTAAAATCACTTGCCCTGATAATTTTTCCACTATACTGGCCACTTTTCTTGTTTTGTTTTTAAATAAACAACATAATTAACATTGGAAAGTCAACTGGACACCCGGTATGGCGTGATATACAAATTTGCTTGCTTACGACAGAAAAAAACTCTACAAGTCGGGCAATTTATTTCCACCCCTGTCAGGATCAATATTTCTTTCCGAGAATCTGAAATGTTGTAGATGGAAGAGTGACAGTGCCTCCCAAAAGGAACAATCAGCCTTTTAATCTGTCTAGTGGTCTTTACTGTCAATATAATTATTATAACAAGCTGAGGGAGCAATATCTTCACTAGATTTCAGGTATGCTGTATGGCTAGAGTATCTTCCTGAAATTCAATCACAATACTTTCTGAATGTGATTGTGAAGATTGGGATATTGCATGTCGTTTCTATTCATAAACTGATCATTTATTAGTAGTGAGTGAATTGGGTTCAACACTGCTTTTAGTCCAGTTATATCAGGGCACATCAGCTTTACATGGCAGAAGAGACAGGTTACTGGTGCACCAAAGGAAGCAAACTCTGCAACCCACTGAATAACAACCAAGTCCATGTTCATACAAAATGTTGTATTTCTTACATCTTGGTAATTCAATAACAGATCTACTTTCATATCTGCATCCAGTGATAACATCTGGCACACAAACAAATTTATCCTGAATCAAGCGTGATCAGGTGACAAACAGTGTATGAAATAAGCTAAAAATCAGCCAGACATCAGGACTGGTAACTTCAAAATGTTACCAGCCCAAAATGGATTTAACCAGAAGATATGGTGAATTTGCTTGCCGATGTATGGAACATCTAAGATTTGTACCAGACCATAAAGTAAATTTAGACCGTCGTCAGAAATCTAGCCCGTCTGGAAGGTGATTAGGGGCGAGGTAGTCTTATTTCTTACACTGTGACAATAGAGCATAGTCACATTAAGCATTCAATCAGTACTCTCTGTGAGGGGCTCACATAAACAACTTGCTCAAAGCGTCACCCAACTTCAGATGCACAGTCACCTAACCAAACTATGATTGCAGTTACATCCTCTGAACAAACACATTTCATCACAGCTTCGTTTTTATCCAACACTGCACTATAATGAATCAAAGCTCAAACATATTTGTTAAACAGATACAGTCTCCAAGGTTTATTTGATCCAGTGAAGCATGAAATGACATCAGGGGATTATTTGTTCTTTAACAGTTTTCATAAATTGTCTAAAATATCTTGAAATTGGATAGACGGTTTGCACTGGTCAACATTCTGGCATCAAGTTGTGGAGAATTTTTGTATCGTATTATTATCTAAACTATATGAACAAGCATAAAAGTATTTGAAAATACATCATCTTTGTTTTCCTTTGCTGTGACAACAATGGAATCTAGTCATACATCTATCATTCCAAACTGTGTAGTGTGGACATTGTGCTCGCTGTGATAAAGACTGTGCACATTATTCTGCCAAATTAATTTATACAAGACTTAACATTGTATGTTAATAGTCATCTAAGACATAAAG
Source organism: Haliotis rubra (assembly GCF_003918875.1). NCBI lineage: Eukaryota > Metazoa > Mollusca > Gastropoda > Lepetellida > Haliotidae > Haliotis > Haliotis rubra. The sequence goes on along the minus strand of NW_025765825.1, from coordinate 1,090,856 downwards.
GAAGTGTTCGGGGGAAGACAAGATGAAGTAAATCTCCTGTTTTAACCAGATAAACAGTTCAACATGTTGTATTGTTTGTGAAACACGTTAATTCATTACTGAAACAAAAACATCACTATGAATCTAGGTTGAATTCTCTCCAATCAACACATCATATTCTGCATATGAATTTACCAGGCTGGCATGAAAACAGAAGCGAAAACACACAAACCAATGGTTGATACAATGTGAGCATCCATTGTTAGGATGTCACCCAGACATGTCACAGCTGTTCACTGATTGTAGTCCTAAGTACAGATGATTAGGTGTCAATTACACCACCTGTATTATTAGCATAAATCTAAAGACTATTTCAGATTTCTGTTGTTGAACTCTGAAAAAATCTTAAGTTGCTGTTTTGGTACCAAATTCTCTCCTGTAAACTGCCCTTTAAATGCATGGGAATGTTAAATCGGTTGAAATAAAAATTAGGTAGACAATAGACGAGTTGGTATATTGACAACATAGTACATTTATCACCTTTATAAAGATATTAAGGCTAAAAAGCATTTTTCTAGCATTTCCGACAGTACTATAGTGTAATATTGCCGTACAAATATTACACTGCAGTGTCTTCCACGGGCGAGTAATAAATGCTATTATTGCCTCTGGGATACTATGACATACAGTTAAACCAAGTCACAGAGTCCGACGACATTATCAAGGATCAATATTTCTTGCCGAGAATCTGAAATGTTGTAGATGGAAGAGTGACAGTGCCTCCCAAAAGGAACAATCAGCCTTTTAATCTGTCTAGTTGTCTTTACTGACAATATAATTATTATAACAAGCTGAGGGAGCAATATCTTCACTAGATTTCAGGTATGCTCTATGGCTAGAGCATCTTCCTAGAATTCAATCACAATACTTTCTGAATGTGATTGTGAAGATTTTGATATTGCTGAGTTTCTATTCATAAACTGATCCATTTATTAGTGAGTGAGCGAATTGGGTTCAACACTGCTTTTAGTCCAGTTATATCAGGGCACATCAGCTTTACATGGCAGAAAGATATGTCACTGGTGCACCAAAGGGAAGCAACCCACTGAATAACAACCAAGTCCATGTTCATACAAAATGTTGTATTTCTTACATCTTGAGTATGTCAATAACAGATCTGCTCGCCATCTGCATCCAGTGATAACATCTGGCACACAAACAAATTTATCCTGAATCCAACGTGATCAGGTGACAAACAGTGTATGAAATAAGCTAAAAATCCAGCCAGACATCAGGACTGGTAACTTCAAAATGTTACCAGCCCAAAATGGATTTAACCAGACCAAATATGGTGAATTTACTTCGATGTATGGAACATCTAAGATTTGTACCAGACCATCGTAAATTTAGACCGTCCGTCAGAAAAAATAAGCCCGTCTGGGCGGTGGGACGGGTCTTATTTCATACACTGTGACAATAGGCATAGTCACATTAAGCATTCAATCAGCACTCTCTGTGAGGGCTCACATAGAAACAACTTGCTCAAAAAGTCACCCAACTTAAGATGCACAGTCACCTAACCAAACTGATTGCCATTACATCCTCTGAAGAAACACATTTCATCACAGCTTCACATTTTTATCAACACTGCTATAATGAATCAAAGCTCAAAAATATTTGTTAAACAGATACAGTCTCCAACCGGTTTATTTCATCCAGTGAAGCATGAGAAATGACATCAGGGATTATTTGTTCTTTAATCAGTTTTCATAAATTGTCTAAAATATCTGGAAATTGGATAGACTCCGGTTTGCACTGGTCAACATTCTGGCATCAAGTTGTGAAGGAGTCAATTTTGTATACGTATTATTATCTGAAAATATATGAACAACGCAAAGTATTTGAAAATACATCATCTTTGTTTTCCTTTGCTGTGACAACAATGGAATATAGTCATACATCTATCATTCCAAACTGTGTATTGTGGACATTGCGCTCAGTAGATAGTTACTCGCACATTATTCTGCCAAATTAACAGGATACAAGAATCTTGAATTTTGTTGGACTTAATTATGTCATCTAAGACATATAGGAAGTGTTCAGGGAAGACAAGATGAAATAAATCTCCTGTTTGAACCAGATAAACAAGTACACACATGTTGTATTCGACATTGTAAACAAGTTGCAACAAATAATTACTGAAACAAAAACATCACTATGGAATCTAGGTTGAATTCTCTCCAATCAACACATATTCTGCATATGAATTTACCAGGCTGGCATGAAAACAGAAACTAAAGCACACAAACCAATGGTTGATACAGTGAGCATCCATTGTTAGGATGTCACAGACATGTCACAGCTGTTCACTGATGTAGTCCTAAGTACAGATAATTAGGTGTCAATGTGACCATGTGATCACTACTTCAGCTGCCTTTCACAAGAACGCCACACTCAGCGATACTCCAGCTAGGTGATGGCGACTTGTAATTTATCAAGTCTCATTCACAAAATCCAGTTATCAATATTGCGAGCATCTATTTAAGCCATTCGGGTACAAGGACTTGCCATCAACCAAGCCACTGAGTTGCTAAGCACCTAGTAACTCCCACCTGAAATCCTCGGTTCTACCCTGCAATCAATGGCAGACTAATGGAGCATGGAATACATGACTGAATGACAATAATAATACCGTTCATATGACTCAAACCGTTCATATAATTGTGTGTGTATCAAAATTATACAAACAAGGTAAATTGTAGTAGCACTGACACTTGTTCTAATAGATTCACTCATACCATTATGTACAATACAAACATACAAAAACATTTTATATAGGCTGATCAGATATTACATCCAAGAGAAAACTGATATGATGTATTGCCAAGAAACAAACACAAAGCCTGTTTTAATGGACATAAAGACATTGTTTCCATCAAAAAGATACTTGGGGTTTTCGTTTGCTTGTCAGTCACTGTTTTCTATGTTGAATGTTTTGTGAACTCCATTGTAATCAACAGGACCAGCCACATGTTGTTGATATCACCAACTCAGCTTTGGAATGGATTGTAATAACCTGCATTCTAATTGGCCTGTTATACTGGGCAGCACAGTACATCAGATAGGTTTATCGACATGAATTGTGAGAACCATGGGAATGGATTCAATGTTTCACATATTTTTACTAAAAAGCAAACCATATATATATATCCTTCACATCAACCTGTTACCAAGGATGGGTTGGTGAGACGGGCCAGAGGATTAGAGCAAACTTTCTTTCATAAGTCCTTGAGTTTGTTGTCAGTCAGGCTTAAACAAGACAAATGTGTTTACCATGTGTTTTAGCTAAGCCATTCACCTTATATAGGGCATAAGGGTCACCACATTAGCATTATGACATTCAACATCCAAACTACATACTTGTATTAACAAAATGACAAATATACAAAGTGTATCCCAATAAAAAAAAAATGAAGCAACCCTGTGATCAAAACAATGTCTTACAGTGGAGAACACGTTTCCTTAAGTAATGAGTTTTGTCCCTCCTAACAAATTAATGCCAACAAAACAATGATATTAATATAATGAAAATCATGAGAACAGGTACTGACGTGAACATAATGTGAAAAAAATAGACCGACATTGGGGACCAGTCATTAATCAAGCATGGAGGGATGTCAACCACCCACCCATCAAAAAACATAAATGATCGGTCCCTTATATAACCATGAATCAGACATGAACATTATCACAGCAAGGAATGTTATTCAGATTGTTAGTAAAAGAGACCAAGGCAAGATGGAGGGCTGGCAAGGTCACAGTTAAGATGGCTTTGACCTCAGCCATTAAGGTGGTTTAATGCTGCTTGCGACGACTGTTAAGTTTTTAATTTGACTTGTGAGCTGAATGTGGAGGTAAGTTCAATGTGAAGCACACTGCAACTCGATTTATTCCAACAAGCACAAATACTGTTGTGACTGACCTCGAATAGTCATGATAGGTTCTTATTCCAAATAGTGCTATCAGGGACAAGGGAAGCAACTCTTCACTAACCATTCACAGCAGGCTGTGGTGAAACAGACGTCAGCATCAATGTATCAAATTTAGGAGATAAATTCAAAAAGATTACAACCGGATGATATCTACAGTTAGTCATAAATTTTGCAAATCATTTTACTTTCTTCACAACTGCAATCAAACTTAACAAATGGCCATCAAATCCATCGCTATATAGCAGTCAGGATTGAATCAGTTTCTAAATATCACTACAACTTTGGTCCCAAAGAATTCTGAAATGTTTCAGGTAATCTGAGACATAACATTTGCATCAAAGAGGTACTTAATGAACAAGATTAACTGATTAATGGAGATAAAGTTATACACACATAAACAAATTTGAATCACGGTAATACGTTGACAATATCTACCACAACAGAAAGCAACAATGCTTTTAACAGTTGAACATGTGGGAATAACAGGAAGCATGTGGTTAAGTTAGTAAAGGTCAAAAATCACTAGAAAGTCCAAGGTAACAAAGGTCCAAGACATTTTGGCTGAAACCAATGAACATCTGTCTGGTGATAACTGAACAAGGACCAGAATCCAGCAAATCTGGGATTCGAACCCATGACCATACATCCTGGTATCACAAAGGGACACAACTCTGCATGGTGAATTATAATACTTTAGAAACAGGGAAACGATTTGACAATGCTGTGTTCATCAGAAATATTTGGGCATGACACTTTTCCAAGTTATCAGCAAAGATGGAGTTGAAATCTGAAGATCCTTAAAAAAGGCAATGTTTATGAAGGGTGGGTTTTCAAAGTGATAGAGTTTCAGAAGTCTCTGACATGTTGTAATCAAGCGACAAAGATTAGAACTTACATCCTATGTGAAGCAAACTTTGCAATCAACCAACCACAAGGAGTATAGTGCTGGCTACCCAAGTACTTCCTCTCCTCAGTAAACTGAACCAGACCTCCCGAGAGATGGAAAGATTGTAGAGAAATGCGGCCATAAAACTATCATTTTAAAAGATTTCTGAAGATGTTACAAGACCTCTGCTGAAACTTGCTTCTACATATCACACTCAGAGTCTCGTTCTACATAATTCAGGAACAGGCACACGATGTGTGAGGGACAGGTTCATGGGAGGATTGGAAAAATTGTAGGAAGGTCTCTTATTCTACAAAGTAAAATACTAATTCACAGAAAACAAAATTACACAGAAAAGGAAAACAAAACTATTAGATAAGCTGAGGGTCATTGATAGTTAAATACATGTACTGACACATAGTCCGGGTATATTGTTCCTCTAAAACAAACATTTCCCCAGTATTACGAATATTTAAATTGTGTCTTACAGTAGTGAAACACCTTCCCAAAAGATGACAAACAACAACACAAGCTCACATCATAAGTTGACGATATTGCATCCCTTGACATATCTCAAATAAGAACAGAGATTGTTGTATAAAAATAACAAGTAGTAACACACCGATTTATGAAAATATGATTCTTTGTGAGATACGAAACTACACACACAGGTGTAGGCAGTAAAGTGGTTGCCATGGTAACATACAAAAATAGAGATAAGGCTTGTTACAATCAGGGCATTGGGGGATGAAATGACTTCCCAGCTCCATTTGTGAATTCTTTATCTCTTATTTGACCATACAGCCAGATCAACTCTTCTTGTGTTTTACATTTTATATTGGTCACTATGTGAAAGATGTCACAGGAATTCAAGATTAATTTCCTAAAAATATAAAATCTGAAAAGAAAACTGTTTCACACAAATATAAATATGATATGAAAAAGAAATATACATCCAGCCACAGATACTACTGTTATTTTACATACTGTTTTTGTAGTTACTATTGATGGGCCTTATGTGAAGCATAACTGGAATTAATTCAGCCATATTAGAAAGATTCTTATAGACACATCCAGTCGTTTAATCAATACATTGCCTGGTTCACAGTGTAAGTAAACTTAGGCTCAGAATTATTCGTTACACTGAGTCTAACAAACCCTAGTAGAAGGTCGCGTCAGCTAACCTTTGAGCGACCTATTACCGTCCAATCAAACACGAGAAGACTGAGCGGATTTAACCAATCAGACAACGACTACTTGTTAGGGTTCGGCGGGACTTACAAAACGTTTTTTTTATTTTTCTCCCTGGTCGCTGACACTGATCTATCAACAAACGAAAATCCGCATAAAACACAGATATTTGACCTGCAGTATATAACCCTTAGGGGTTTCTAATGACATGGTTACTATTAGCTTATATTTCCGCAAGATGACATCCTTGAATATTGATAAAAATGCTATTTGAACTTAAACACCTATCAGGCTATACACCATAAACAAAACGCATTGATTTATGGCCTGAGTTCGGTCTCTGTCACATTATGTAATTACACAGACAGGCAGGTGTGATACTTGTACACATGACATGTTATGATGTCTGTTGATTGCAAAATGTTATACACAAAAAATGAGCATGTATTTACAAAACCCAACATCTCTATATATACACACACAATGAGCTGTGAGGGCATCTGCAAATGAACCAGGCGTTACACTTGAGTGCACACCCACCTGCTCTGTCTGGGTTCGGTATCCCGGCTGCTTCGTTTCTTGGGAAGTAAACCCAAGTACAAAATTATTGCACTTTTGGTTTGTGATTGTACGCTTATAATCTTGTTTATATGTTTTTTCATAATCAGCAATGTATATTAAATGTCATGAATAAGTGATAATTGTGTTTTAATTATGTTTGATTTTTTGGTTGCATGTGACCTTTAACTTTCGCGATTTAGTAAGCTGTGTTCTGATTGGTCAGTCCAAAAGGTTAGCTGACACGACCTTCTACAAGGGTTTGTTAGACTCAGTTTAGCAGTATAACGAATAATACTGAGCCTAAGTTTACTTAGACTGACTGGTTCAATAACTGGAATTAATTTGGCCATATTGGAAAGATTCTTATAGACACATCCAGATGTTCAATCCAGCAATTATATTAACTGGTAGACATGTTAGAAGTAGCATGCAGATCTGTTATATCAGATCTTTGCCAAACATACAAAAAGGAGATCTTTGCTTCCAATACAATTCTAAACTAAATCAACAAATTGCTCAATATCAGAGACACAGAAACAGCATACACACTCACATTCAGGGATTTTTACAATAAATTAAACCTTTGCCATTTAACATGTTTAACAGTTGATTCAAATATCTAACTGGCCACATCATACAAATATGAATGATATCTGGAGCATTTATATATTCTCAACAAATTCTTTGAAATTATGATAAGAAAAAATATAGTACAAAATAATAAAGAGACATTATGTTGAGGGGTCAATTATCAAAATAACTGGAAAAAAAGTTATTGTAAAAGAAAAACCATATGAACTCTCAATCCAACATGGTACATCATTGCACAATATATCGGCTCCATTTACAAGCTATGAATACTACTGCAGCCATTGCCCACACTGATGAATGCATTATCTAATCACTGTCCTAGTTCACACACAGGCAGGAGACATGATATACAGAATATTGTCATCTTGCTGGGATATCAAAACATATACAGGCACAGATGATATTGAACTCCATGAATACAAACAAGTGCTTTTGGCTCATATTATTATGCATAAGCTATATACAACCACCTGGGTGTATTCCAGGGCATCAGCTGTGGTCGGCAGTTACACATTGTGTTATAGCTAAAGTAGATAGAATTCTCATAAAGAATCCCCAATATTATGACAACACTGGTTGCCACTGTTACTAGGGATGTCACAGATACTTACGTGTCATGAATCGATACGTATCACGATACCCATGGCACGATTCGATACGTATCACAATACCTATTTTTCTGTCATTCTTGCGTAAAATTTAGTTACATTTTGAACATTAATATTTCATATTTTGTAATTGTCCATGAAAAGATCAACATTTTTTATTCTCAGAGATTAAAAAGTTCTAATTTCCCATCTTTGTGCATGAAAAAAAATCATTTATAACTCTCATATCATCAAACAAACATGATACAATTGCAAAATGTAAACAATACATAAACATATTTAAACCAATACTTTCAAAACTAAATATCGATACAGTTTTGAATGTATCGATAATTGTATAGTCTTAGAAAAAGTATCAATGCATCAATGTATCGTGGCATCCCTAATTGTTACATCACAGTAGCCCACAGTTCCTTGGCAACGGGCTGCAGTTCTCATGCGACTTCACCAGTGCTATGTTTCTTGCTTGTAACTCCCTCCTGTATTATGTCCTATAAAGTTGCTCTTTGTTATACAGTGACATCTGTTGTGAGTTTTATATACAGCCTCTAACTTATGCTGCCATTTATACTTATGCTGCCATTTATTGTTTTGTTTACTTGGGGATTAGGTACAAATTCAATCCATTTTAGTTACAATAACAGTGACCTTACTAGTCATAGCAATGCCACTCGTTCCTCGTCAAACAGTCAATGGAAGATCTCAGCCTTCAACAGGTGATACTGCTGTGTGAAACACTGTCCCCCATATGACAACAACATAGCACTATTTCAATCAGTTATACATCGCATACAATGAACAAAGCATTCCCATCAACGAAACTGGTTGTTCTATTGTTTTGAAGCATTAGGCCAGACCAATTTTATTTCTTGTTTTATGGATTTTTGTCCTCAGAAAACCTAAAGGCAGTAGGAAAAAAATAAAAAATAAAAATCACCAGTCAAAGTAATGTTCCTTTTAAATACTAAGAGTATTTTATTTTTGGCTATTTATGAAGTGTATATGGGTAAAAAAACAATCAAAATATATTCTTTTGTAAGTTTACATATTTGGCCAATAAAAACATAAGGGTTTTATGTTTGAGTGGGGAATTTTTTATTTATTTTCTTATTCTTAAAAAAATACTACCAGCGGATCCGTAAACAAGAAATAAAATTGGTCTGGCCTTACACAAATTAGAGGTATTATGTACATCTGTCTATTCCTCCTGATCCCTCCCTCACAATGTCCCACTTTCAACACAAGGCTCTTCCACAGCAGTATTTACATCAGTTACACATACAGTCTGTGACATGAACCACTTGTCCAAAACCTAAGTCTTGTAATATTCTTCTGCTGTACAAAGACTACATATACTGAAAATTTACAGAAATACACATTTGGGGCTAGTAGAATCTAAACTGTTTGGCACAGACTGTACATAATGTGTCAGTGAGTCATTAGAAAGATTTATTTACATGCTGCTACCCTATTTTGATAGGGATAATTGTATCTGTCAATGATACAAAAGACCCATTCTCTTGATCTGTGTAAATTAAAATAGCACAACATACCCTATTATCCTTATCAAAAGTTGAGTAGCATATTTCTAGAAATCTCAACAAATGTAAATCTATTTTCCTTGCAAAGACACAGTTTTACCAAATCACACTTTCTTCCTCTCTCTCTGTTACCTATTTTCTTCCTCTACATTCCAGGTGGGTGACCTGGACCCCTCCCTCAGTTGCGTGTATTGTGTCCCTAACTGATCTATAGACACACTACGTCGACAACCGGCGAAGTCCGCAAGGTCTTTCCCCCTTTGTTCGTTAACACAGATTCGTGGCTTTGAGCCAATATGTGAAGAGCAACTTCGTAATTCGGAGGTGGTGTCATTGGTGGCTCATCAGATGAAGACATTCGCGTCTGAAGAAGAAACGGTCATCAGAATATTAAGTACATATCATATTACTCACTTTCCTGACAGCACAACTGACATTGAACATTGGCATTGATGTCTAGTTTTTTAAAGTGTTTACTCGTCAAGACCTGGGTTTCATTCCCCACATGGGTACAATATCATGTGAAGCCCATTTCTGGTGTCCCAGGCCTTGATATTACTAGAATTTTGTTAAAAGCGACATGAAGTGATACACAATCCCTCACATCATAACTAACCACATACACCTGCATTTCACCATTGTGTCAAAAGTACTGGATTCTATATTACTGTGTATTTGCTAGTAACTTTCAATTTTATTACATGAGCAAGAACTTTAATCCTGCAGCATTCAACACATTATCAAAAAATGATCAACAAACTACGAAAATTGTGTGTATCTTAAAGAGTGCGTGGCTTCTTGTTCTGGCCTCATAGTGCTAGTCCACCGAGATGGTACCACCTCAGTTTTAAGATTGAAAGAGTGAGTTTAGTTTTACGCCACTTTTAGCAATATTCCAGCAATATCATGGCGGGGGACATGAGAAATGTAAGTTTTATGATAAAATTATTATTTTTATACTTATCCTGACTCATGATTATTGCTTATCTCCCTTCTCCTTCGACGGTCAAGTGGAAACCTTGAATCCTATTCAAGTTCACTGAAGCCTCCGTACAATCACTCACTCCTAGTTACCTCCCTTGTTCTCGCCTAAACAGGTCCCCCATGACCTGAGACTAGCTCTTATCACTCTCTCCGTAATATGCCCACATTGCAACTTGCAGTGAAGACCGTAATGCTGAGAGTGGGGACGGTCGGGAGGGCTTACCTCATGAGTCAGGATAAGTATAAAAATAATAATTTTATCATAAAAATTACATATTTTTCCTTATCCTGACTCATGATTATTGCTTATGAAATCCGATGGAATAGGTGGTGGGTCAGCCACCTAACTGGATTCGCTGTTGCTGTCTATATATAGTTCAAACGCTTACCCCTGTAAAATCCTGTTGTTGCCTTCCCTTGTGAATTTGTCATATAGGGGGGACCACCTACTCTTAATTGATTAAGAAAAGTAAATCTCATAGATTTCCGTGGTTTAGATGGTTTTCCAAACGATCCATATGTTAAAGTAAGGACTATTACCGAAACTGGTATCGCAACCCATGAGTTAAGTTAAGGGCTATTACTTAACAAGGTTTATATCACTCATGTTCTGACTTCTCAAGTAAGTCAGGTGGGCATGGACTCTATGCTGGTGGCAATGGGACAGTTGCCTAGCATCTACAAGTCAGCGTGATTTGGGTGAGTTCTCAATGTCTGGTTGGATTTGTGAGTTGTTGAGCCACTACTAGTGGTTCTAACTGGTGAATGCCTGATACATCCTCTGTCGCAATATCTCGTAGATAGTGATTAGCAAACACTGTGTCAGATCTCCAAAAACAGCCTTCCATGATAGATGATAATGAGCAATTTCCATGTAATGAGAGCGTTGATGCTAACGCTCTTATTTCGTGTGGATTACATGCTGTAGGCGGCGGTTATCCTTCTGTTTTGTAGGCTCTCAAAATAACTGCTCTAATCCAAAAAGATATTGTGGTTCGTGAGACCTCAATCGATGGGGCAGGTGATAATGGGATGAAGAGACGTTTAAACTTTCTCCTTCTTGACGTAGTTCGTTGTAAGTAGATTCTTAAAGCTCTTACTGGACATAAGGATAAATCCTCTATGTCTTGATGTCCAAGACTGACGACAGTGCTGGTACATGAAATTGACGATCTGGTTGACCAGGAAGTTGATTCTTTGCTATGAAATCCCATCTCAGTCCTAAATGGACTGCTGCATGCTCTCCTGTGTCGAACCTCGTTTGTGCGAAGTCAAGAGCATGTATTTCTGACATTCTAGCTGCTGTCCGCCGTGATGTTGCTGGAATATTGCTAAAAGCGGCGTAAAACCAAACTCAGTCAGTCAGTCTAGCTGCTGTTGCTAAGGCAAGGAGAAATATCGTTTTTTGAGTGAGGAACTCAAAAGTTGTGTCTTGTAAAGTCTCATAATCCTCACTTGTGAGATGCCGTATAAGGGACTCCAGTGCTCGCCCAACCAACCGCCCAACCCAACTTGGGTGAAAAGGGAGAGAGTGACAAGTAAGGCTGGTCACATGACTGTTTGCGCGTGAAAAGGGCAAAACGGAGGTAACTCGTGGGTAAGTGTATTTTTACGTCTGCTATGGGAACTTCAAGGGATTCAAGTGTTCCACTACCATTCGCAAGGGAAAGGGAGATAAGCAAAAGATCATGAGTCAGGATAAGAAAAAGTATAAGGCTTCTACCCTGAATACGTCTTGGTGATAATTAGAAATTTTTTATACCCCCTCGTAGTCTCAGGTCACGTGGGACCGGTTTTGGCGGGAACAAGGGAGGTAACTAGAGGTGAGTGATTGTACGGACGCTTCAGTGAATTTGAATAGGATTCACGGTTTCCACTTGACCGTCGAAGGAGAAGGGAGATAAGCAATAATCATGAGTTAGGATGAGGAAAAATATTGGCTTCACACATTGTACCTACGTGGGGAATCCAATCTGGGTCTTCGGTGTGACTAGTGAATGCCTTAACCACTAGGCTACCCCACCGCCCTTTTAACATGGATATCCCACTCATGCACAGTATACCAACTCCAAGTCAACTTTCCTTATTTCATACCTTACTACTGTTTGTTTGTTTGGATCTAACCATCAAACTATCACCCTCCACGCAGATGCTCATCTAGGAGTCCATGGCCATTATGTATTAAGGCAATGTGTCACTGCATAGCGCATTATCACGTATCAATCAATGTTACTATCAGCATGACTGTGGATTGGTCAGAAGGTCTTCATTGAATCTTTTGACAGGTGAACGGTTGTGAAGTTCTGCTCCGGAAAAGACGAAAGTGCACGGACTAAGCAGCAGTTTCATACTTACATTTCTCAGCATCTGCGGTGTGGCTGGGTACAGATCGGTGGTGACAACCTCGTCGTATGTTGGTGGAGGCATGAATAATGAGGCATTATCTCCATCACCACTCATGCCTTCACCGTTGATGGATTCAAAGTGGTCATTTCGTCCTGCAATTAAAAAGTATAATAAGGATGACCATTTAGTTAAACTAGTTGCTTGGCAGATTTTGAGATGTCAACTATTATGTATGTAACACATGCAAGTACAATATTTTCTTAAATCAGACAATTTTCCAAACCCCTGGCTATCTTCACTGTGTAGTTTCTATCAATGAACAGTCAATGAATATACATATTCTGGAAAGTACCCACTGAAATATAAAGTAACCAATATTTGAGAAACAACTTTCCAGTATTTGTACAAACATACATTAGGGATGGCAACAGGAAAATCGAATTTCAGCTGGAAACTTAATATTGTGTCATCGAATGTGGGGTTCAGACGATTCACAAAATTTATCAATTTGAAAACAAATCGGCAGAAATCCGTGGATCAACAGAAAATTTCCATCCCTGATACATGTGTACAAAGGATTATCATACCAGATCTTCCATTTCCTCGTTGTCGCTGTTGGAAGCAGTAGAGGATGATGAGGAAAATGACAACAGCCATGCCGACCACAATCATGATGAGAATTGTGTTCTGGTTCATAATCTGTTCATCAGCTGGAAAGAAAGAGCAAGTTTCAATCTAAAGTTCAAAATCCTTCCTGGAAAGAAAACAAGTCACTAAAACGTATACTTGAGTTTGTGAGTGAGCAACTATACGATGACAGTCTGCCAATGATCAAGTCTGGCCTGGACAAATCATTAGTTGATACTTTGAGCAACATCCCTCTCTGACGAGGTACAGTGACACCAGTTAATTATCAGCTAATAAATGTTTTCCAGTAAATCACAACAACCCTATTTAAAACAGAGCTTGACATATACAGGAACATCCCTCATTAGGTCACAATCATTTCCTGATGAATCTCAACATCCCCATTTTCACAGCTTGATTTGTTCAATAGACAGGACAGTGCCATTTCTACAATATGTATTAGCATTAACAATGTATTCACAATCGTTTTCCAGTGAATTGCAACACCTCTACTTACGACAGAGCTCGACCTTTGATATACAGGAGCCATCTTCACATTGCCTGTAGATCGTCAAGTCACATTTAAATTCTGTGACTGGCTTCCGTTCACCACTTGAATCACTGTTTTTGTACGTCACAGACATAATGGAATCTGAAAAGAATCAATACTGTGCTGGAGTATAAATCATACATTTTATTGCTTTTTGGTTTAATTAACCAGTTTTACTAAAGGTCTAGAAGGAAATCAAAAGACATCAAGGACTTGGATAACTAATGTTAAGCTGATCAGTATGGACATGGTACTGACAAATCAAGAAACAAGAGTTCCATTGATGAAGGAATTTAGATCCTGGTATGGTAAGGGATGCAACTCTGAAGAGTGAACTGAAGCACCCTGGGACCATCTTGGCCAATCAACAATTCTTGGAACAAACTCTTGCAGCACTATGCTTGGGCACCCAATTATGGTGGTTCAAGAGTAAATATATTAATTGCTAGTGTGCTCCCAATTACTGTATATTACTGTAGATAGGCCCATCTCATAGATAAGTCGACCCCTTAACTTGACCCTTAAAATCAGTATCAAAATGGTATGTTTCGTACAACAGCCAACCCCCCTTGATTAGGATCTTAATCACGGTCACAAGACAACTGGCAGTTACTGTCTTAGATGTAAAAGGTAAGTATGTTTGGTGAGAACTGAATCAATAAAGATAATAGGTACCTCAATCTAGAGTGAGTGTTCAAACCACAGATGGGCCGCCATCAAAAAAGGAAAAGATTTGTTAAGAAAGTGTATTGCCTTCAAATTGTGTTTAGTGTATTCTGCTAATTGAAATAATAATATCTGTGTAATCAGTGGTTGACACAGTTAGTTATATCAATCAGTTCATTTCAGACAAATACTTGTGTAAATCACTATATTTCATTGAAGGAACTTCAATTGGGAGATATAATGTTCCACTAGGTTCGCCAGAAGAAGAAGACAAGCAAATAAGCATGAGTCAGGATAAGAAAAAATATAAGGTTTCTACCCTGAATACATCTATGTGATAATTAGAATTTTTTTATACCCCCTCGTAGTCTCAGGTCACGTGCGACCGGTTTTGGCGGGAACAAGGGAGGTAACCAGAGGTGAGTGATTGTACGGACGCTTCAGTGAATTTGAATAGGATTCACGGTTTCCACTTGACCGTCGAAGGAGAAGGGAGATAACCAATAATCATGAGTCAGGATGAGGAAAAATATGGGCTTCACACACTGTACCTACGTGGGGAATCGAACCTGGGTCTTCGGTGTGACTAGCGATTGCCTTAACCACTAGGCTACCCCACCGCCCTTTTAACATGGATATCCCACTCATGCACAGTATACCAACTCCAAGTCAACTTTCCTTATTTAATACCTTACTACTGTTTGTTTGTTTGGATCTAACCATCAAACTATCACCCTCCACACAGATGCTCATCTAGGAGTCCATGGCCATTATGTACTAAGGCAATGTGTCACTGCATAGCGCATTATCACGTATCAATCAATGTTACTATCAGCATGACTGTGGATTGGTCAGAAGGTCTTCATTGAATATTTCATTGAATCTTTTGACAGGTGAACGGTTGTGAAGTTCTGCTCCAGAAAAGACGAAAGTGCACGGACTAAGTAGCAGTTTCATACTTACATTTCTCAGCATCTGCGGTGTGGCTGGGTACAGATCGGTGGTGACAACCTCGTCGTACGTTGGTGGAGGCATGAATAATGAGGCATTATCTCCATCACCACTCATGCCTTCACCGTTGATGGATTCAAAGTGGTCATTTCGTCCTGCAATTAAAGAGTATAATAACGATGACCATTAGTTAAACCAGTAACTTGGCAGATTTTGAGATGTCAACGATTATGTATGTAACACATGAAAGTACAATATTTTCTTAAAACAGACAATTTTCCAAACCCCTGGCTATCTTCACTGTGTAGTTTCTATCAATGAACAGTCAATGAATATACATATTCTGGAAAGTACCCACTGAAATATATAGTAACCAATATTTGAGAAACAACTTTCCAGTATTTGTACAAACATACATCAGGGATGGCAACAGGAAAATCGAATTTCAGCTGGAAACTTAATATTGTGTCATCGAATGTGGGGTTCAGACGATTCACAGAATTTATCAATTTGAAAACAAATCGGCAGAAATCCGCGGATCAGCGGAAAATTGCCATCCCTGATACATGTGTACAAAGGATTATCATACCAGATCTTCCATTTCCTCGTTGTCGCTGTTGGAAGCAGTAGAGGATGATGAGGAAAATGACAACAGCCATGCCGACCACAATCATGATGAGAATTGTGTTCTGGTTCATAATCTGTTCATCAGCTGGAAAGAAAGAGCAAGTTTCAATCTAAAGTTCAAAATCCTTCCTGGAAAGAAAACAAGTCACTGAAACGTATACTTGAGTTTGTGAGGGAGCAACTATACGATGACAGTCTGCCAATGATCAAGTCTGGCCTGGACAAATCATTAGTTGATACTTTGAGCAACATCCCTCTCTGACGAGGTACAGTGACACCAGTTAATTATCAGCTAATAAATATTTTCCAGTAAATCACAACAACCCTATTTAAAACAGAGCTTGACATATACAGGAACAATCCCTCATTAGGTCACAATCATTTCCTGATGAATCTCAACATCCCCATTTTCACAGCTTGATTTGTTCAATAGACAGGACAGTTGCATTTCTACAATATGTATTAGCATTAACAATGTATTCACAATCGTTTTCCAGAGAATTGCAACACCTCTACTTACGACAGAGCTCGACCTTTGATATACAGGAGCCATCTTCACATTGCCTGTAGATCGTCAAGTCACATTTAAATTCTGTGACTGGCTTCCGTTCACCACTTGAATCACTGTTTTTGTACGTCACAGACATAATGGAATCTGAAAAGAATCAATACTGAGCTGGAGTATAAATCATATGTTTTAGTGCTTTTTGGTTTAATTAACCAGTTTTACTTAAGGTCTAGAAGGAAATCAAAAGACATCAAAGACTTGGATAACTAATGTTAAGCTGATCAGTATGGACATGGTACTGACAAATCAAGAAACAAGAGTTCCATCGATGAAGGAATTTAGATCCTGGTATGGTAAGGGATGCAACTCTGAAGAGTGAACTGAAGCACCCTGGGACCATCTTGGCCAATCAACAATTCTTGGAACAAATTCTTGCAGCACTATGCTTGGGCACCCAATTATGGTGGTTCAAGAGTAAATATATTAATTGCTAGTGTGCTCCCATTTACTGTATATTACTGTAGATAGGCCCATCTCATAGATAAGTCGACCCCCTAACTTGACCCTTAAAATCAGTATCAAAATGGTATGTTTCGCACAATAGCCAACCCCCCTTGATTAGGATCTTAATCACGGTCAACCCAGACCACAAGACAACTGGCAGTTACAGTCTTAGATGTAAAAGGTAAGCATGTTTGGTGAGAATTGAATCAATAAAGATAATAGGTACCTCAATCTAGAGTGTGTGTTCAAACCACAGATGGGCCTCCATCAAAAAAGGAAAAGATTTGTTAAGAAAGTGTATTGCCTTAAAATTGTGTTTAGTGTATTCTGCTAATTGAAATAATAATATCTGTGTAATCAGTGGTTGACACAGTTAGTTATATCAATCAGTTCATTTCAGACAAGTGCTTGTGTAAATAACTATCTCAGGACAAAATGACTCATCTGTCTAGGTTGGTACTAGACTTCACAGACTAGTTGCCTTGGCATCCCTGATCAGGCTGCTTCATTTATAAATATGATACAGTTTGTGCTAATAGATAAACATTAAAACAAAGGGCTAAAATAAGTAAAAGGGAAAAAAATCATGCTGGGGCAGTCAAATGATATGAATTTCATAACCTTTGTAATTGTATATTAGTCTGCTTGCTCATGGCTGTTGTAATGTTTAAAACCCAGCTAAAGTACTGTCGGAAATAGAAAAAAACTGTTTTTTCGCATTGATATGTACAATTTATGTAGTTAATATGTGTAAGTGTGAAATATCTGTTAAACTAAGTTTGGCCTAACTACAGTTTCAGTGGTAGGGAGATGGGAAAGGTAGAAAAAGGACTTTACTGAGGAGAGATTAGTGCAGAAATGAGAAAATGCGGGTATTTTCTAAGTCCAAAGGGACTTATTTGGAACAGACCATGACTTTATGCAAATTAGTGTTCGATGATATTATATTACAAAGGACAATTTTTAAATGTCCATTTTGAAATTAAACTTAGCTTCATTAAAAACGATAATTAAACTTAGCTTCATTAAAAACGATAGTGACGTAAAAAATAATAACTTTAATACTGAAACTATGAAGGATGTAGCTACCATGGAGTCTCACTACCGCTATAAAAAGAAACAGGTAGGAGGGGTTGTCTCAAAAGCAAATCCAGGACGGGTGTTGCAGACGGTGGTTGGGGTCGGGCTTGGGGATAGAGATATAAGCTGAGATAAGATAATCCTTTAGGGAATTAAACTGGGAAGCAAATGGCATGTCATAACAATTTACAAATAATCTCCAGTCCTGTCGATCTTCGGGTGGTCATGCCACCTATATATTTTGAGACATTTAAACAATGTCTGATTTAAGCTTTTCCATGGGTATCATACCCTTTATGTATCTCAACATAAACTTTATGATCAATAGATGAGACATGAAAAAACACAAAACATCTTTGAGATGACCCCTTGTGCTTGTAGGCAGGACATGCATTTCATGACAGGTGAGTCGACGGTTTGTCGTCATACCTGGCTGAGTGACCTAATTGCCATCTATAGTCCGATCTATTGTTTTGAGCAGCTAGTCATAATTTTTGCTCGATTTTACGAATAAACATGCTTTTCTGGATATACTATCACGCATCCCACAGAATGCCCAGTTAGGCCGATGTGGGTTATTTCGATATATGCTATTTGTAAATTTGTCAATTTTAGGGATACAGAGTAACACCCTAAAACAGTTTTTTTTCAATTTCCAACAGTACTTCAGTGCCTTCACTCAGGGCCTGAAGGTCTTGTATCCCAAGTAAAGAGTATGGATCTGAACAATTTGGTTGCCTTAGAAATGCAGTATGAAACCAATGCCAATGATGCATCTAGACATGCAGTAACTTGTCATTTACATCACACTTCTTGGGGATCAAAATTTGCACCATCTTACTAGCCTCAATTAATTTGCCTAATATAAAACAGTGGTAGAATTTCAGGATTGTTTGTGTTTTTGTGGACGTCCTAATAATGTTATGTCTTATTAAAGGATGGCTCTTGGTGTTTCTAATCACATATGAAACAATTTCCAAGCGTGACATCAATTCTCAAACCAAAACAATAGACCTCCCCACAGCAAAGCAGACAACCAAAGCACTGCACAGAAAATATGACTTTGGCCATGTTTTTATCTATTAAAGGAAAACTGAGCAAACCTGAGGTTTTTCTTATGGATGAGTTACAAAATACCATTTCCCAGTTCAGTCAGATATCCTGTTATCGTTGCTTTTACAGTTGTATCGTCTGTTCATATTTCAGAATAAGAATATTGTTCACAAACAAGAAAAATGTCTGGTGTTGCACCCAAGGTTTAAGAAATTTCTCTTGCAGAATAAGCCAAGGATAAGTTCAGTGGTTATAATTCTTATGTGTTTGTGATGTATCATGTCACCCTCTATTATCATGGTAGTTAATGTTGTTGCTATCAGGATTATGAACACCTACTGACATATGGTATTTTATATATATTTTCAGTTGACTGATGTTTAATCTTTATTTCCGTCACAGATAATGTGCCACATAGTTGCAACTCGTTTAACTATCGTGGCAATCCTAATTGCCTTGTTTGACCAAGAAATTGATGCAACTCTTTATTATCGCTGTATTGCTATTTTCTTACTATGGTACATGGTACAAGCAAATGACACTGTCAAAACAAGTGACAAATCTAAATAGTTTTAACATGAAAAAATTATTTAGGAATTTCATTCAGATTAGTATATCATCCATATCATCATGTTTTCAACCAAATATCTGAAACTTCTATTCATTTGGATACAAGGTAACAATAACATAACAAAATTTTTTTGCTGCCTTAAAAAGTAGGAAGGCATTTCCTATTCTCGCGGTTCTTACAGATATCGGCTGAAGAAATAACACAAACAATTCTTATCGTATTAATGCTTGTTGTTTTTAAATGAAGGGCCTTCTTCTAACATCTACATCGATCAGCTGCCAGATCCATCAGGTGAATTACCACTCGTGAGCCCGGTGATAAACAATGCCATCCGCCATTGACGAAATGAGGCTTCTCCCATTCTCGCGGTATTACCAGGAATTAACGTTATTGAGAGTACCGGTATGTAAGAGCAATCCTGCGGAAAAGGCGGGAAAAAGTAATGATATGTCCAAGTTGGTATAAACTCCCCAATATTCGTGACACTGCAAGATTTTGATTACTCACAGACTTGGTCCACTTCCTGGTTACCAGTCGGTGATGTAAACAACCACTAAGTTTTCGGCATCAGTGATTTCAGCAGAAAACGTGTTTACCGCGAGAATAGACGGACCGATACCATACAATTTGCCATTCTGTGCAGGGTGAAGCTGCATAATAGCTCACTTCCTGCTATAGTTTTAGGACAGAAAATATGCAAATGACCATATAGTTGTTGCAGGATTACTCTTGACAAAGTAAGTTTTGATTCATGCTAGATGTAATGGCAGTAGGGGTGATACTAGTTTCAAAATGTTCCAGAACTTACTGAAATGATGAATACTTTAATGTTTCTATGATTAGACATGACATTCCAATGAAATAAATCACTTTTTCAAGAGAGATGAATGTTTATACGTAATTTGCCTATGTAAACTGATGATGCCCAGCATGGTGTTTCTGCTTTCCCGATGTTTTCATGTGCTGCAATAATAGAGAGCCCGCGATAATAGAGTCCAACTATGATTACTCTTTAAGCATGTTTAAAGGTGAGGTGAGGTGAAATTGGGTTTTACGTCCTGTTTGAGAATATTTCGCTCATATGATATGACGCGGTCGGGGATCGAACCCGCGACCTTCCGCTCTCCACATGTTTAAAACACTGTTTGCAGGTTGAGGTTCTTAATAGAAAAGTAAACGTTTTTCGAGTTAATGTGTTTTACCATATATACATACTTAGTGGATAGTTGTCACAAGCACGAACGTAATTCAATATTTTTCTTTTACACTGAAGAAAAAAGGGAAATGTGATTTTTCTGTTTACTTATTTCAGAATGTTACTACCATTACCTTCCGTGGTTACTGAGTTCAATATAACGTCTGCGGTATTCATAAGTGACGCGAATCTTACAGACAGGGTTCCTGTCCGAGGCTGTCGTAATTCTTACGATAGCGGGTCCAGAACAAAATTACAACAATCTGACAGAATTATGCTCCCTGGTTCGCTTTTCTTTAACACTGAAGGGGTTATTTTTTTGTGGTCGTTTATGAACATAGGTTAATGAGTTCAACATCTAACAAAGACCTTTCTTACCTGGTGTACAGAAACGTAATCACTAACAGAATAAGTCCCTACCTTATATGAAACTACGACCAAGAGACAGTTAGGGAGGCATTTCTGACAAAAACATCAACAAATCCAAAAGCCTCCCGTAAACGACCTTCACCCACGTAGTGGTCGGAAGCAACTTCCGCCAACGAGAGTTACCTGCCCTTCACTAGGCATCGCGGAAGACGCATGCATGTCCGAGTGACCTTTAACATACTTTAAGATATCCCATCGATCTTGAAATGTATTCATTTTTGAAAATTATATGTTTTATAGTTTTAGATAAAAATTCAAGTCTCCTTTTCGAATGAAAAACAACAACAAATGATTATGTACTGTTTGTGTTTGGAGAAGAGCTTTGGCACGCTCGATAACCCAGCGACAGTCTGACGTCAAAGAGCATTGTTTTGGTAACAGAGTTTCACAAATTACGTCATTAGGTATTGTTTGTGGCAGAGACCATATTATCGCGACAGTAATGGTTAATGATAAAGTACTGCTGAGGCCTGTCCCTCGGTATAATGGTCTTTCTTTGTGGTGCTGTATTCTAAAGGTAGGCCGAAACTAGAAGATCATCACTGACAGTCACGTTTATGACGACCAACGTCTTTGTTTTTGTTTCTGTCATGGACTCCAATAGTAAATGAAAGACATTTTACAGGAGAAATTCAATTCAAGGGACACTTGACTGGAACTGAAATAAACATTCCGTGTAGAAATATATATGTTGATAAAAGTTTAAGTAAGGCATTATTGCTCACCCTTGACCCACACGTTTTAATCTGAGACAAGCCGACATCTTCATCTTTTAGTTTTAAGCGGGTAAGAACAATCTGTTTTAACTGAACGGTATGAAAACAGTCTATTCAACAGGGACCGTTCATTATTTATGCTGGTGGGGGGAGAGAGAAAATGATGGTATTTATGGAGCCTGTATAATGTGAATAACACACCCATCACCCACCATCTAGAGTAAATGTACAAAGTGAGTGTCCCTCGCATGTCATGTACAAAATCAATGAAGACCCCCCTAGGAAAATTGATGACCTCTCTACCTCCCCAGAACAAAGTGGGTGACAACCCCCACCCCCACTCTAGAATCATCATCACCCTCTAGCCATAAATTATGGAACGGTCTCATAACATGATATTAACTCTTTGAAACGTGGGCATTAACTGTTAGTATTTCGGTACTACACTCTGTATCCCAGATAGCATTCAGACGTTGGCCCAACGTTGACAATGGTTTGGGCCAACGTCCGAATGCTATCTGGGATGGTGCTGACAAACCTAGGAACGTAATTAGGGATTCGAACCCATATGTCCAGCTGGTGTTCATGTGTCAGAGGCTATGACTTCAGCACTATAACCTCTTTTGGATTCGTTTTGATGAAGTGTTAATTAATATTTTATAAGTGACAGAATTTAAAACCGTTTACAGATTTTTACCCTTTAAATCAAGCGTTTCGCTTTGGTGTCAGGTATCCTAGCCACAGATGAGCACGCACACAACTGATTGTTTGCTGGTTCATATGAAAACGCATAAAGTTACTATTGTCTTGTCTCTGCTTCATTGTCATATAACCTGGACCCATCGAGGCTTTAGTTCACACATGACGTCACAATCTGTTTCGATCTTTTCACTAACTCAGTACAGGATGTCTCGCGTTCGTGACTTATCTGACGTCATTGTTATATTTCGGACACGGCTAAGAAGCTGTGACGGTAAAAGGTTCAGGAAATTTATCACATCGTAATGGATATACCTATACTGTTAAAATATAGTAGGGGATACCTCATTTTGGAGGATATTATTTGGAAACCAAGTTATATGATTGCATAGGGATTTTTTAATTTCGTGCAAGAGATATCTATGAGCGAGTGAGTTTAGTTTTACGCCGCACTCAGCAATATTCCATCTATATGGTAGCGGTCTGTAAATAATTGAGTATGGACCAGGCAGTCCTGTGATTAACAGCATGAGCATCGATCTGCGCAATTGGTAATCGATGACACATGTCAACCACGTCAGGGAGCCTGACCACCCGATCCTGTTAGTCGCCTCTTACGACAAGCATGGGTTACTGAAGGCGCATTCTAACCCGGACCTTCACGGGTAGATATCTATGAAGTGCACGGGAACACGGTCGGGTAAAATTCGAAAATTATACTGAAACGTGTCTGCACATTTCAGTGGAAATCAAACTGAAAGTTGTTCTCGCAAGCTGATATCATGCATGGATATGCACGTCACGGAACGGCTGCGTAAAATGGACACGTGGGAGTGAGTGAGTGAGATTAGTTTTACGCCGCTTTTAGCAATATTTCAGTAATATCACGACGGGGACACAAGAAATGGGCTTCACACATTGTATCTATGTGAGGAATCGAACCCGGATCTTCGGCGTGACGAGCGAACGCTTTAACCACTAACATAACCCACCTCCCGGCGTCGGAGCATGATGACATGCTCACGGTACAAATGTGACAGGTGAACTTGTTCACTCTGGATCGGTATCGAGGAAGCGAGTCGTCTTCTTCCACTGTCTAACTAGACTACCGTCTCATGGAAACAAATAACTGCATTATTTAAAATGAGCTTTTATGACGAGAGAACGCTTTACGACTAGGCTAAGCTACGCCATCGCCAGGCAAGTGGGAAGCTGGAAGAAGAGAGTATTGTGGCACAAACCTTTAACGTTTCACAGTGATAAGTTAACTGATTACAATCACGATATGGACAGAAAAATAAGGTTGATTCAAGACGTCGAGGGGCGGTGGGGTAGCCTAATGGTTAAAGCGTTGGCTCGTCACGCCGAAGACCCGGGTTCGAATCCCCACATGGGTACAATGTGTGAAGCCCATATCTGGTGTCCCCCGCCGTGATGTTGCTGGAATATTGCTAAAAGCGGCGTAAAACCAAACTCAGTCAGTCAGCCAGACGTCGATCTGATCAACCAAGGGAGACAACTGGCGCACAAGACAGTTTCATCAAAACGACTGTAACGAAACCGCTCCAGAGCATTAGAATGCTTTTTATCAATTAGTAATCTCAAAGCGGCGTAAACGTCCATTAATGTCATATTATCTCTCATACTATACGTCAAGTTGCCCGCATATGATAAATATGTCATACACAACCAAATAAAGTCTAAGTATGATCGTCCATGATCAGGGCCCAGGTAAACCTCCAAAGACAAATATAGGATAAAGACAAAAATACGCGCACAACATCAGAATACCGAAAAGTATATCCTGCCTCGTTATACCGCTAATGACCAGGATCTATAACTGACGTATACCTGTCAACAACAGGAAATATACACCTGGGTAAATGAATCTCTATACAAAATGTTAAGAGCTGACATGTAACGAGTTTCTCAACACCCACCTACCAATTCTATAGGCAGCCATTCAACCCACACCTGCTAGTTGACAGCGGATTCATGGACAAGACGCACGTAAGTTCCAATCATAGCTCCGTGCAGGAATTCCGGCACATCCGGAACGCAGACCTTGGGTGACCTAACACCCCTCCCATACAACACTGCCAGGGTCCGAGTTGTACCTGTATATAGGTGCAAATGAGACACCGATCAAGGCCTCCCCTCAATCAAGTGTAGGCATAGAATGCATGGTAACGGTGATTAACGGTTCAGCGGGGACTAAATTATCTAGCTTTGCAAATCAATAGCATGGACTGCCCCAGATACCGGTGTTCCATCCTGAGGGACTCATGTCCTTTCAAGTGAAGATGTGTTAGTGTTACATTATAAAACCAGCCGGGGCCTCAGTTCTAACAATCGTGTGACTACGTAGAAAATACACACCAGTTATGAAACCAGAACTACAGCGTACATTAAGTGATCGCATTTTAAAGGTGCATTTTAAATGCAATTATCAACACAAATTTGATTTGGGTAAAAAGTTAATTAAGAGATTAATGATTCTAAAACGTTTAAATGTGTGTAAAATTCGACGTATGACTCTAATTGAAGATTTTACTTGTAATGGCAACGCATTAAATCGAATAGTAGGTAGGCCTACTGTCATTATATTTTCACACCTACGAAGATCGATTGACATACGTTATTTTGTTGGTTTGCTGTTTCACACCGCACGCAGCAATATTCCAGATATATGGCGGCGGTCTGTAAATAACCGATTCTGGACCAGACCAGACAATCCAGTGATCAACATCTACGCAATTGGGATTCGATGACATGTGTCAACCAAGTCAGCGAGCTTAACCACCCTACCTCGATAGTCGCCTCTTACAACTAGCATGGGTTGCTGAAGACCAATTCTAACCCGTTCTTCACGGGTGTAACATATGTTTTAAAGATATCAAATCAACAATGTCGGTCAATGGTAAAATGTCGTTCATTTACACGAGACTGAGGCAGTGTGCGAAATAGTTTCCAAATTTTGCTAACCAGTCGGGCCAGCCATGCCTGAAAGTTACTAGCCCCCAAAACTATTCACTAGCCCGAACTGTGAATGTAGAAACTAAGCTAAAAATTACAAAAATAGGCGAGAATAAAATATTGTCGGCATGACACGGGTTTCATCATTAAGCTGCTAATATCACACCGTAGGAACGTGTACGCCTGGACATCGTTACGTACCAGGAAGTGAACCAGGAAGAGGCGCTATGCTAACGGGGAGTTTGTTTCATGCATTCTGTGTAGCATTTTGTGTTAAAAACAAATTGTTATCGACATTTGAGATTTTACATTTCAGGCTGTGAAAATCTAGACACTGAAGATATCAAGTGTTTATTTATAGCTCTTGATATGATCTATGAGGAATAATACATGGGCCACTTTTAGATAACATCCCTTCTAAAAAATAGCAAAATGTTAAACAAAATTATATACAACTTTTATAAAAACAAACAAACAATATAAACAAATGTACAATTTAAAAAATAAATGCATGTTTTGATTATATCCCAACTTTCAAAAGATTATAACATACGGTTTTTGAGATATAAGCATTTGAAAACAAGTGGTATGATTGTCGTGGTGAACGCAAACCGCGACAACTGTTTTAGCGTTGTGAACGAATTACGTCATCAGCCGTGAACGCATTACGTCACAGATTTTCAGGTGTTTTCTAAAGGATTTTATTTTTTACGTTTCAGATAAATCTCTACAATGCAACCGTACGTATGTGACTATTGTGGACATGCTTCTCAAAGTTTTTGTGATGTCATTACGCATATGAAAGACGAACATTCATCAGAAAGAATCATTATCAGAAAATTGAAGGTGACTGGGTGGCTAAAATATGTGAGTAAACATTACAAACACGTCAAGTTTAACGAACTGGTTGCAGTGAATCAATTTCCATTGACAAATATTGCCTTCATGCTTTTCATGGATGTTCTCAGTTTCCTTAGTACAGATGACATTCGCCAAATGCCATATAGTGAGCAAATCAAAATGTTCTGGTTGACAGAGTATACGCTATTTCATGGCAAATATATCCGTTTCATGGGTGGAACAAAAAGTCAAAACTCTGACAGGACCGAAACAAGTGATATCTAACTTACACCCCAAAATTCTGCCTTAAATTTTGTGGTTCCTGTCCTACAAACCCTAGAGACTGCCAAAAAGAGTATACTTTCAGGTGAGATTTCACCTGAAATTCTGTCAGATTCTTTAGATATGGTTGCAGAACTACATAGTGGCGAAAATAAAAAGCCTATGAAGTTGTGTTTTGATGGTAAAAAGATCAACAGCTGCATCGCTGAAGATGAAGGAGATGTTGACCTCTTTTAATGTTAACCATCACCAACAGTTGCAGAAATAAGTGAGTGAGTGAGTTTAGTTTTAGGCCGCTTTTAGCAATATTCCAGCAATATCGCGGCGGGGGACACCAGAAATGGGCTTCACACATTGTACCCATGTGGGGAATCGAACCCGGGTCTTCAGCATGGCGAGCGCACGCTTTAACCACTAGGCTACCCACCGCCCCTGCAGAAATAAGGCAGAGATATACGAAAAAACAGGAGCTTTTACAGAACCCAGAACCCAGTCGGCTTTGGACAATACTCAGGACGAGTATCAGTTTGGTACATGTATCACAGAGTTACAAGAAGTAATTCGCCTGCTAACTATGAGAATTAAAGATATGGGGGAAATATTACCCACAAAGAAACTCTGTTTGGAGAAGTTCAAGATGCTTGACAAACCGGATTTGCAAAAGCAGCATCCAGACCCAAATATAGCAAATCAATGAATGCATTACCAATTCCTTGAACACGATTTCCCAAATTGGAGGAATGTGTGCAAAAATGCAAGGAGCTTCTCATCTTTACTGTTCTGGATGAAAAGTTGACCTAAATAAACA
Source organism: Haliotis rubra (assembly GCF_003918875.1). Lineage (NCBI taxonomy): Eukaryota > Metazoa > Mollusca > Gastropoda > Lepetellida > Haliotidae > Haliotis > Haliotis rubra. The sequence goes on along the minus strand of NW_025765825.1, from coordinate 1,063,095 downwards.
GGAAAACTATGTTTGCATAAATGCTGATGAATCCCTGCACACTGTCGAGAAGAGTTCAACAGGTATTGAGCAGCATATCTTGAAGCAAAGGTCAAAGAAATGGTTTTCAGAACGGGAGAAAGACAAAGATACGGGCAGAACCGTTTGTACAGCGATTGGCTTGGACACGCTGAAGTCACAGATCCAACACTTCGATAGAGTTATCAACCATTCATCAAAGGAGGAGATTCCGCTTTCACACAAAGAACGTTTGCATTACGGTAGGGGGGCTCCTTTCACGAAGTACGGTAACACAGATCACGAGCAGGATGCTTGTGCAACAACAGTTGGTGTAGTAATGCCAATATATTATCCACATCTATCCTTCATTGAGGAGGGGTGCTACAGTGTTCAACACAACGAGAAGAGCTTCCTAGTCGTGAGTCCCGACGGGTCTATTCGGAAAAGTCACAATGATAAAGCAGTTTTGGGTATTGAAATCAAATGTCCTTACCCCGACAAGATGTTTACTACTCAGCAAATGTATTCCCTACCAAAGTACTATGTGACACAAGTTCTTTGCGAAATGTTTATTCTTGTTTGTACAAAACTTTTGTTCATATGCTACACTGGTGCCACGTCAACCATTTTGAGAATAAAAGTTTTCACAGAAATTGTGGGATATCATATGGGATGAACTCCCTGTATAGAGTTGAGCAACCGAAACGTCCAAAGAAACGGAGTTTGAATATCGATAGGATCAAGACAGCTTTAGCTGCTGAATTTCAGCGTGAAAATGTCACAATGTACACATTTAACTCAAATAATCATCCTAGACACTTGCTCGCGTCTGATATTAACCATCAGGGATGAAAAATGCGCAGTATAGGGCTGTAAAACGTATTTACCTAGTGACGTAATTAGTACACTCTCAAAATGCGGAGGTCACTGTAACACGTTCACTACCCCTTGACGTAAGGCGTTCACAGGGGTTTGATACTAGGCATATAAAAGTCTTATAATTTCCTTATTTCACAATATTAAGTGCCAATATTCGGCAAGTGGGTAGAGTGTTTGTTCAACTATTGTATGGTATATACATTTTTGTAAAATATTCTCATGAATTGTAATAAAAACGGAAACTAATGATATGTTGCTTCCGTTAGGTCAAGTTGATGCGGGAAATGTTGGCAGCAGAGGTTCAGATTAAGAGCTTATGTGGCGTTCTTTCACCTACACCTTTCCAGATGTCCACATTTTTACAGCCTGAAATATAAAATCTCAAATGTCTGTAATAATTTGTTTTTAACACAAAATGCTACACTGAATGCATGAAACAAACTCCCCGTTAGCATAGCAACTCGTTCACTTCCTGGTGCGTAACGATGTCCAGGCGTACACGTTCCTACGGTGTGAATATGATGAACATATTTATCAGGCCATAATCTTGCGTGATTTAAAGGTTTATTAGAACTTAACAAGTCGGAGAGAGTGATATATTTACAAAATGACCCTAAGAAAATTCGCTAGCCAGTCGGGCCAGTGACTCTGGAGATTTCCTGGTCCGACTGGATTTTTACTAGCCACGGGCTAGCGGACCAGTGGGTATTTCGCACACGAGACTGAGGGCTGCCGTCAGGGAGATCCATTGGCACCCTGTAGTTTGTGATATGTGTTGAAGCTCTTGCAAGGCGCTGCTGTTAAAGTTGATGAATATAGCCTTTGGCAGTTAGCAGTCGACCCTAACTTTCTGTTGACTGGCAGTATAAAACAATAATCTCGTAATAACGACTTATAATCTCGTTATAACGACATTTTGAAAACACGCTCTAACGATTTTTTTATCTCGTAATAACGACTTTGAAATCTCGTAATAATGTCCTTACATTTTATACATCACCATAGCTAGTTTACAGTACCACACTCTAACCAAAGTGTCCTAGTTAGCTGGTTATGTATAAAATGTAAGGACACTTTGGTTATAGTGTGGTAGTGTGAAGTAGCTATGGTGATGTAGAAAATGTAAGGATATTATTACGAGATTTCAAAGTTGTTATTACGACATCTAAAGGTTGTTATAACGAGTTTTGCAAGTAGTTATAACGAGATTTTAAGTCGTTTTTACGATATTTAAAGCCGTTATAATGAGATTATAAGGCGTTATTACGAGGCATTATTTTTTGGTGGGGGGATACACAAATGTCCCTTCAGGAGCTTTGTATTTTTATATCCGCCATTGTCAAAGGTTTACTGTTAATTACCTGTGAATAAGGTATATTTTGTTTTCTGTTCAGAAGATGGGTGTCACCCCAGTCCCTCTATATTTCTGAATGATGCTCGTAACATAGGATATGGTAGTACTGAAACTGTAACAGAGAGGTTTCTGGTAAAACAATAAATGAACAAAACAACATAATTCAACATAATTTATCTGGATTTAAATGGTAGTAAGTCTGCCGCTACTTCCACTGAGAGAAATAAATACATACACGTACTTATAATGTATATCTATATTGTCGGTTACTAGGGGCATAGGGGCGGTGGGGCAGCCTAGTGGTTAAAGCGCCGAAGACCCGTGTTCGATTCCTCACATGGGTACAATGTGTGAAGCCCATTTCTGGTGTCCCCGCCGCGATATTGCTGGAATATTGCTAAAAGCGGCGTAAAACTAAACTCACTCACTTCGGACGCATAGCGGTAGATGTGGGTGGGATTTGATAATGTAAAGATGTCCTACATCTTCATAGCTTTTAAAATATATAGATACGCTCGAGCTGATTGCCGTGAAATACACGTATTCCTTGCGTCATGATTACAGGAATGTCAAAATTGTTAGGACGGGTCCGGAAACAGAACAGTCCGAGTAAAGTATTTGCCAGCATACATGGACACGTTTGGGTGTAAAGGTTACATAGGGTCTGTGGGGCGTGGGGGAAGGGCGGGTGTTGGTGTCAACACAATCACATGGGTCTAGGATTTTGCAACAACAGAAAGTTTCATTAAATAATACAAGAGCCTGAAACAACATCTTGCAACGATGTATTTGTTGTGGCTGACAGTTTGTTTATGTTCAGATGTCTGCGGCAGAATATATTTTGTCAAGCATTTTCTGGCACAAAATATTTATTACTACAAAACAACTAGAAAATAACAAACAAACTCGTCTCCATCACACCCCACTTCGCCAGGACACCTTATACGGTCCGTCTATTACAGTTTAGATTAAAGACATTTAAGACTGCACATGTGATTCTGTTGACTATTAAACGATTTCCTGTGTTACCAAAACCAGTGATGCATTTGACCGGTTTCTACTGTTGTCATGCAGTGAGTGAGTGAGTTTAGTTTTACGCCGCACTCAGCAATATTCCAGCTATATGGCGGCGGTCTGAAAATAATCGAGTCTGGACCAGACTATCCAGTGATCAACAGCATGAGCATCGATCTACGCAATTGGGAACCGATGACATGTGTCAACCAAGTCAGCGAACCTCACCACCCGATCCCGTTAGTCGCCTTTTACGACAAGGATGGGTTATTGAAGATCAATTCTAACCCGGATCTTCACGGGTGAACATTATATGACATATGTACTTCATAAAGGCAAACCCAGTGTATTCCGAAATACAGTTACCATTTACCGTCACTGTTCTATCGTGATTGTATGACCGTAGTGCAACGTGTGTTTCAACGAAATAATGAGGGGAAAAAAATGCCGATCAAATGTCAAATGTTTATGACGTCCGATAAAGTCCACCTACAGTCATTCTTAGAATCAGGGAATGTTTTTATCCATCCTTTTCCCGAAAATATATACTCAAAGGCAAAAGTTGGTGTGATCAACACATTTGTTTATATGAATGAGAAAATTTTCATAACGCATTTTAATATTCTATATAATACACTTAATCCATAGCCCAAACAGGGCCCTGTCGGTAGTTTTCGTTTTGCATGATTTTTTCGTGTTTTAAGAAGTTCGTGGGAAAAGGCATACAACGTGCCCTTTATAAAGTGTGGCTCTGAACCTCGAATCATTGTCACATTGTCCACCTGTACCGATCGTTGGATACGAACTACCCTTCTGCGACATAGATTCCTACCAATCACACTGACAGCCCGAACAGTTCCTGGTGTCAACAGGATATCGCCAAGGACCATTCTCCGGGAGATGACTGCACACAGCATACGTACCATACGTCCTGCCAGACAACAAATATTGACATTACGTCACCAACGTCTACGACTGCAGTGGTGCAGACAACATCTGCGGCGGAGTACACGCGAGTGGAGACATGTTCTCTTCACTGACGAGTCCAGATTCCTCTTGTACTGCGCTGATGGCCGAACCCGAGTTTACCGGCGACGTGGTGAGCGTTATGTTAGGAACTCTGTCCTTGAGGCCGACCGTTTTGGCAGCGGTGGAGTGATGGTTTAGGGTGGGAGGGATTACGAGTGCTGGGTCTCAGTTACAGAGACGAAATCCAGTCGTCATACCGTTTCTCCAGCAGAATACTAGTAGTCCAGGAATTATCTTTCAGCAGCACAACGCCAGACCTCATGTTGCCATGGTGATTCAGCAGTTCCTGGCGCAGCACACTGTTAACGTCCTTCCCTGGCCCTTGAGTCCCCAGATCTGTCCCTATCGAACACGTCTGGGACAAAATGGAGAGGAGACTGAGACGTTGGCCAAATCCCCCAGTCTCCCTTCAGGAACTCCGGCAGGTGCTTCAGCAGATACGGAATGCCATTCCACAGGACCGCCTCCGTGGTGTAGTGATTAGAGCGTCCGCCCGAAGTGAGGAAGGTCGCGGGTTCGATCCCCGACCGCGTCATACCAAAAGACGTTAAAATATGGTACTTGTTGGTCCCTGCCTGGCGCTCGGCATTAATGGGTACACCAAGGACTGGTCGGCTCGGAGTCTGGGCTAGTACAAGCAGCCGCACATACACATACACACGCATGCATGCACGTCGTCATATGAGCGAAATATTCTCAAGCACGACGATAACCCAATTTCACCTCACCTGGAGTATAAATGATTTTCAGCAATCTATTCATATGATTTTCAGCTTCAGTTTACATTTTACACTAAATGAAATCGGTTTCGGAGGATAAACGACTCTTGCGTTGACTTTTCTAAATTTTAAAATACAGTTCCATCTTGATTGATAATAATTTTTAAAAAGGAAACGAACTCTATGCTTACATATTTTAGAATACAATGGATGCTGTCTATACCGGCACCCATCGGGACTGAAGAAATTATCCGGTTTGGACAGCGTGCCGTACTGTAGAGCTGGCAAGGTTACGTACGACTAGTATCTCGGGCTGGTTAAAGCGTTTTGGGGGGATATCTGTCTCTTCAAATACAGAAGTCCATCAGTGGGTCCACAACACTTTATTCGGCAGCTAAGTTTGCAATTACTTGATAGCGCAGCAACGGCCAGGCAGCATCACAGAGGCGATCGTCAGCCCACATGCCTAGCCGCTGTCCGAGGGTCAAGTCCCGTCACATTAAGAATTCATTGTCTATATACTACTGACTGTCAGGCTGCCCTGTATCGTATTACAATACATGTATGGTCAACCTGCAGTATCCAGCATGCACCTCATCCACAAGGTTAAGCTTCCGTGCTCTAACTCTAAAGTTAATTAGGGTTAATTACACGCAGGTAGCTGACCTGTACATGGCTGTGCTGATGGTCATGATAATAAGCTGCTGATATTTCATGTATATTGTCAGCACTGTGATTTAGATTTAGATAACACAACCTTAACTTTCTAACTCAGAGTTAATTAGGGTTAATATAGCTGAAACATGTCTATATTGTCCCTGTGATTTAGATTTAGATAACACAACCTTAACTTAACTCAGAGAATATACAAACATGTCTATATTTCCCGATAAAACCCATACCCCATCAAAGTGCCTACGACACTAGAACTGAACATTGTAGTGTTGTAACACGTGCTTCTCTCAATTACTGCACCCATTGACAATACAATGCATAAGACAAAGATTTCAGCTCATATTCACACATTTTTCAACACATTGAAAAAAAATAAGGCATTCAGTTTGTTTAATTTATGCTCATTTGCCCTACCCACCCAATCCAAACAGGAAACGTGTACTCAATTATGGATGCAGCATCACGCGCCCTGGTGAGTACTTCTCCTCCCCGGGAGACATCAACACACTGGCAGATAATAGTGTCATTTGCTGTTGGTAACACCGCCCACGGGAGAGGAACATTGTCGTGCGCCAATACAGTCTTACTGGACCGTGTCATGCGGCTGTCGGTCGGTGTTACACAAATATTTGGCCTGGTTGTTAGTGTTGTGAGATCTCATGTGAGCAAGGATATTATAATGGGTTTGGAAACTGGTGTTACAAACGTTTTATCAATAAATGATCTCACACTGTTCCCCACTTCTGTTTCCATTTTGCCAGTTTTAAATGCCTGTATGAAGTTGTGGCATTTTGATTTAGAGTTGGTCATATCGCTATCGTCGTTCTAATCATCATCTTTAGATACAATATATTGTTGGTGCCTGCCTGGCGCTCGGCATTAATGAATACAAGGACTGGTCGGCTCGGAGTCCGTATAATGTGTCTGAGTTGGGCATTCATGGTTAACTGTGGCATGGTATCTCAGTGGGCTAGCACTATAAAATCAACTTATGTCTGGGCTAGTACATACACACGCACATGCACGTCGTCATATGAGCTAAACATTCTTAAGTACGACGTTAAACCCCATTTAATCTCCCCTCACATTTCGATATATTGTTTTGTACCACCTTTGACCCACACCTACTCTTGTGGTAGAGTATCCTCAGTCTCAGTAAACTAGGATTTTAGTGCTCTGGGCACATCCGACACAGGTCACATCGCAACAGTCGCGACAGTTTGACCGAACAGTCAAATGACCTACAAGATATCGACATTAGCCTGTCAGAAAGTACCTCTCTCGATGCTTCACGGCAGTAATTTCAAACTGGAGACTGTAATGATTACTCTTTGAAAAGTTCTTTTTTGTTTATGTTAGTGTTATGTTTTCATGTAGAGTCTTCTGCACAATTTGACGTGCTTTTTACAACAGTGCAATATGAAGTTATTAAATCATAGATATGCAACAAATTAGAAAATATCCTTTGAGCTTCAGTACCTATTGGGCTAGTCTTTCGTACAGACCCTGAAGCAAATATATCCAAGAAAGCCCACACAAGTCTAGAAAATGTGGCAAGTCTAGATTTCCTCAGCTTCTGAAAATGAAGAAAGTCTCAGGGCTCCTTTTCATTATATATATTTTTTATTTACTATGAACTTTTTTCAGTAAAATATGTTCATTTCAGAGACTAGTTGTTAGTCTACTATTGGGCTTTAAAGTGTTGCAAATTTGTCGACCTGGGTTCCGTTGTACAAAACAACCTCAGCGCTAAGACGACCTTAAGTCTATGTGAAGGTATGGGAGTTACGGTCACCTTAGCGCTAAGACTGCCTTAAGTCTATGTGAAGGTATGGGAGTTACGGTCACCTTAGCGCTAAGACTGCCTTAAGTCTATGTGAAGGTATGGGAGTTACGGTCACCTTAGCGCTAAGACTGCCTTAAGTCTATGTGAAGGGGAGTTACGGTCACCTTAGCGCTAAGACTGCCTTAAGTCTATGTGAAGGTATGGGAGTTACGGTCACCTTAGCGCTAAGACTGCCTTAAGTCTATGTGAAGGTATGGGAGTTACGGTCACCTTAGCGCTAAGACTGCCTTAAGTCTATGTGAAGGGGAGTTACGGTCACCTTAGCGCTAAGACTGCCTTAAGTCTATGTGAAGGGGAGTTACGGTCACCTTAGCGCTAAGACTGCCTTACGTCTATGTGAAGGTATGGGAGTTACGGTCACCTTAGCGCTAAGACTGCCTTAAGTCTATGTGAAGGTATGGGAGTTACGGTCACCTTAGCGCTAAGACTGCCTTAAGTCTATGTGAAGGTATGGGAGTTACGGTCACCTTAGCGCTAAGACTGCCTTAAGTCTATGTGAAGGGGAGTTACGGTCACCTTAGCGCTAAGACTGCCTTAATTCTATGTGAAGGGGAGTTACGGTCACCTTAGCGCTAAGACTGCCTTAAGTCTATGTGAAGGTATGGGAGTTACGGTCACCTTAGCGCTAAGACTGCCTTAAGTCTATGTGAAGGGGAGTTACGGTCACCTTAGCGCTAAGACTGCCTTAAGTCTATGTGAAGGTATGGGAGTTACGGTCACCTTAGCGCTAAGACTGCCTTAAGTCTATGTGAAGGGGAGTTACGGTCGCCTTAGCGCTAAGACTGCCTTAAGTCTATGTGAAGGGGAGTTACGGTCACCTTAGCGCTAAGACTGCCTTAAGTCTATGTGAAGGTATGGGAGTTACGGTCACCTTAGCGCTAAGACTGCCTTAAGTCTATGTGAAGGTATGGGAGTTACGGTCACCTTAGCGCTAAGACTGCCTTAAGTCTATGTGAAGGTATGGGAGTTACGGTCACCTTAGCGCTAAGACTGCCTTAAGTCTATGTGAAGGGGAGTTACGGTCACCTTAGCGCTAAGACTGCCTTAAGTCTATGTGAAGGGGAGTTACGGTCACCTTAGCGCTAAGACTGCCTTACGTCTATGTGAAGGTATGGGAGTTACGGTCACCTTAGCGCTAAGACTGCCTTAAGTCTATGTGAAGGTATGGGAGTTACGGTCACCTTAGCGCTAAGACTGCCTTAAGTCTATGTGAAGGTATGGGAGTTACGGTCATCTTAGCGCTAAGACTGCCTTAAGTCTATGTGAAGGGGAGTTACGGTCACCTTAGCGCTAAGACCGCCTTAATTCTATGTGAAGGGGAGTTACGGTCACCTTAGCGCTAAGACTGCCTTAAGTCTATGTGAAGGTATGGGAGTTACGGTCACCTTAGCGCTAAGACTGCCTTAAGTCTATGTGAAGGTATGGGAGTTACGGTCACCTTAGCGCTAAGACTGCCTTAAGTCTATGTGAAGGGGAGTTACGGTCACCTTAGCGCTAAGATCGCTTTGTACAACGCCACCCTGGGGCTATACTTGATCGTTGATCGTGGGATCACAGATACGCTGTGTGTGTGATATATGGTCTCCCTGTGATTGACCCATGCCGAGACCTGATGCTAAGTTAGATGAATTACTGGTCAAAGAAACATAATACCAAACTCACCCACTGCCTTTGTAATAACGTATAAAGACATTTATGAATTCCTATGACATCGGGTGATTTATGCATATATTCACCAGAGGTTTGAGGATAAGTTTGTTACATAGAAATGCACAAGAATAAAATGGGCGCTGAAGTAGAATATCGCAAACAAATGGCATTTTATGCCATGGTGGCCATGATGCTAAATTTGCTGAGAAATTGAACGTCTGAAAGTCGACATGGAGAGAATCAGTGGTATTAAGGTTTTGTTCCGATGAGTGACTGACTGAATGTGGTTTTACATCGCATTTTGCTGGATTTCCTCGTACTACAGGGGGTTGTACAACCCCAATATGTAAAATCAAGACAATATGTAAAAACTAACGCAATATGTAAAAACTTAACGCAAAACGTAAACTATAACGCAATATGTAAAAGATTAACGCCAAATGTAAAAAATGTCTTTACCGCAATATGTAAACACCTAACGCAAAATGTAAAAACAATTTTTAACGCAATTTGTAGAAGATTAACGGAATCTGTAAAATACAGCTATATTGTTGTTTATTGTTTTGGCGACTGAAATTATTATTGTTTTAGAAAGTTTACTTTATTGTGTTTCAAAATACCTAAACTATTGCAATATTTCTGACAAAATTAACCTCATTTCTGACTTAATTGATATCTGATCTTTTGGGTCGTTTAACACCAAAGTAAAGCCGATAATTGTGTAATATACATGTATAGCGATACTTGATATCATAATCGATATTCGACAGTATCCAAGGAAATCATTTTATTCTCCATAGTATTTTTACATAAATGGTCATATGGCTTGTATTCATTATGTCCTATTCAAGGAGGTTTTACCTTTTGGCCTTTTTTTTATCCCACAACGCGCATGTAGCGCAAAGTTGGGGACATAAAATTACCCTCCGCATTGGGTACGGTAACCAAGGTTCAACTTGGAATTCTGCAGATATAAGTTTTTTGTATTTTTTTCTTTTTCTTTTCATTGTTTTTGCTGAGAGACCAGTTTTGTTTTCAAATTTGTCCTATTAGTGGTGAATTAATAGCAAAATATTTTCCTTTATGGAATTAATGTATTAGTTATTTTCCTGGCAGTGTTTTTTTTAATCTCACCTCAAAATACACAAATGAAATGCAACAAATCCTGATAAAAAGCTTTGAGCCATCCTATAGAAATTACGAGAGACTTGGGAATTTGTTTCAGAAACACTTTGAATGAATTTTAGAGAAAATATCATATTCATGATGATGTATTTACAAATATTATATTACTGCAAAATGTGAAAATTACTGTTTAAGTATAAATGTGTCGCTGGACACAAGTATCTTTGATTAAGAAATGGTAAATCCATCTTGCAGTTTTAGGTATAATGGACATGCAAGATGCTTTGCAGTGATTCGGGTATTTGCATTCCAATCACATCTGATTTCCTTCAATCAAGTCACAGGTAATATTGCTGCCAATGAAATCGAGTAATACCAGAGACATATGAGATTGGATCCCGATGGTGATCGCTCAAATTTAATGAAATAAAGTTATTGTATTTGATGCAATTTAAGTAATATGGAATATTGATGTAAATGGGTAACATGACTTGTTGTTTTAGGTTTTAGAAAACTGAATCCATCAAACATGCCAAAGCCAAGATCAATGATACATGTATAGAACTGCAAAATCACAAACCACGCCTGAGAAATTATTATCGTAATTCACCATTTATTCACATAGATTGCCATTCGCTGTGTATTTTGTGACATTCCTGTGATTATTTGACGTAGTATCAAACATTAGTACAAATGGAACCAGCTATTCTATTGTTTATCTCAGTGTAATTAACGTCTTTAATATCTGAAAAAATGCTGAAGGGGTGTTTAACCTTATTAACTCATTCACTCACTCACGGGACATATGGTGATCACCTGGTTCTCTGTTCTGATGATAGAGGTCAAAATCTTTGATGTAAACGGCAGAGAGAGACGCAGATCATGAGAGAGATCATGAGAGAGAACAGAGATCAGAGAGAGATCAGAGAGAGAGAGAGAGGGAGAGACACAGATCATGAGAGAGAGAGAGAGAGAGAGAGAGAGAGAGAGAGATGAGAGAGAGAGAGAGAGAGAGAGTATGCCCAGTACCAATTGCAATTAATTCGACCCCCCATACACAATGAATTAAAATTGGAAACATTACTAAAACATGCATGTTATTTCAACCAAATTAAGAAGGATCAATAAGTGGTTTTCTTTAAAAAACCAATTCGGTAATCACAGATTATCAACAACGGAATGTACAGTTTGAAGGAAAGGTCAAACCTATTTGAATAAGACATAATGAATATAACCCAAAATACCATTTATGAAAACAAGTTTGAAGAATAAAATTATTCCTTAAAACTTTCGAAAATAGACTATAAGATCGATTAAAATATATCTATATACAAGGAAATTATATGTTTATCGACTCTGCTTACATGTATACTGAACGAGGTAAAATTTTGTAAAAAAATGTAATATGAAGTTTATTTTGTAAGAAACATTGCGATATCTTAGTTTTTGTAAATAAAGTCAATTTTTGACAAATTTGTGACAAAAATGGATTTCGATCGCCACCCCTAATATTCAAACCTAAAAGTGGATTTTACATATTGCGTTAATTTTTGACATATTAAGTTAAAAATCGTTTTTACATTTTGCGTTAGGTGTTGTACTTTTTGCGTTAAAGACATCTTTTACATATTGCGTTAATATTTTACATATTGCGTTAGTTTTTACGTTTTGCGTTAAGTTTTTACATATTGTCTTGATTTTACATATTGGGGTTGTACAGGGGTCACCAGAAGTGAGTTCGTGATGTAGCGATGTGGGATATAGAGTGAAGGACCCTTGACAGGTTTTACCATTAGGCTACCCGTTTTTTTTGTGTCATTTGAAACTGGCCCAAGCAATGTGCTTCCAGTTTCATACTTTGGGGTTTTACTTTACAAAATGAAAATTGAAATATTCACAATTGAATACTCTGGTTTTCTGCGAATGAATATATTTTCATTTGTTTCAAGTCATTTATTTCTCTCGGAGAGGAGCAGAGCAATTTCTTTTGTAAGCTCGTATTTTTCACTCTCACCATTTGAAAAAATGGAGCCATGCTAAAGAGGTTAGTTTCACGATGCTTTTAGCAATATTCCGGCTATATAAGTGCGGGACACCACAAATGGACTTCACACATTGTACCCATGTGGGGAATCGAACCGGTTTTTCTACTAGACTGACTGAGTTTGGTTTTAGGCCGCTTTTAGCAATATTCCAGCAACATCACGACAGGGGACACCAGAAATGGGCTTCACACATTGTACCCATGTGAGGATTCGAACCCGGGTCTTCGGTGTGACGAGCCAACGCTTTAACCATTAGGCTACCCCACCGCCCCTTTTCTACTAGAACATATGGCACACCACTGCTCAATATCCAGATTGGTCTAGATGAGTGAGTGAATGTGATTTCATGCAGCTTTTAGCAACATTCCAGCAATGTCAGTTGGCATTACACCAGAAAACTTAGACTAACAGGTGCCCACTCTAACCACAAGGCTACCCCTCCACTCCAGAGTCGAGATGACCTCAAGAGATGCCACGTGCTGACCTCCTTCAAATGTGTAAAGTGTCCTCCCAATCATGACTTCTTACTGTTCATGTGTCAGTGGAATCTCCCTTGATACACAACAAACACTGACAATAGTATTTTAGAACCTGTATTCAAACAGTCTTCAAAGCACAAAGTTGGCAAGGTCAAAAACTAAATTTGATGCCAAATGACACTGTTATCACATGACATCCTTGGCAACCAATCAAGGACACAGAATACTTCTGTTGGAATCATACACCCACCAATGGATAAGCATTTGTGGATAACAGACTATAATCTAAAATCAAACCAAGAAAATCACTTGTACCTGTGGCTTTTGTTCTTTAAAGAAACAAAATTGCATTTGAGCCATCTCTTCTGTAAATACAAATGATACATATTGTTACCATTTGACACTGACAATATTTTCCATTTCATTCAGGTGTGGAATGAAATCCCAAAGTGCCATTACCGGTCAACCAGGGTTGGAAATAGTTTTAAAATTGCTAGTGTGGTCAACCAGGGTTGGAAATAACTTTAAAATTGCTAGTGTACTCCGGTACAGTGGCACATGTAAAATCACTTGCCCTGATCATTTTCCACTATACCAGTCGATTTTCTTGTTGATTTCTTAAATAAACAGCATACCGGTAATTAACATTGGAAAGTCAACTGGACACCGGTGCAGCATGATATACAAATTCGCTTGCCCGACAGAAAAAAACACTGGACTCGGACGTCGGGCAATGGGTTATTTCCACCCCTGGTCAACCCTGCGATCACTGGTATGCAGTTGACAACATAATAACCTGAGTCAATATGTAATTGGAACACTCGTTGTTATTACAGCAAAGGGACACAACTCTACATAGCATGTGGCTGCTTTGTGCCCGATCAAATGTTATTCTACAAGGACAATGTACCCCTGGTTGTATATCACAAACCACTAGATCATAGCCTTTGGTTATCAACCACAGACCACAATGCCCCTTGTTATCCAACACAGATGTAGCTGTTATCAACCACAGACCACAATGCCCCTTGTTATCCAACACAGATGTAGCTGTTATCAACCACAGATCACAGAGCCACTTGTTTTCAACCACATACGAGTAACCTTGATATCATACACATTATGGTTCAAATAACACAAATATGCAGTGAGCAATTTAACTACCAGACCACTATGTCATAATAAACTTTATATTTAATAGACATATACAAGAAATATATAATAACATTATGACAAAAACATCACCCCCTTGAGAACAACAAAATCATGAGAGGAATAATTATTTCGAGCTCAAAAGCCCAGTATGTAAAGTTTGTGGCCATAACAGCAACTCTTCTTAGAATTAAGCATGAAATAATTTAAACATATTTGTCACACTCTGATCTGTTGTGAGTATTACATATCCAGACCTCACATTTCCTTCGACTAGATGTAAAGTTAACTGAAATATTCACAATATATCAACTGAAAACAAATGACAGTGTATTTACTGCAAACTAAAATATTTCAGATAATAACAATTATCCTATGGTTCCTTTACACTTTCAAAAGAATTCCAGCCATATCACAGTGGGAATGTAGGGAAGTTGTGACACAAAGACAGTTTAACACATGACACCCATGTGGCAAATCAAACATGAATCAAACCCTTCACCCCTCTGGCCATCCTCTATGCATGAAGATCTGGGTTAGAATTGATCTTCAGTAACCCATACAGAATCGGGTGTTCAGACTCACTGACTTGGTTGACACGTCATCATATCCCAATTGCGTAGATCGTTGCTCATGATGTTGATCACTGGATTGTCTTGTCCAGACTCGATTAATTTCAGACTGCCCCCATATAGCTGGAATATTACTGAGTGTGGCATAAAACTAAACCCACTCACTCACTCTGGCCATCCACTAACAGAACATGGTCAGAACACAGGCAAAGGAAAGGTTCATAATGGTTGGATTACATATAAATATTATGTTCATTTGTGAAATGTTAATGTGTGTACATAAGATAGTGGCAAGATACAAAGTAATATCTGGGTATCCATGATTACATACAGGAAATAAGGATACGTTTGGCTGATATATCTAACCGTTTTGGCAACTTTAAAAAGAATGTAATTCATTTCAGTAACAATCTAGTCGTCATCACACAAATCTAATATGGAGACTTCCGGTTCTGGGACATCCACTTCGCAGCAAGAGTCGTCTCCCATATATATGATGCTGTCATCAAGGTCACCTGGCTCACGCTTGATGAAGGTAGTTTCGACATAAACAACATCATCATCTTCATCATCAATCTCCACAACTTTGTATCCAATCTCCACAAGGTGTTTGTCCTCGACCTCTTGTTTCAACCTCTCATGCTTAATGGCAATGGGGGGACATAGACTGATCCTGCTTGACAAGGTGTGGAATATTTTTACAAGGCGAACGCATTTCAATGTCAGTGTTGAATTGTTCGATCTGTTCTTGTTTAAGGTCTTTTGACTCATCTCCTGGAAGCGGACATTCTGATTCTGGTTTGGTAACCAGTGCATCGGGTACCTCGACATCTGATGTGGGTTTGTCTGCGACTGATTTTGGTGGATTGTCATTTGAGTTTGCCTTGTCTACCTTATCTGCAACCAATGGCTGATTTTTATTTTGTTCTGTACAGTTGTTTATGTCTATGTTTGTCAGTTTCGTCGTTACTTCCTGTGCAGCAACGTCCATTTCCATAGACAGACCCATATCCTGCAACACTTCTCTTGTTCCATAATGCAACACCACTTCCTCCAAGATTGGTCCTTTAGACAGACGGGTACGTCTTTGATAAGTGCACTTGTCGTCGTACTGAAGCTCCACCATTGTACGACCCTCGCGGGCACACAACGCCCATACCACCTGAAACAAGCCACCAAAAATCAATAAATTGAGATCTTACTACCACTATACAAAAGATCTTAGGTCATCCCATTACAAGATCAAAATTATCTAATCAGAAAGAAACTTTAAATGCCGTCTTTCTTAAACTTTGCAGGACTAAATAAACTTTGTATCAAAATAGCAACTTTCATTGCAGATTTCAGCTTGAAAAATACACATAAAGTTCTCGATTTAATATTGTAAATGTGAACAAAAGATAAGAATGTTTGGAATGTGTCAAAAATTGTCAACCCATTTTCAGTCAATTGTTTCCATGAGCTATGGTTGCATGATTTTAGAAGTGCTACCTGTTTACCTGTCTGATACTATTAAATACAAAGTCAGAATGGTAAGGATATATTGTCATACAATGAACCAGTACAAGAAGAACTATTCCATAGGTTGTCTCTTTAAAAGAACTGCAAGCATATGTTGCCGCAACCAGTTCCATGTGGAAACAACACAGAGATATTGTTCACCAAGGTTTATATCTACATCTGGGGTATGGCTCCAGCCTCACCTTGCACAGAGCTCATATCCTTCTTTGTGAGCTGTGGGTACATGGTCATGCCTGGCAGCTCGTTCTTCTGGACTGGCCGGGGCTTCCTGAAGGTCTCTGTGTGGCTGGGGATGGCCTCCATGCAGACAATACGAACAGTCCCAACATGCATCTGGCGCCGCTTTGTTAGCGTCTGTAACCCAAGAATTTATCACATACATACCTGATCATATTGGGCCAAAATTTTAACTATTAATTGCATATTTATAATACTTATCCTATCTCACATCTTGTACTCTCTCTCTCTTAGGTTCAAAAGCAGAGTTTAAACAAACTGTAAACAAAGTTTTTGGCCTTACCTAAACCATTCGTCCGAACACACCCCTACTGCTCCTGTATCTGGACACTCTGGTAGCTCCTGAGCAGTATGCAGCTTGTCCTGTGATTGATCATGTGATTGACTGATTGTCTCCACAACTCCTATACTTGTGATGGGTTGCTTCTTGTCTAAGGGAAGTAGAACGAAGATGAAGTTGAAGGAATACATCTCGATTCACTTTACAAGGTAGCACTGATTTCACGGACAGAGGATGACATTATCTGCATTGTCGGGCCAAGGACAGCTGCTGCGCCAGTACCAAAGGATCAAACTGATGGGAGTTCTACGTCAATCACTGAGGTCGCGTTGGTAGTGGGAGGCAAAGACCGTCTCTGATCTACAAGAATGTCCATTTCTTTTTTTATGTTAACAAACAGTTGCTGTGAAGAGTCATCATAGATGCTAGGGCCCGAATCTCATGAGGGTTTGAAACAACTGGAGGGGAAAGACCAGCGAAGGTGTAGACTTGCAGGATGGTCAATAGGCCAACATGGTACGGGAGACTTCCACTGAAGAGGCTGTTGAGAGCGGGATAAACAACCTGTGACGGTCTTGCAAGGCAGCGATGTATATATTCAGCGCTCTTACTGGACAGTGTGAGAGATCTTCTGTGTCATCAGGACAGAGTATGGCGGACAATGGCGGTATAGTGTAGATTCTTTCTGGCCGCCCTGGCAGTAGATTTTCCAATATGAAATCCCAACAAAGACCCAGGAAAGAACTCTGCTGTGATTCTTCTGATTTCTGCTGATGAGCCAAACATGTAGATGTAGCGTCTGCGGGGACCCGTGTAGTCAATATGAGTGAGGATGAATCAACACATCGTCTCGGATGGGTACAGCCAATGGTTCTGGATCGACAAGACTTAGAAGATTGATGAATCAACTTCGAGCTGGTCAGCAAGGAGTGACCAAAGGCAGTGTTATCTTCTAGCAGGATTCTCCCAGTACACTGCTAGAGCATCTTGATCCCAAGCCAGTGCGTCCGGGATTGGTGGTACAAAACTGGGTAGTTGATTGCTGAACCTGGTCGCAAACAGATCTGTCTGAGGGTTGGTGATCTGGAGTCAGATTGATTTGAAGACCTGTGGGTGTATCTTCCATTTGGTTGGGACGGCCTATCTGATCAAGATAGAGCGTTGGCGATGATGTTTGTCACTCCCAGTATGTGTCTGGTTCTTGCTGAGATTGCCAGGGTGTCTGTCAGATGGAAGAACTGGATCATCCAACCTAGGAGGTGCAACAAACCTGTTGAGCCCAGATGACTGATGTACCACACATCGTCGAGTTGTCTGATTGTATGAGAGGACTGGTCGATTGTAGATCCTTCACCCAATGTCTTATGACTAGGATGACTGCCTTGAACCCCAGTTCGTTTATGTGAAGGGAACTAATCGTCTAATTATCAATGCGTATGAAGTTGGAATCAGCTCTGACTTCTTGATATTTTGAATCCACCCGAGCTGGTGGTGAATTGTAGAGGATGTAGGAGGATCTGTCAGTCTCTTTCTTGTGAGTGAGTGGTGAATTGTAGAGGATGTAGGAGGATCTGTCAGTCTCTTTCTTGTGAGTGAGTGGTGAATTGTAGAGGATGTAGGAGGATCTGTCAGTCTCTTTCTTGTGAGTGAGTGGTGAATTGTAGAGGATGTAGGAGGATCTGTCAGTCTCTTTCTTGTGAGTGAGTGGTGAATTGTAGAGGATGTAGGAGGATCTGTCAGTCTCTTTCTTGTGAGTGAGTGGTGAATTGTAGAGGATGTAGGAGGATCTGTCAGTCTCTTTCTTGTGAGTGAGTGAGTGAGTTGGGTTTTACGCCGCTTTTAGCAATATTCTAGCAATATCACGACGGGGGACACCAGAAAAGGGCTTCACACAACGATCTGTTTGAGCTTGTATACAATTGTCGATATAAGCCTCGCACCTGATCCACAAACTGAGTGATGGGTTTCATGATGTTGGAGGTGGACTATGTCTGGGATTTGCACTCAAATAGGTTTCGGATGGTGTGTCTAAAAAGACATCATGCTGTGAGGTAGAAACGGAAACTCTATGCACCTTCATGTCTTTCTTGACCCTCTTAGCTGAATTGGGTCCAGACTCCTCAGATCTTCTCCTGTCCCGGTCAGCAAGACGCCTAGATCTTATTTTCCTGTAGTTGGTAAAGTCGTCATCATTTAGGTTTACGCAAAACCCACAGTTGGAGGTCCAATTGCAAAATCTGATGCTGTCAATACAGGAAACATGAGGATCAGAGTTGGAGAGAAGCATTTATCACAAACTTTCCTTTTCCTTGACGTTTGATCTTCTTTTCCCATGATGTAAAGATTACAACACCAACTTTATTGCCACAAATACAGCAGGTCAGCACCCCAGTGTGACAAGAAAGAGAATGACTACACATGATCAATCAGAGGACAAGCTGCATGCTTCTCAGGAGCTACCAGTGTCCAGATACAGGAGCAGCAGGGGTGTGTTCGGGCTAACAGTTCTGGAGAGGCCAAAAACTTTGGTTACAGTTTGTTTCAACTGTGTTGTTGACCCTAAGAGAGAGTATAAGACGTGAGATAGAATAAGTTTAACAAGAAGACAAAGTCATCAATATCCCCCGCAATGGCAAAATACTCTTCATGATTATGTCTACGAGTTATGATTATGTCAAATATTTAGGTGTGTATATAGAAAAGTGGAAGGAGAGTATTGAAAGGTTTTGAAAGTTCTGCTCCAGAAAGGAGCACTATCACCAATTTCAGTCTAAGTCAAACTTGTTGCCATGGAAACGCCAAAACTATTTTATTCAGAATTCCAAAACTACCAAAAGGCACCAGTACACCACCAGATCTATCTATGTGCCAAGTTTGGTGAAGACATATTGAACGGTTTCAGAGTTCTGCTCCGGAAAAGAGCACTACCACCAATTTCAGTCAAAGTCGAACTTGTTGCCATGGAAACGCCAAAAATATTTTATTCAGAATTCCAAAACTACCAAAAGGCACCAGTACACCACCAGATCTATCTATGTGCCAAGTTTGGTGATGAAATAGTGAACAGTTTTAGAGTTCTGCTCCGGAAAAGAGCACTACCACCAATTTCAGTCAAAGTCGAACTTGTTGCCATGGAAATGCCAAAAATATTTTATTCAGAATTCCAAAACTACCAAAAGGCACCAGTACACCACCAGATCCATGTATGTGCCAAGTTTGGTGAAGAAATATTGAACGGTTTTAGAGTTCTGCTCCGGAAAAGACAAATGTGCCAGACGGACGGTCGGACGGAGTCCATTTTAATACCCCCCGCAAAACGTGTTGCCGGGGATAAAAATGAGTGATATAGACTGAGCATGAGCATATTGGTATAACGGATCAGTAAGAGTGAGTGAGTAAGTATGTTTTTATGCCTCTTTTAGCAATATTCCAGCAATATCACGGCTGGGGGACACCAGAAATGGCCTCACATGTTGTACCCATGCGGGGAATCAAACCCGGGTCTTAGTGAGCTGGTGCCTATTGGTAGTTTGGGATTTCTGAATAAAATCATTTTTGCATTTCCAAGTTTGACATCGATTGAAATTGATGGTAGTGCTCTGTTCCGGTGCAGAACTTAAAAAACCCTTTCAATACTCTAATTCCACTTTGTGGGTATTCAAGAACCTAATGACATAAATCAACAGTACCACTCTATTTCTGTATCAGCATTACTGAGGTAAATCAAACAGTGGAAACACTCAGGCAGTCTGTCGTTGATACAAGCATGCTAGTATATGAATAGTTTACATACGTATGTTTTCGTTAGATCAATGTAAAGAACAATAAAACATTTGACACAGTCATAATTAGTTGACATATTCATGAAGAGTATTTTACCATCGCGGGGGATATTGATGATTTTGTCTTCGTGTTTTATCAAGAAATAAAAACCACCAGAGTCAACATATCAAACATGTCCGCTTCATACAAGACAAATCTTATGGATAACAACTTCTTGATATATTTTACACAACGTTCCTTGGCTAGTTCTTGCCCCTTCGTCAGGTGGATCAGCTTCAGTAACATTGAAGGTTCCAACAGACGAGCACTTCTGGGTATTTTATATCAATACTGTCAATTATCACACCCATGCTGGAGTCCAGGCAAGTCCTTACTGAATGACATATGACCGCTGACCAATGATTGTATTAGACACTGAGCAAGGATTCAGTGACAGAGGGATGAAGTGAGTGAGTGAGTGAGTGAAGTTTATGCCTCATTCAGCAATATTCCAGCAATAGGTTGCAATTAATGGGTAGTGAGGGATATTGTGAGCAATACCTGACACTGTGGTAGCTATCTGTGAGTGAGTGAGTGACGTTTATGCCTCATTCAGCAATATTCCAGCAATAGGTTGCAATTAATGGGTAGTGAGGGATATTGTGAGCAATACCTGACACTGTGGTAGCTATCTGTGAGTGAGTGAGTGAGTGACGTTTTTGCCTCATTCAGCAATATTCCAGCAATAGGTTGCAATTAATGGGTAGTGAGGGATATTGTGAGCAATACCTGACACTGTGGTAGCTATCTGTGAGTGAGTGAGTGAGTGAGTGACGTTTATGCCTCATTCAGCAATATTCCAGCAATAGGTTGCAATTAATGGGTAGTGAGGGATATTGTGAGCAATACCTGACACTGTGGTAGCTATCTGTGAGTGAGTGAGTGACGTTTATGCCTCATTCAGCAATATTCCAGCAATAGGTTGCAATTAATGGGTAGTGAGGGATATTGTGAGCAATACCTGATACTGTGGTAGCTATCTGTGAGTGAGTGAGTGAGTGAGTGACGTTTATGCCTCATTCAGCAATATTCCAGCAATAGGTTGCCATTAATGGGTAGTGAGGGATATTGTGAGCAATACCTGAAACTGTGGTAGGAAAACTATCTGTGAGTGAGTGAGTGAGTGAGTTTTACGCCGCACTCAGTAATATTCCAGCTATATGGCGGTGGTCTGGAAATAATCGAGTCTGGACCAGACAATCCAGTGATCAAAAGCATGAGCATCGATCTACGCAAATGAGAACCGATGACATGTGTCAACCAAGTCAAAGAGCCTGACCACATGATCCCGTTAGTCACCTCTTACGACACACATGGGTTACTGAAGGGTTATTCTAACCCGGACCTTCAGGGTTCCACTGTGGTAGGAAAGCTATCAGACATTTACCACTTTGGTGTCACTAACACACATGTCTACAGCACTGACCAACCTAGAACAATCAGTTCCTGGAATTCAAACCCACTATCATGGGTGTGGTAAAGGATGCTACTTTACACAGTTGATCTCAACGCGTTACATAACTGGCCTTTTTGACACTGATCTATTCCTGCCCTGAAATACACATTGGGTAAGGCAGGTGGTGAAGTGAGAGTGAAAAGGCCATTGCTACAAACCTTAGCAAGAGAGATTCGTGGTAGTGAAAATGCAAGTTCTCGAATCTCATTTTTCACCCTGTATCCATCCACTGTTCTGTAAAACATGATACAATAATGCAATAGAAAATCTGGACATCTTATTAACTAGTTCAACTAGAAATTATAAACTCATTTTGGTGCTAACTACAAATTAATATATGGCAAGTTGGTGAAGGAAAAAAAGAAAAATGGTTAAAAATGTATTCAGAAAAAGTTACATCGTGCAATACTAGTATTTAATATTATCATTTAAATGTTACAGTTGTTTTGGCAGTTTAACATTTGCATGCATTTTTGTTGAGAGAGAATACATGAAATTTATTACTCAGCAAAACTAATAAAACAGCACTTTCAGGTAATATTTTTCAATACTTTTCAATTTTATAGTGTGCATGAGCCTCTTAACCAGTCCTCATCTAGAAAAGCTGCATACAACTTTCATCTTTCACCATGTGTCAGTCTCTCTTTATCAGATACAAACTGGACTGTCAACTCATCCTTACAGTTTGTATGCCTTGTATATCTGGAGTATTGTCATAGCCATAGTAATAATAATACTGTATTATCAATAATAACATGGTAAACTCACCATTAGGCCTACAAAAAAAAAGCTTGTGGTTCAGATTTCCCGACCGACCCTAAATATTCCCGCTGAGCCTAACAATTTTACTTACCACATAATAAATTAAATTTATTTTCTGACACATGAGTAATGTAAAAATATTTTGCAAAAAAAACAAAAAAACCTACCTACCTACCCTAGTTCTGAAATGTAGGAAATCGGAACCACAACATTTATTTTTTGGGGCCTTAGCATCATTATTGGCAACATTAATAACGTAGCATAAATATTGAACAGGAATCAGATTGTTGGAGCTCGTGAATCTCAGCATGCTTACAGAGACAGTTCATTGCTGGTGAGTTATTGCCTGTATTCCTACCTGGAAGCAGTTCCTTGTTTAGTTATAGGTAAGGACCTAACATCCTCGCCATCTACATAAATCTGGAACCAACACGGGTAGCTGTAGGTCTTCTGAATCACAATCTTAAATGGCAGCACAGGGTACTTTTGATACTGAAACAACCAACAAACCAGGAATTAGCACAAGAAACAGTAACTAATATGAAGGTATGTTATCATGAGTGGTACTGCTCCTAAGTTTCAGTCTTAGACACTTGGAGCGCAGGTCCAGATTTCCCGAAACAAACTTAAGTCTGCGTTTTGACTTAAGTTAGAGTTTTTACTTAAATTTGAAAAAAAAGCAGGAAAATGCATTTCCAAGAATAAACTGAAATCAATATTAAACTCAAACTTAGTAGACAATTGGAGTTTGGAGGTTACTTAAGTTGTGTAAACTTTTTTATTCAAAAAAGGCAGTTGAGTTAAAAACTAAGCTGCTTCAAATTGTCAAAATCAGTTTGAAATTTGAGTAAAAACTTAAGTTTGTTTCGAGAAATCAGGGCCAGATTGGATGGCATGCTATAGCTTTGCCAATATCTGCTGATCTGCTCAGATTATTATCTTTGGTATCATACCTGTATTAGTTATTCTGGGGTGACACTTCATCATTCTCATGGGGATTTCAAGGTATTATCTGTACAAAACTGTCATTTTAGGCTTTCAACACACATTAAGATGACATGTGCTTAAAGTAAGTCATTGAGTACTCCCTTCAACATTGTGGCCTTGATTGGCAACATAAGGACATCATGAGATTGATCTAACACAGGAACATTTTACACTATATTTCTTGGCACATACAGAGGTACAGATAAGCTGTGTAGCTGCGTAAATTACGCAAATATTTATGTCAAAACTCAATTACTCTAAGTCTATTGCGTACAGGTACACATGGACTTTTGTAAATACTCAATAAATTTGATAATTTGATACAAAAATGTGATAGAGATTACCGAGGACAGATCAAATAACTGAGGTATATTGAAAGATTCTATTTCCGCACATGAAGTTGGCAACTTGCAGTCTTTCTTATGGTTTCTCATATTACAGATCAAATACAAATACAAACATGTAAACCAACATTTAAACCTTATTATATTTTTACAATAAATGGCAAATACCCAAATGAGTTTGAGTGGGGTGTGTACTATTTATTTGGTTACTCAAAGGAAAATTAGGATACCCAATTGAGATGAAAACAAGCGAGTACATAACTCAATGACTCAAAAAGTTATCTGTAGCTCTGCACATATGGAAAATTAGAAGCCCACTGCTGGGTAATTGCAACTCAAATGATCCGACTTTCTTAATGGGAGTTTTCTTACGCTGAGAAATATTACACTTGTCCCAGCTGTTATTTGTCAACTAGTAATCATCTTTGTAAAATGAATAAGAGGCTAATAATTATACCAGAACAAAAAATAGAGATGTCATTAAATATTTGAATTTTTTATTAAAAGCTTTGAAACATTCAGAGTACAAATACTTTTTGAAACAGGCTTTGTTCCTATGGTAACCTACAATAAAAAATAAATCATGTATGTCAAGATAAAAATGTTGTTTTTAAACAATGGCCAATGCCAAAATACACTTGTCAGAGGGATACACAACGTATGTGATCTAGACTACCATCCAATGTTGTGGAAGCTGCGGTGCCTGATTAAGGTAGCGGGTGGCTGTGTGCCTTACTCTGAGAGAATGGGTTCAACTCCCAAACTCAAAATGTACTAGAGATTGCACATTACAAAGAATGTGTGTAATCTCAAATATGACACTTGTTACATTACACTTTCTTAAGGGCATGGCATATTCACAAACCAGTTTTGTAATGATATAGGTACCCTAAGCCAAGATCTAGCAGAATTTGAAACATTTCAGGGTACAATGTCATGGGTCATCGCTACAGTATTCAGTTTTGGTCAGTTTCCATCCTTGGCTACCTATCCCAGTAAGACGGGCAAGTAGACTGCTCCTGTAATTTCATGTCCAAACTGTACTGCAGTACAGATCTTTTTAACAAATCCATATACCTTGCTCGGAGCCGCTACTACAGATTATACGTTCCCCATCATGGATTGTGGATAATCTAACTCGACACTAACACAACTTTACCCCTAACAATCGAGAGATCAGTTAGAGGATACTGAGGATTTTTCACGTGATAAATGTTTCTTATAACATAATTGCAGCCTTTCCTCATCGTTAAAATTTAGGGGGGATATGTACACAGGAACCCGTTATCGGCATGTAGGTTAAACATAGACCATAGATCTACACGCACGTCACATATAAATAGAGTATTTATATATGTGACGGGCGTGTAGATCTATGGTCTATGTTTAACCTATATGCCGATAACGGGTTCCTGTGGATATGTATCCCCACTAAATTTTAACAAACAACAAATTCTGTCAGTGTCACTTTTAGTTTGATATGTCTTTCAGTATGTTCACTGTTCAGATACAATTAAAGAAACATGTTAAAAACCCATTCTTATCAGATGAGGAATATTTTTTTCAGGTGATATGATTTGACTAGAATGAAATATAAGGAGGATACGAGCGAAAGTCTTTCCGCATATACTTCGAAAAAGGCAGTTCGGCAGCTGGGTCGTCTTGGCACCGCGAATAAAGAAACACGGTCAGAAGATGACGATATCACTATCAGCCGTGAAAAGTAATCACCTGTCCACAATCGCCTTCGACTTCATGTTCAGATTCCTCAACGAAGAAACTGTCTTTGCCATGCAAGGAAACGGCAATAACATCCTTGTCATCGATTGTGTATTCTTTCTGAATTTTTCCGCCAATATCAACATAAAATGTGAAGTATCATAACTTTCAAAACTGTGTTCCACTTAGAGTAGATATCATTTCTATCTATTCATCATCTATTATTTGCATAATATGTGAAAGATCAGTTTTATTCTCTACTGGGATTTGACGACTTCGGTAATAAACAACAAAATGTTATATTATGGAGATATCGTTTTGACAGTAGATTTGTGTCAGACAATGCCCTGACAATGCCCTGACAATGATATGACGTCATGAACTTGTTGACGTCACAATGTTATGACATCGCTGCACTGCAAATCTAATGGCAGTACTGTGTTCAGAGATGTACAATTTTCATTGAAAACTAATGAAGAGTGATTTTTGATGATAAATAGAATCTCACCCTCGTGTCTTCTGATATCAAATATATCAACACTCGTTGATAAAAGTAAAAATATCCTCGGCAAGCCTCGGATATTTGTTACTTTATCAACTCGTGGTGATATATTTGATATCAAAAGACACTCGGGTGAGATTCTCTATATATTCCTCGCTCTCGCTCGGGAAATACGAACATTTAGGCACTCATGTCGTAAACAGTATGACATAGGCACTCATATAATATCCTCTATTTACGATGAATAACCATCTTATTACTGATTTCATTAAATCGGTTGGTTGTAATGAATGAAATACATACATCTGTATTTGCATTTTTCAAGACGATTAAATGAAATACTGTGTTGTTTAATTATTGTTAACAGCAACCTTCCAGCTTAATGACAGCGGTCTGTAAATAACCCAGTCCGGATAAACAATCCATCGATTGACGTCATGAACACCGACCTACGCAACTCAAATACGATCAACGAAGTCACCATGACAACGCGATTCCATTCGCCGCCAATTAACCGAAAGGAATCAGTTGTGTTAATATTTCAAATGTACTCTTGCTATCCATGGACCCCATTAAGATCTGGGTCAGAATAGGTCTTCAGGAACCCATGCTTGCACAAAAGGCGACTATGCTTGTCGTAAGAGGCGACTAACGGGATCGGGTGGTGAGGCTCGCTGACTTGGTTGACACATGTCATCGGTTCCCAATTGCGCTGTTGATCACTGGATTGTCTGGTCCAGACTCGATTATTTACAGACCGCCGTCATATAGCTGGAATATTGCTGAGTGCGGCGTAAAACTAAACTCAAACACACACACACACACCCTTGAAAATGACTTTTTTTTGAAGATTTATTTTTTTTGCGTTGGCGCAGCCAAGGGGGGTTCAGGGGGTTCGAACCCCCTGAACACCCCCCAACCCTCCTTTCAAAATTCCTGGATCCGCCCATGGATCGTATATTTGTACATTTTCATTGGATGTCGGAACTACTTTGGCAATGACAAGCCAAACGTATATTCTACACAGCTACCTCACTGGCAAGCGAGAGGGAGAGAGGGTGAGAGCCTGCTGTCGCCTAGGTGGTCCAGTGCAGACTGACGTTGTCAGTAGTTTCTTTCTTTCTTGTTCATATATCTATGGGATGCTGATGAGTTCCTCTCTGGCTCTTTTCTTCATAGATGTTGTGATGACATGCTAACAGCCTCAGTAGTCACCTTCTACTCACAGTAGCAGATTAACTTTTTGTTTTGACAACTAATAAGTTGTCCCACACTGGCCCCCATGTTCACACCTGCTTAACGAAACGGAAACCGATATATGAGCATTACATATAGGGCTCTGGTCGACAACGCTTGGCAGAATCCAACATATACGACATGGGTTACTCTCATTAGAGACTTGTTGTTTCATTATGGATATGGTTTTATTTGGTTACAACAGAAATTGACTCTAAATTGTACAGGATTTATAAGTGCTTTTAGACAAAGGGTTATTGATATACATTCACAACTGTGGAAAATAATTTAAGTTCACTTAATGAAACAAAAATATAATTGCTTATCAAATCATCACTTACCATGGAAAAGTATTTATCTCAAATTGATACTATAAACTATAGGGTAGTCTTGACACGATTACGATTATCTTCTCATTCACTTATGATTAAGAAAGGAAGATGGGCTCGACCAAAAGTAGCTTTAGAAAACTGATTATGTCCATTTTGCAAAAATGACATAGAGGATGAAAGTATAAGTATTTGACATTTAGACGTCGCTATTTACCTCTGGACGTATACAAGTCCATGATGAAGTTTATAAATCTTTTACAAACCAAAGTTGAAGTATTCTCATGCCAATAATGGTTGTCACACACACACACACACCTCCCCACCCCCAAAGAAAGATAGGGGTCCACTCTGGGAATACACCCTTCACACCACTACGGTCATTCATAATATTTCATCGATTCATTGATGAATTGTTCGTGGTGTAATCGCACGGATTCGAGATTTTGGAACAGAACCAAAAAAACCCATACGATTTCGATTTTAATGCTTATTTTATGCTTAATTCCATACTTCAAAAACAATACGGCGTTGTTTACTTAACATGTTTTGTAAGAAAAAAATGTCTAACCGTATTTCGTAAACAAACATTGCGTTTTTCAACTGTGTCAAACAAAATATACAAGAGTATACTTTCTTCGCCCGGTAGATTGTACTGTCATACTGTAGATCACATATTGAAAGTATAGTAGTTTCTTTGTCACCTCAAATTGGTTCAGAAATATGTTGTTCAAGATCCAGTTTACTGGTCCATACTGTGTATTTGAGAACAGATCAGGTTTACATATGTTAATACTACATAAATTTTGGATATATGATAAAGTACTTGTCAATATTATGTAGAACGATTATATAATTATACATTGTTTACATTGACCAAAAACAATTAAGTGACAATTATGCAAAATACAACATGAGAATATTTTATTTTTACGCCCTTTAATATCACGAAGAGATTCTGTTTGACATGTTTGCCAGTAAAATTTAACTCCGGGTATTTTGAGTTTAATGAATTCTAAGGGAGAAAGACATGAGATTTAAAAGGTTGCTTGTAGTCAAAACAAGGGGTTACAGCGGTCATCAAACCTTGTTCCGTGATCTAAACCAAGGACACGTGATAGATCTATATATTTACTTGGAATGATTCCGGATCCGTCAGCAGTACACGTATTTTTTTTAATAATCTGTCTCACAGTCCATGAACCGCATTATTTCCCCTACTGCCCAGCCCATCCCGCAATGCCAAAGCCCTAAATGAAGCAAGTCTAGATTTCCTCTGTTTCAGGGTTTAATTTGTTATTATCTGCAAGAAAACTAACTCACTAAGGGGTCGGGTAACGAAGAAAACATATCTAAGTGACATGGCTGGCCGGACCAATATCCTAACCAGTTGTCTGACATTTGCATATGTCAGCTGTTAATTAACAAGCACGTGGGGTGGCACGAAGATTATGCTGTTGGAGGCTGTTGCACATCAGTCATTTTGACGTCACGGAAATGAACGAGGAATATTTCATTTGAAACCTCCGGCTGACGGCCGTACGGCAATTTCAAATGCCATTTGGCTCAATAATTTCGTGACCCACTCGTGAAATTACGGAAAGGGGCGAGTGGTGACATGATGTTTATCATTCCGTAATCTACAAAAAAGTGTGGCGTGGAATGAGCCGATATGCCTTAAACTGAAAAGGGTTGTTGACGTCAGGCGTCAGACGTAGATTTCACGGTGTATGCATGAATGAGGCGCTTTTATATAAATCGGTGATTTTGTGACAGAAAAGTGATGTAGGGAACACTGTAAGGATAATGTGGATCGCACTAAGGAACGAGGGAGACATGAGCATGTGTAGTGACGGCACGAGGGTGAGTTAGCCTTCGAATCATTACTTTACAAAATTTATGTTGCGTGTGAAAGAGGCTTCAGTGCAAATTCCAGGCCAATTTCCATTAGCCCAAAATTTCTACATTAACCCATTTCATAATGTACTTTCGACGTTTTTGGTTTCCCGTTTTTGTGTGAAAAAAAAGTATTAAAATGCAAAAAGGAAAAACAACAAATGGTACTCACGTATTACACCGGACATGTACCTACTATATTGGATTAGGTCCCTAACCCTAAACCCTAAACCCTCAGCCCTAACCCTAACCCCTTGAAATAATCCTAATAAATAGAATGCATTGACCGAACCACCGGACATGTACCTACTATATTGCATTAGGTCCCCAACCCCAACCCTAACCCTAACCCTAAACACTAAGCCCTAACCCTAGCCCTAACCCTAATCCCTTGAATTAATCCTAATAAATAGAATGCATTGACAGAACCGGCGAAAACACGACTGACGTGTCTAGTGTAATGCATTATTACCGCTTCGAAAAATAAAATACTAATAAAACACTTTTCTATGTAATGGTGCAAATTACTGAATGACAAAAAATATATATGTAAATTTAAAAAATTACAAAATACAAAATACACAACACATAATACCTCAGCAGCCCGTAATACAAATAAATATGAGCGTATTAGTGAAAAAAGAAAAATATTTCAAACTGGTGCTTGCAAAATATTGCGCATCCGCCGGTATACAACTACTGGAAACTCTCAACATCGTTGGGCTAATGCAATGACATAGCTCGTAGAGATGAAACACCAGTGAGCGGAGCTTATACGCACTCGCTGAGCCAGACAACTGTGTTGCCATGCAGGCGTCATAGGGCATTGTTTCGAGATCGTGCTTTCGAACAAAATCACATTACATTACGTAAAAGGGTATTATGACGTATTTTTAAAGTTTGTGGTGCTGTATTCTAAAGGTAGGCCCTGGAGCTCCTATAAAATTTAAATGGGGTTGTTTGTTACTATCAAAATTATATATTCAGGGACTCAGTGTTAGTCTATACAGAGACCATATATCGGTATATGGTCTCTGGTCTATAGCACACGGAGAGTTACGAATTTTCCCGAGAATAAATATGATCTACGATTAGAGTTATCTCCTCGTGGAAAATTAGATGTAACACACTATTTCATTGGTTCAAGTGTTAATGAAGTGACCAACCACAACTATTGTTGCAAATGTTTTAATTACGTCTGTAGTACTTGTCATAAAATCGAGATATTTTGGGGAAAAGGAGATTATTTGCAAGGTTTTTAGGTGAGTGTAATGTTAATCTGTTTTTAGGTGTTCACTTAAGTCAGAGTCATGAGGCGCATATGCGTCTGTATGTCTGAAAGTTCCAATAGATGTCCAAACCATTTCTGAATTTCTTGAATAATCAGCAGGACATTCACAGGCTAGACGAAAATAGGAAGTGTTGAAATCGATTCACGGAAAGGTCAAAACATTCGAATTTCGCAATAAACATGCCACTAATCCATTTTTGTTGAGTATTTAGCAACATTCAGTATATTTCAATCAAGGACACAATACTGGTATCGTTTTTGGAGGAGGAAAAAGGTAACAGGATGTCCGAGGATTGGGCTGTTTCAGTGTTGTCGAGTTCACGGACATAAGCGATATTGTATGTAGGATAAGACACGGGCCCAAAACTTGTCTAGTAAACATTCCATGTACGCAAATATAACTTGTCCATCCAAATTCAGGCACACCTTAGCAGTTAGGGAAGTGATAGATCCTTTTATCACATTAATGGGACAAGCACTTGGACAAAACAAGATAACAAAAACATTCGTCATGTTCAGGTTTGACTATTGTTTACATTGTTGATATGGTTTGTGAATTCTGAATTCTTCCATGTAATTCCATGGGAAAAAGTGATTTTCACAAGTCATAAATTGGAGCCCATTTAATGTAAATCAGCTGTGATAAAGTTACCCCTTCAGGGGTGGAAATAACTTTAAAATTGCTAGTGTACTCCGGTACAGTGGCACATGTAAAATCACTTGCCCTGATAATTTTTCCACTATACTGGCCAATTTTCTTGTTGATTGTTTAAATATACAACATAATTAACATTGGAAAGTCAACTGGACACAGGTAGAGTGTGATATACAAATTTGCTTGCCCGACAGAAAAAAACACTGGACTGGGGCGTAGGGCAATGGGTTATTTCCACCCCTGCCCTTACTCCAGATTATCCAAGGTTTGATTAAAAAATTAATATTTTTTTAGTGTAATTTTTAACCATGTTAAGTTAAGTATAGCTATTCGTTGGTTTCACATTACTTTTCAATTCGCTGTTCACATGCGCAGAGCGTGTGAAAACTATCCACTGGCATGCTTCCGGTTTGTTCGTATTTTTATCGATAGCGTAAACACTCCAAAGAAAGCAAAAATCAAAAGAAATATATAGTTTTATGTCGAATACAACTGATCCCAGTTGATTTATGAGAGGCCGGGATTAGTTAAATAAATAGCTTAAGTTATGTTAACAAGCTCTTGTATAAAGACATCTCACTACCACCATCCTTCCCGTAGATCCCCTTCTCACAACTAAACAAACACATCTCTGATGGAGTTGCAACCAAAATAGGACATCAATTATTGAAAAGCAGAGGCAAATGGAAGTATGTACTCAGCTATGAACAGTTGTCACAACGTAAATAATTTTCATAACTTTTATTTAGCGTGCATTTACACTATCGATAAACATACGACCAAACCGGAAGCATGCCAGTGGATATTTTTCACACGCTCTGCACATGCGCACAGCGACTTGAAAAGTAATGTGAAACCCACAAATATTTTATTTCACATTGTTTGGGATGGTATAGTATAGTATGAAATCTAACATCTAAGGACATCAGCTGTTTGTTTACAAATTTGACCTGAACACAAACTGCCCATTGAACTTTGACCTGACCATGTGCATGTTGTGGAGAGTGGACATGCTTCAGTAACCACAATTACCACTGGGTTTGGGACAGCCCCAGGGAAGGCTTTTCTCTGTAAACCATTGAAATACATTTGAATGTGGCAAAGGGGTGATAATTGTTGTCCGAGCCCTGGGATCAGGATTATTTTGTGTTTTTAGCCATTTGCCCAAGGACAAATTGCTACCTTTCTTTCCTGTTTTGAAAAGATATCACACTTTGCATGCTTCAAGGCAGTACAGTCCTTGGTTATGTAACTCTTTAATGAATTAGAATATAAGATCAGGTGTTACAGTGCTCATTGTTGCAGTTGGTAAAAGTCTTGTCTTCTCTCCTCCCAGGATTTGTGAACCGGGAGAATCATATTTGTTGGTTATATATTGTGAACAATT
This sequence comes from Haliotis rubra, assembly GCF_003918875.1. Classification (NCBI taxonomy): domain Eukaryota; kingdom Metazoa; phylum Mollusca; class Gastropoda; order Lepetellida; family Haliotidae; genus Haliotis; species Haliotis rubra. The sequence goes on along the minus strand of NW_025765825.1, from coordinate 1,030,132 downwards.
TGGTCTAGACATATTTGTCAAGAACATAAGGTATGCTATCATGACTTCAACTGCACATGCTTCCGAATTCCTCACATGCAGTAGCTGGTTGTATGTTTTGTTTTACCTCCTGTAGCTGGATGTTTGTTTTATGAAGTAGTCTAAACGTTATCTGTACCATGTTGCTTTTTTAAAAAAAATGTATCATTTTTATGTGTATGTACAATTACCTGGCCAAGCATTAACAATTAATAACATAATTAAATAGCAAATAATTGTTACTGGTATGAAGAAATAAGTCATGAGGTTCCTAATTGCATCTGAATTTTAGTTCTTTGGAAATTATACAGCCAGTCTTGTGCATGTTGTAAAAATGAGCTATTTCAGCTGTTCTAATTTCCCATCCTGACCAAAGGATACCTATTAACATCAGGCAATTTGCTTGAGTGGTCAAGTGCTTATTATTTGCCTTGGGCATGCATTAGAATGATCCTAAGCATTATTATGATTATTGTGTTTGATAATCTATGATAAAAAAATGACAGAAATATTCAATTAAACAATAGCTACTTGATGTTTATCGATTCAAGAAGTGAATGGTTGAAAACTGACATTTTCATAGGTTGTGCTTTGATGTTGTCATGCTTGATGTTTGATATTGATTGATTTGCATTGTGTCTTTTTCATTTTTTGTTTTGCTTTCATGAATGATTTGCTTGTTTCAACCACCCAGTATAGAAGCTGTGTTGACAATTTGCTAAGATGGATAACATTGATGAAATTGAAACGAGGCGTCTCCTGTCTTCACATGATCAGGTCTGCATGATTTTTCCTTTGTTTTAAATTGTTTATATTATGTGTATTTGCATATATATATGTTTCATTTTGAAATGTCTGCATTAGATCATCTTCCATGATGCAAGAGTGTCCATCATTTTTATGTCAAAGCCAAGGTTGTAACCTTTCCATTTCAAGCCTGGTTTTCTCATCTCAAAATAGGTGCCAGCTTTTGCAGAACATGAGTTGTGTCCCTTGTGATGAAAATGCAATATCCAGTCAGATCGCCGTCTTTTTGAATGGCTGCACATGATGACTACCACAGCCCATGGCATGGTCAATCAGAGAGCAAAAAGATTTGAGAGTTTATCCCTGAAAAGCATTGAAACAACAGATCTCCACAGTAAAGATACTTATTACACCCACATTTACTCTTGCAGTAACAGAGACATACAGACAAGCGAGACAACACAGTGTCAAATAACACTGCAGTATGAAATATAAAACCTTCATGGGGTGGGGTTGTCCCAAGATAGCACTGCATTTCAGCCACAGCAATAAGCATGATAAGGGTTCAGTTATTTGAGGTATGAAAACTGAATTTCTAATTGGACTAAAAACTTTAAATCCTGTCAAAAGTTTTTTGTTATAGCATAATATTTGAAATCATTCCTGCACAAATTCAACTGATGGTGGCTTTGGCCATAGCAGCCATGATTTCGGAACATTTTGAAAGTCAACATGTATTTTAGCACAGAAAAGTATTCTTGGAATAGTCTTGATATTGGCTAGTGGACACTCTTGCCTCAGGAAAGATGGCGCTAGGCGTAGTTTGTTGACTCCGATGAGTTAATGAGTGGTCTAACTGGTTCTCAGGCAAGCATCTCAATGAGACAAGTGTTATCTTTTAAATTTCAGCATGAAAAGACCCTGGTGTAAGATTTATGTTCTTTAGCTAGAAGATGCAAAAATTTAACTGAAATATCTTGATTGACTTGGACTGAGAAAAAGTTGTTGAGAACCAGTTCATCATGTCTTTGCTTCCTTTGTAAATGTACGTTAAAGTGATTGGAATGATTAACTTTATATTTATGTCAAACTGTGCGTTGTACTTTTACATGTCATATACTATGAAATTGGTTTGTTGTTCTAAATGTTTCTGCTGCAGCCATGTCAGGTTTTTTATTGAATGCTAAATACAGTTGAAAACTTCTGTACCATCCATGTCCTTGCACCCTGCCCTGCCCTGCCCTGCCCTGCCCCCCCCAACCTGGCCCATGTTGTTGAGAACTATATGAAGTTGATGAACTGGTCACAACAATGACAAATGATCAGTGTTGATTTAAGTTGACGGGAGTGAAGTGACAAAAAAAGGTAGTCAGTTTCAAATGGGAGGCATCAAGTAGATGTTGGTTCCCATTCTCAACATGGCATATCTGGGTTTTGCTTGAAAGATTTTTGCTTGATTGAAAAATATATCCCATAACTGAGTTTGGTATTTTTAATCTTGACGATAATCATTGCATCATTGTTGAAAGCTATGTGGCAATGCCATGATGCCACACTATTGAACGACCTGGATTATAATCATGATGATAGCACAACTGACTATGCTTGTGCTATCACCAGTATTCCTTGGAAGATCTGGTTTCTCGAGCAGCCCATGGTTGTCTTAATAGGCGAAAACAACAATCAATCAATCAAATATCTCCAGTATCACAGATATACATCAGCAAGTGATATTACTTCAGGCTGGCACAAAGTCAACAGTGAAGTCAAAGGGGAGTAACTCTTGGGAGACTATGACAATCTCTCAATGACCTCCCCATATATTGTTGTGTTGATTTATGAAAAGATTAATGTTGACCACAGAATTCCGAAAAGGATAAAACAGCATCACAAGTGAAATTATGAAAAAATATAATTACCTTTTACAAATTTTTGACCAGCTCAGTAACACAATTAGTTGAAATGGAATAACTCCAAGAGTACATATATCACTGCTATTTGTAAATAATGGTGAAGAACACCTTTAGAGTATTTTTGCTTGCAAAAACTCAATAATTTTTCGGTATTGTTTCACAGTTGATGGTGTGACTTCTGAGTCAGTTTTTTATTCATTTGTAGCAATATGGATCTGGAAGTTAAAAATTGTTTATATTTCAGTATGTCATTTCCAAACAACATATAATTTGAGTTGATGTCTGTAAACCAACTAATTCAACACTAGTCATATCAGTTTATCACTGTTCACATTCTTATTGAAAGACAGATGTCAACAAATAATTTTTTAAATGAAAAGGTACTTTGCTTGTATTAATGTTTTGTTTGGCAACAATTATATTTCTGTAGTGTTTGTTCTACCAATGAGCTGTAAACCACCCTTTGATTTGAACACAATCATGAATTCATATGAATGAATTTCATTATTAAATTGTTAATGTTGATTTATATGGACAGTGACTAGAGATGTAGGGGGTGAGTGAGTGAGTATGGTTTTCCACCACTTTTAGCAATATTCCAGCAATATCACAGGGGACACCAGAAATGGGCTTCACACATTGTACCCATGTGGGGAATCGAACCGGGGTCTTTGGTGTGACGAGCAAACGCTTTAACCACTAAGCTACCCCTACGCCCCAGTGATGTAATGGTATGACTGGGGTATGTCATTGTAACTACCATGATAACCTACATTGTCACCTGTAACAATTTCATAATATTACTTCATATATGCATACCTGATGGTTTAGTGATCAATAATAGTTGCATCTGTACTGTTATATTATGGGCAACTGCTGATTTCATGGTGACCATGGTTACCATGTAACAGTTCAATAGTTCAGCCTGTCAATCTACTGGTGTGCACAAAATGAAAATCACAGGGTTCTTGTCATATTCAAAATAACTGAAATTAAATTTCAAGACTGATACACAGGAGCAAATACTATACAAAACCTCAATGTGCCATTTGGCCCCATGACTCTCTTTAACGACAGATATGGTTCTATTGTAGATTACAGACAGTATATATATCATGATATATGGTCAAAGTCTACTAAAGACATAAACTACATCCAAGAGAAGACTATTTACATACCAATAACATTTCACTAAGCTCCCAAACTGACTGATCTTACAAAGTACAAGGCCTTGATGCTAGGCTGTAGGGTTACCATGGCTGTAACTTCTACCTTGTCCTGCTCATACTAATTGCTGTAGCGTATGTGTCAGGATAAGTATAAAGGATATTTTTATCTAAAAAATACATATTTTTCCTTATCCTGACTCATGCTTAATTGCTTGTCTCCTTCCTCTTGCGAACTATAGTGGAACACTTGAATCCCCTTTTGAAGCTCCCTTAAAAAAAGCTGACGTAAAATCACTCACCCCACGAGTAGCCTCCCTTTGCCCTTTGGCACCAAAACCCTTCACATGATCAGACATGCTCTTCACTCTCTCCTTCTTCGCCCTAGAGGACGGTTGTGAGAGCGCCTGGGTCCCCTATACGGCATTATATCCTTTTATTTTAGGCTTTGATTACTAAATTAGCTGTATACGGTCTTTAGCAAGGATATACCAGCAATATGGTTTGAAATTTGTACCAAATTTTCCGTTTATTCACGTTGTTGACATGTTACATTTGATGAAATCTTGCATTCGATTGCAGGTTTTTATCGGCTGCTGATCCGCATTCATTATGTCCTAACTGCACTTCTACATGTTCTTCCAGCCTCCGCTGTAAACTTTGTCAGCATTTATCTGAAATTGAATTTACTAATTATTTATATTCCATTCTTAGACGTGACAAGGACCAGACGACTTTTAGAAGTCATGTCTAAACAGAATGAATGCGTTGATAACCGAGTATTATTACCTGCTGAGATTCACCATTCCAGTGTTTTGCCGGTGGCTTCTACGGAGCTGTTGACTGTGGCAGATGGCAGCTCCGGGTCCAGGAAGAGATTGTCATCGTCTCAACTACCCTCGTCGCAGTCTAAGAAGACCAAGTCATCGTCTGCTCTGAAGAAGAAATCGTCTACAGATAAGACTTCATGGAAGTCATCCCTTGGGGCAGCAAAGAAGACGAGGTCCTTCGCCACAGATATCACCCCATCGGACGAAGCAGACGTATACAATGAACCACCCATCCTGATTCCTGAAGTAACAGTTAGGAAGAAGACGAGGTCTTCTTCTACAGTGACATCAGCAGCCATATCAAGACTTCAGAGACCAGAGACGACAGGCTGTCCTTGGAAGGAGCCTCAGCACTCTCAGATGCGCGTCATCTTTACAGCAGCAGCAGCAGTTGTCAGCGCAGACCTTCAACCCGGGTATCTTCATGCAGCAGTTTACTCAGCAGATGATGGACCTGATGGAACGGAGGTTCGCGAGGAGAAGGCTGCGGTGAAGACACCATCTACGCGAACCTGCAAAAGACCTGCAGCCTGCAGATCGCATCCGATTGAGAAGCAGCCTGCTTGAAGAGGGAACGATCATGAAGGATGAAGACAGTCAGCCTGCTTTGAAGTCAAGGGATGAGCCTGCAGTAGAAGAGGAGTGAAGGAGAACCAGGCGTTCACTGGAGCATCGCAGATCATCCTCGACTTGGACAATCATCACCGGTCATGCTTCACATCCCACGGAAGAGAATCTTCACCTTCCCGAAGGCGCAGGAATCGTCTCAAGACTCCTGGATCGATCACCTTCGCAAGGATCAGTAAGATCTTCACGTTCATCTCCATGCAGATCTTAGATAGAAGTCGCCGCGCCCAGGACGCATCTCCGCGAAGGCATTCGCGATTGTCTCCACGTAGACTCCACTCAGGGAGCAAGCACAACGGCAACAGTCTTCAGAACAAGATGCATCCAAATCTGAAGATGATGGTGAAAACATATTCTCCGATACAGAGATCAAGTCTTGGATGGCTAATGGATTGGAGCTTGCATCACCTTCTAAAGAGGATAATGAAGCATTCACATACATGATGTCAAACGACAAATTTGATACGCTCACCCTTCCACCCATAGATCCTGTGTTGAATGTACCAGAGAACCTCATTACAGCCTTCAGGAAGGCAACGAAGTTCCAGAGTCAAAGTATACCACCGTTCAACGCCAAGAAGTTCTCTCTACACCATATGGAACCCTTCATGAAGGCTCAGAAGAGAACTACAAAATCATCAACAACGCCATTACCAGGACTTATAAAGTGGACGATAAGAAGCTAGCACAACTAGACACAACTACCAGGCATACCTTCTTTGGTCTAGCCAGATCAAGAGCCATCAATGAAACCCTCATTGCGAAGTTTAGGAACTCCACCTCGGAAGAAGATAGTATGATCTACTCGGCATTGCTGACCCAGAAGAAAGACCAACAGTTTATATCGGAGCATCTGGCATCTACACCAGCAGGGTTGACACTACTGAGAAGACAAGGGCTGCTATCTTCCTGTATTTGGAGTGAGAAGTTCACCAAGACTTTGTACAGAGCTCCATGGTCAGCATCAGCTATCTTTGCAGGGGAAATTGAAGACGTGGCCAAAGAAGTTAAGAAGGAGTCTAGGGAGGTCATGATGATCAACTCCATCGATACACTGGCCAGTGTTATCTGACAGACATCTCAACGCTACTCTGGCAAATCGAAGTTTGCAGGGATACAGAGAGCTAGAGAGAAGAAATACGGCACTTCCAGAGGAGGCAAGGATTCTTTTCGTCGCCCAACCGAACTCCCAGAGGTAACCCAGGAAGAGGCAGAGGATTCAGAGGTGCCAGAAATGCTATACATTGATGGACGGGTTCGGAACGACTGGAGTCTTCCACCCCAGCCGCTCCTATACAACCTTCGACAGTGGGTGGACGTCTACAACGCTGCTGGGAGAATTGGGGAATTCTTCAGGACAACTATGTATCCCAGATACTACGCAGAGGATACAAGATACAACTACAAGCAGTTCCACCATTGACAAGCACTCCTCGGACGCACAACTATGCTACCAACCAGAGGGAGAAACTACTTGACGCCATCACAACTCTACTCGAGAAGGAGGCAGTCGAAGAAATAAAACAGGAACTCATCACGCCCGGTTTTTACTCCCCAATCTTCCTGGTACCAAAGAAAAATTCCAAGGAAAAGTTCCGACTAATCTACAATATGAGGAAATTCAACCAGGATTATCTACGCAGACCCGCAAAGTTCAGGATGATACACCTTCCTCAACTACGACAAGTCGTCCGTCCGTCCGTTAGACTACCTCGCCAGCATAGATCTACAGGATGCGTATCTTCACATCCCAATACACCCGGACTCAAGGAGATACCTTCGATTCCTCTTCAACGGACGTCATTACCAATGGAAGGTGCTACCTTTTGGAATATCGTCGGCCCCCTGGTTGTTTACTCGAGTGACAAAGCCCATCATCACATACCTACATCATCGAGGTCTACGCAGTGCATTTTACCTGGATGACGGGATTCAAGCTCATCAAGATCCCAGTCAACTCAGACTGCAACTAGACTTCACCATCAGGCTACTCACTCAACTAGGATGGCTAGTAAATCTCCTCAAATCGGAACTAGAACCTACACAGGATCTTCAATTCCTAGGAATACGACTCATCACATCAGCGAATCGCATAGTCGTTCCAGAGGAACGTTGGGTCAAGATACAACAGATGATATCTCAAGCACTACTCTCTCCGTTACCACTACGAAGTTGGCAGAGCCTACTCAGTCTCCTCACGTCAGCACAAGACATGACACGCAGAGGAAGACTACAACTGCGCCCACTACAAGTGTTTGTGAACGCTCATCTAGACAGTCTGGATTCCTTCGAACTACCGGACGAACTGGAACCATACCTACTATGGTGGACTCGGAAGTCGAATGTTTGCGGAGGAACCTACTTATCAGAGCCGGAGTCCAACACTCATCTCTAACGCAGATGCATCTCTTCAGGGATGGGGAACTCACCTCAACAACAAAGTGGCAGCGGGAAAATGGTCGAGTCAGGAACAAAATCTGCACATCAACATGCTCGAAATGAAAGCAGTAATAAACGCCTTACTACACTGGTCCAAGCCCTGCTGACTCCCAGAGTGGACAACTCCACCTACTACATCAACAGTCAGGAACAATCAAAGGAATCTGCCAACATCAGCTTTCAGCTATTCAGCATGAAAGCAAGTAATAAATGCATTCGAGCCAAAAATACTAGCACTGGTCCAACCATCCCTGCAACTACCCAGAGTGGCATCATTCAGGCGATAGGATCTCCACTGATAGACTAGTTCATCTCGCACACCAAGCAAGCACATGGAAATCCAACAGTATTTCAGCTACACGCATGGAACGTATCTTGGGAAGGCTTGAAGAAAAGAGGATATTCCGCCAGAGCAGCAAAAGCAGTCACATTAGCTCTTCGATCAACCCGAAACTTGTATGATGACAAGTGGCAGAGTTTTGAGAAATATGCATTGAGGAAGGGTTTCACGGCGATGAAAGCAACACATCCTCAAGTGGCGGAATACCTTTGTCATCTAAGACAAACAAGGTGGCTAAAAGGGTCAACACTCTCTACATACCTAGCGGCCCTCAGCACAGTTATCACCATGAAGACGGGTGTGAAGCTGACCAAAGTACCAGAGATACTGGCATTACTACGCTCCTTTAAGTTGGAAGACCAACAAAAGAAGTTTAAGGCGCCTGCTTGGGATCTCAACGTGGTCTTGCAGCATCTCACCAGTGATGCTTACGAACCACTAGAAAGGACATCCTATGAGAGGTTAACTCATAAAACTCTGTTCCTGGATCGCCTTGGCAACAGCAGCACGGATGTCAGAAATACATGCTCTGGACTTTGAACGAACACGATTTGATGCACATCGTGACACTGTACATCTGGGATTGAGATGGGACTTCATAGCAAAGAACCAACTGCCCGGTCAGACAGACAGTTCCATATCCCAACACTCTCGTCAATCCTAGGGCCACAGGATACTCAAGATATCCCTATCAGTTTATCCCTATGCCCAGTCAGAGCATTGAAAGTCTACCTACAAGAAGGTCAAAACAAAGGGAGGCGAAAATTCAAGCACCTTTTCATCCCTCTATCTATGGAGATGCCTACAGAAATCTCACGCACAACAATATCAATATTGAAAGCCGTCATATTGAGAGCCTACAAAGCAGCAGGACTTGAGCCTCCATGAGCCTCCAATCCTCATGAAGTCAGAGCACTGGCATGCGACACTTCGCTCTGCATTGGAACTGCTCCATCTCAACAATAATGGAGGGCTGCTTTTGGAAATCGGAGACAGTGTTTGCCAACCACTACCTCAGAGACATGGCTACTGAGGACGTCTCCGGCATTCACCAGTTTGGGCCTCTTGTTGTAGCACAACAATGGACGGTTCCCAACAGAATCTCACCCGATTTAAGTCTTGTAAAAGCCAACACTTTGGAAGAGTTAGAGCTTTAGGCCCTAGGACAGGCTAGCATAAGTGACCCTGTATATTTAAGGCCTTACATGAAGATGAGAAGCTTCTCCTCTTGACTGAGCATTTGATATGTATGACATCCACCATAATGCCAGGAGTTTGCTGTTTATAAATCTGACAATGTTCCCCAGACTCATAATAGCTGGAATGACCAATTAGAAGTTCCCTAAATATTAAATCAGCTGAAATGTGTGTTTAATTGTATTAAGCTATGGGTCCTGAAAAATGCATTTTCTGACTAAAATTGGGTCTGACATGAGGTTAGCTCCTCCCAACATCCCCTCAACTTACTGGATTTCCTGTAGACGCTCATATTACTTTGAAACACCATTCTGATTGAACACTGGCAGCAAAGGGCAAGGGGGTGAGTGATTTTCGTCCGCTTTTTAAGGGAGCTTCAAAGGGGATTCAAGTGTTCCACTATAGTTCGCAAGAGGAAGGAGACAAGCAATTAAGCATGAGTCAGGATAAGTATAAAATATCAATTTTAATCAGAAAATTACATATTTTACTTACCCTGACTCATACACTTGAACTATTAATATGAGTCAAGTCAAGTATAGACGATATATATCTAAAAAAATACATGCAGTGATGATGATTTTAGGGGGGTGTCACCCATTTCGTTCTGGGTGTGTGGGAGGGGAGGCATCAATTTTTCAATTTTATACACATGTATGGGGGGCAGCAATTTTGTATATTTAAAAATTATGGAGGGGGTAATTGATTTTGTACATCACAAGCGGCTTGTGGAGTGACTTACTTTGTACATCTTATTTTTTTTTTTTCACATTGTACATGCTACTCCATAAAAATCATCATCACACCACACAAGCAATAAATTATAAACAGTCTCTCTAAGAGACATATTGAAGAATGGTGAGGAAGTCAGAAATGTCATATTTCATATTTTCCTTCCCAACCAAAATTTTGTTTCTCATATTTCTCAAAAATCTGTAGATCAAGAACAAAGTTAAAAATGGACCGTTATCATCATGTTCATGGTAATGTTTAATAGTAATGTTCCATTGCAAATTCCAGAAAGTTTGGTTAACATGTTACAGCTGAATACATGAATCCAAAAACGGGAATGGGTTATTTGCATTATTTTTATTGATTGAACAGATATGAAGATTGGTAACTGGCCTTCAAAATCGTGTCCTGTGGAAACTTCTCAATGCTAAATTTGGCGAGAGTTTGGTGAGGTCTTGTTTATGACAGTGAGGTATGAATAATGCCTCTTAAAAATCCTGCCTCGTAATTTATGGTTTTAGTAGTTTGTGTCTATGGCTGGCAATAAATATGGTTTACAGGTTAAGAGCAAACACTTCAATAGGACATATTACTTAATCTCTGTGGGTATTGGGGATAGGACCATGTTGACCCAGCTTGCTACATATTGCATAGTCTAGCAACAGTTAGCTCTCACAGATTCATTATCAGTTGGATCTGAAATGCTGCCCAAGGGTATAAAAGACTAAACCTGTGCCACTGTCGCAAGGAATGCTGACATTCCATGAAATCACTAGCACGGGGAAAATATTTCCTGTCAGAAATTGATTTGGGGTCAACACTGTGAATAGCTCCATAAATTACATTCTTGTATTTCAGCTTGTCGCATGTCTGTCTCAAGAGCTATGGCATTAGTGACCCATATCCCTTAGGCCCCACAGTGGATTACATCCCTTAGATGTGCCCGAAATCTATTTAAGTGGGTTTGAATCCTAGATTCTCTGTGTCTAGGAATCAAAACTGATATCATTATAAGCAATGTTAATCCAAACTCACTGACTCAACATGCTCATTGCTGTCATTGCTTTTTCTGCCTGGTCTGTTACCATGGAGGCAGGGTAATTTGATGGCATGTTTTGTAGATTTGTATCAAAACTAGGCTATCAGTATTATAAGTTATGAAGCTACTGTTGCATCTGAAATCTAAGGCCCCATGATATTTTGTTTTTTACATTATTTATAAAATATACACATATAATCTGTCAGTTTAATATACACATATAATCTGTCAGTTTAATATGCACATATTATGTGTAAGTATTTCTTTGTCCAGACTACCATACTCCTTGAAATGAATTACGGTAATATATACAGTTAAATGATGAGATAACTTCTATATGGGAACCTCAGGTATTAACATGATTAAGGAACACTTAAGTTATAGTATCTGACTTTAAGGGGTCTGAGAAAAGTATGAGAATAGGTTGATGGAGTTGAAAAATATATGAACCATGAAAGGGATGGTCTTTATGTTAAATATGATCTCTGGGGTAAGAGGGAAGACCCAGGCATCAATGTCTACAAGATTGGAGTTGTGACAATTACGTGAATATGCTGATACCGATCTTCTGAAATATGATATGGTTGTCTTTTAAATTTCCTACAAATTAAATTGTGAAGCATTTTATTTTTCTTGTCATTCATATGAGTGGTTCAAATTGGGATATACTGAATGACAGTGTAGTCTCCCAATGCTAAGCAGTTGATACTGTTAGATTCTGCTAATTTTTAGGAATTTTGAACGATTGTTTTCCCCTATTCTTTTCACCCTCATTGACCAGTAAGTTATCTTATTTTGTCATAGACCTGAGATTATGGTATTGGTTCAGGAAACTAAAACAACAGAAGCGTTCTGGCAAAATTGTAATATTTTTAGCTTTTCATACCAGATAAGGCAGAGTTGTCCCCAGCAACTTACGTTGTTGTAAGTGCTAACAAGATCAGTCCGTTGTGTCATTGTACGCTTACGCCATGTGATATTGCTATCAATCACTGGTTCAGACTTCACTATATACAGTAGCTGTGATAAAGCTGTTGTATGGCTGACCATGATGTCTGCCAGTGTGTGTGAAATTGTAGCAAAATATTGCTAGATAGGTTGGCTAGCCAGCCTCAAAGTTACCAAATTGAAGCTGTAGCGTAAACATGAAACAATAATCTAAATGTTGATAAACCCACATGCATGTATGTCATGATTTCATGCAAATATTGATTGATAATATTCAAAGATCAGCTGATTTCATGCACATACTGATTGATAACATTCAAAGATCAGCTGATTTCATTCAAATATTGATTGACTTAATTCAAACATCTGCAGATTTCATGCAAATACTGTTTGACTTGATTCAAAGATCAGTGTCTTCAAGCAAATATTGTCAACATATCTTACCAGGTGCACATTCCTCTAAATCATTCCATGGAAATGATAGGAGAGTTGTAAACACGGTTGTAAAAAATTGAAGCCTGTTATGCCTGTGGATGAGGAAGATCGTTGTTGTGTTATGCAGCGGTAATACCAGCATGTCAGCTTCTTGTCATTAACTGTCACTTTCGTGAGAAGGGAAACTTCTGCACAAAAAGCCTTTGTGAAAGTTCAAAGTGGCTGATCTCAGATGCAGGCGACCAGAACTTGCTCCAACCTTATGATGCACTGGAATGTGTGTCATCAATGTGCGAAATTTATGCTGGCCCTGTGGTCCCTGACTAGTAAAAATTCATCAGGACCACTAAATGATAAGTTTGCAGTGGTCCTGGTGGCCAGTGAAGTTTTTAAAAAAATTAAAAGATGTTAAAATTTAAATGAATATAATAGTATTGATAGTTAAGTAAATCTACGAATGTTATGTTGGACCAGTGAAGTACAGACAGGACCACCAATTATTGTCCACTCACTGGTCCTGTGGTCTAGTGGGAAATATTTACAGTTTTCTAACACTGTTGTCATGGATTTAAACCCACACCCTTAGAGTCAGGCACCTAATCGCCAGTACACAAAGTCGATTAGGTGCCTGACTCTGAGGATGTGGGTTTGAATCCTGGATTGCACTCAACCCAACAAATGTACTAGAATCTGTGCTTTAATAAGAAAGTGTAATCCCAAATATAACATATGTCACATTTGACCACTTTCTAAATGGCATTGTGTAAATGATTCCATGACCTTCATACAACTATACTTGGCAGGACTTGTATGTGAAATATACTAACTTTTCAACAAGTTCTGGAGGAAGCATGGTAAATAATTTATGACCCAGGTATGTTCAGATGTATTGTGATCATAGACCATTCCATTGACAATAACTTCATAATGTGTTTATTTAATCTCTGTTCACTAAAGATGAATGCGTATGCATCAACCAAAATATAGTATTTATAATCTAATGTGATATAAATCATCGTATTTTATGTTCATAGATGTCAGACGTATTTTCAAGATCATTTGTACAAAAAATATGAACATCAAAATATTTTTAAGATCCTATGTATGAAAAATGTAAACATTAAGGTTTTAGTTTAAATATATTCTTTTGTAGACATGTTAGAAGCATTCTCTCATCAAATAAGAAACATGTATATGTACTGAATATTTCTTACCTTGTTGTGTGTGGCTCCCTTGAATACTCGATTGTCTGTCTGTCACCAGTATCCATCAACGGTATCCATCTTGTGACATAACCACAGTCGTGACATGACTATGGTGTGTACTCATGTAGAAACAAAAGCTTAAGTCTCCTCGGGGAAGAAGTTAACGTTGCACAATGTGACCTCTGACACACAAAAAGACAGGCCATTATTCATTTTCCTGTCTTCGTTCTCTGCCATTTTGTTTTCGTTCTTCAGTGAGTGATACTTCTTTCAGTTTTACATCATTCACATTCTCTGGATTTCTTCATCTGTAAGTTTGTAAATTTACTTTCTTTATCCATTATGTTATCAGTGCTGGTAATTCTACATGAATAATAATTTTCTTCTGTGCTATGTTTGTTTCAAATATTGAATTAGTATTCCTAAATCTAAGACTGCCATGGTATTGTGGACGCTGGTCACCAGTGGTTAGTGATGAACTAGGACTATGAAGTACAAGATTATTATCAAGGGGATGGTTCTGCTTTCATTGCATGATTATTCAGAGACATGGAGGAACATGGTGAATATAAGCCCGAGGAAAGGTATGGTGTCACGTATTGCCTCCAGCAGTTGTGTCCACTTCATAGTCTAGTCAAACTAGATGTAGGCTAAATTACGATCAGCACCAAAGGGTTTGAGGCAGTGTGTATTGTGAGCTGTCTTCTGAGCAGCACATTGTCATTATACCTTTGGCTGGGCTGTACCTGTTTTGAACAGTATCTTGGAGAAGTTGTATTGTTAAACAACAAAGGTAGGTCACAACTATCCTGATAAGGTCAAATTGGGTCTTTAGTTTCTGTTCTTGAAATTTGTTTTATTTCATAGTTTTTTCATGTTCATTGGTATGAAGTATTGTTTATTTTCATAATGTAGAAGATTGTGACTTGTTGCATTATTCCAATATTGTTGTTTGATTTATGGGTTGTTCAGGTTTTATGCTTGTTATAGTAGGCCATGGGCGTTTACCTCATCAATCATGTAATCCTGAATGAGATGGACTATATTGTATTGTTGAATAGAAAACAGACTCAACAATAGAACAGTACTTCGGTTTCTTATATTGAAAGATCAATTGGTTGTGTGTTTGATTATCTGCACACATCTATTCTTTGATACTAATGTTTGGGGAAATTGTTACACCACATATAGATAAACAAGAAGTGCAAACCTTGATGATACAGTTAAAAAATCAAAGTAAAATTTGGACCCAACCTTACCCCCCAAAAATATATTATAGATTTGGAAGCAGTGTTTACGTTTTGAAATGATTTATATTCACCTTGTGGCCTCTTCCTTATGCTTCCATCGTCGTCATTGTACTCTGTGTAGCATTGTAATCCAGTAATGAATATAGCATGGTCACTGTGATGTGAGCATGTTGAACCAGTACGGCACGCAGGTTGTGACAGAAGGCGGTTCCTCCTGGATATGCGATCTCTAGACGGCAAACACCCATTGTCCCCATCAACATGCAAAGTCACACGCGCTGGCCAGGCATATCTATGACAAAGCAAATTTTCATTAATTGAAAAATGTCATGTTGATAGCAGTGGTAAACATGGCATATGATCCCGTGGTACAAATAAGGCCTACTTTCTCCTCATCAGGGGTTGGTTCCTTGGATGGTGGTCAAGTGCTGTTTACTTTCCTGTACATGGCATAAGCCATCTACAAGGTAAACTTGTAACAGCAACAGGCTTTAAAACTGTGTTTGATATACTTGTGAAACTTTTTCACGTTTTTAATTGTTTTCCTATCCCATACCAACTGATTGCGATTGACTGATGTAATTATACAGAAAGTGACCAATATTCCCCAGTTCAAACTTGACACCAGCTGACTATTGATGAGGTCATTTAATTTTGCCTTGTAGAAAGAGTAAATTTCATGAACAGATATTTTGAACATTTTCATAGCGCTTTGTGTATTGATAGATCTTTAAGAAAATATCATCCACTAGAGATTAGTAAAATAAAGGACACACTTTTGGTTACCTTTAATTTCATGGGTATGTTTCCTGGAAGTGTTACAGAATGTACCCATGTCCCACAAGGTATAGTTTACCACTTAAGTATTGATGAGCTCTCCAATTACAACCTATTACTATCTTATGTTATGGTCAACATAACATTTAACATAGTCACGAGTGGTAGTAAAGCCTATAGATGGAAGTGCTCTTTAAGTACAATGGTGAACTTCATGACATGTTACTGGACCGCCATTGAAACTATCCATCAAATTGAAATGCCAGCTTGAAACATAACCCACCTGCTTCTCCCCATTGGTTAAGTCCGTGTTGGATCATCTTGAAAGTATATTGACAAGTGTGGTAGGCCCTTGGCCATATTCCACGAGGATATGATGGTTTATTTATAGAGCTGGTAACAACAATGCCTTTCCCCTCTCACAAACCTCCTTCCCCCCCCCAGTCAGTCTTCCCCCATCCCGTTATAAACACCCACTCTAACTTTGCTTGGCGTGGAAGATTGTCAAAACTTCGTGTTCACTTCAGAATTTGTTTCTACTGGTCTTTGCAGTCAATAGTTTTTGGAAATTTCAGCGGGAGTGTTATTGAAGTTTTTCTGATCAAAGTGTTATATTGTGAATATTATCTGTGACAGCGGAGAACTATGGAGAAACTGACAGACATTGAGCTGACAAGCATTGACAGCACTGACCCTAAACCAAGGTCGTTCGAAAACGCAGATGCCACAGCCATCTTGATTCAGGTAAGCAAGTTTTGAGTATTTTACTGGACATTTTGTGGAATGACAAGAATTATTATGTATCAGAAGGCCTTTTACTTAGTATACTTTTGGCCTGAACGCAATTTGTGCCCATGCCACTGAAACGCAACAATTGCAATGCATGTCTTTGGTTGACTGTTATTTAAATGTTTGTATAATAGTTTTAGATTATTGATATATTTATACCCTCGCTACGAAGTAACGGGGTATATAGCGTTCATTCTGTCCGTCCGTCCGTCCGTCCGTCCGTCCGTAAACTTTGTCCGGAGCATATCTCTTAAAGTTTACATGCTAGGTTCACCAAACTTCACACACATGTTAATCATTACCCATTGATGTGCCTTTTGCTATTTTAAAGTTTTTTCAGAAGTTTGTTTTGTTTTTGCTGTTTCCATGGAAACACGACTTAGTGCCAAATGTATTTGATGGTTTTGTCCGGAGCATATCTCTTAAAGTTTACATGCTAGGTTCACCAAACTTCACACACATGTTAATCATTACCCATTGATGTGCCTTTTGCTATTTTAAATTTTAAATTGTGCAACATGAGAGTCAGTAACATTCTTCACCAACGTCCACTTTATTGTGTGCAACATGGGTCAGTGACATTCTTCATCTACGTCCACTTCCACTTCATTGTGTGCAACATGAGACAGTCAAGTTCAGTTGTATGTCAGGTTTCCACGGAAAACACAACAAAATAATGTTTCCATAAATTATTACTGTAATCAGTACATGGCAAAACTATTATCTAACATGTATATAAAGTTTAGTAGAGTCAAGGAGAAAGTCTTGTGAGCTGCTGATCCTTGTCACATTATATATATCAATATCAGTCATTTCCATGTCCCAAAGGGGGAAGCGGGGGTATGTGAGCTGTGCTCACTTCTACACTTGTTGATTTATATATTCATGGACACATATATGCAGTCCATGTTGGTGCTATTTTGAAGCGAAACAGGGTTGTGAGATCTGCATTTGTTTCTCATGTGTCCTTTGAGCCACTCCTCTGGTTCTTGTGTCTAATATGCTCAGAAACTTAAATTCATATAATAACTCTAAAATCAATACTGAATATGATTTCCAAAGTTTAATCAAATGTTTGCAGTACAGTTGCTAAAGTTATTCAGTTTGGACCATCTTGGTTCTAAGATGATCACTATCGTCACAAGGTTTAAAACAGCACAGGTCATGCAAATCAGTTGAAAGTAGCCATTTCATATTTTGTCCTTGAATGTCTGCAGAACCCCCAATTTAGCAGAAGTACCTACTTAGACGTGTTAGGAGAGTAGAGTTGTCAATATCAATCATAAAATACATAGCTAGGGAATATACAAGCACTTGTCACTGCATGGTGTGTAATGTAGGACTAGTCAGGAGTTGTTATGAATGTTACCATATATCTTTCACAATACACAACAGCCATGGAAATCCTATAGCTTTTATACAGACTGGTCCCGAGGACTACTATAAACCATCTTTCATTACTCCTTACTGCTGGCAGCTAGTCCTATTTGTCAAATGAGACAGCAATGTTGTATTTTGTGTCAGTTTTATTCAGTTCCAGTTTTTTAGCAAGATCAGAGCTCGTTCATAATTATGGCCCTAAAAGGACTACCATCACTGAAATTTTACTTGTACTCAACATAATTAATCCCCTAGTCTGAATCACAGGTCTGGTGAAATGTCTTCCAGTCTAGTATGATCAGTTTATCAAGAATGTACACATTCTTACTCTTGTGACAATGATGCCCAAATACAAGGTTTAACATAAACATGTTTGGCACAGACTGTTGAAACATGCTGTATGGTGTTGTGAGTAAACAACAATTCATCTGAACAGGGAGACTTTTCTGGGTTTCATCTTCTTTTTATTGTTTTTTAATCAGGTGGATAAACACACATGAAACACATTTTCAGATGAAACCCAGTCTCTCTGTTCATCAAATAGCATCTTCTAAAATGCAAATCATGTTATGGTTTTTTGGGTTGCAGGAGGATGATATCGAGACTCCATATGGCAACATGCATGTGGCCATTCAGGGGGACCGATCCAAGATGGCCATCCTCACCTTTCATGACATTGGACTCAACCGTAAGTCAAGTCTCTTCCATTTTCAGTGTAGCATATCTGATTGAAATCTGACATAGATGGTGTCTGGTATTCAGAATCAGTCATATAGACAGTAACTGCAGTTTTGATTGCTCTGTGTTAATCTTTTTGAGGTAGGATTACATGATTTGAAGACATATTCAGACTTTCAAGGTCATTCAGATGTGACAGAGAATAGGATGACCTCTAGCTCAAGCTCTAAGATCTGAATTTAATGAGATTATCCCGTACTTATCTTTGTTTCAAGATGTGAAATCAATGTATTTTGTTCAGTTGAGGTGTTGAGTTTTGAAAGACTTGCTGGGCATTTTCAAGGAGCCACATTTCTCTGGTTTTCAGAAGAATAAAATACATAATTATTGACAAATGGGGCTGATGAAATACTGTCTCAGTATCCTGCTGTCAGAAGGGTGTGAGAGGGCAAGGAGTCTTCCTCCTAAAGCTGTTTATTCATTTCCTCCTTGTAATGTGTTGCAGACGCGACCTGTTTTCAAGGGTTCTTCAGCTATGCAGACATGCAGCCAATATTACGACACTTCTGCGTCTACCATGTCAATGCACCAGGGCAAGAGGAAGGAGCTCTCCAACTGAAACCAGAGTAAGTCTAGCATGTGTGTCACTCACAACAACTGAGTAAAGCCACCTGTCTTGTCACTAACCAGAGTAAGTCAAGCATGTGTATCAGGCACAACAACTGAGTAAAGCCATCGGTGTTGACACTAACCAGAGTAAGTCTAGCATGTGTTTCACTCACAACAACTGAGTAAAGCCATCTGTCTTGTCACTAACCAGAGTAAGTCTAGCTTGTGTGTCACTCACAACAACTGAGTAAAGCCATCGGTGTTGACGCTAACCAGAGTAAGTCATGCATGTGTATCACTCACAACAACTGAGTAAAGCCATCGGTCTTGTCACTAACCAGAGTAAGTCTAGCTTGTGTATCAGGCACAACAACTGAGTAAAGCAATCGGTGTTGACACTAACCAGAGTAAGTCAAGTATGTGTATCAGGCACAACTGAGTAAAGCCATCGGTGTTGACACTAACCAGAGTAAGTCTAGCATGTGTTTCACTCACAACAACTGAGTAAAGCCATCTGTCTTGTCACTAACCAGAGTAAGTCAAGCATGTGTATCACTCCAACAACTGAGTAAAGCCATCTGTCTTGTCACTAACCAGAGTAAGTCAAGCATGTGTATCAGACCCACAACTGAGTAAAGCCATCTGTCTTGTCACTAACATGAGTAAGTCAAGCATGTGTATCAGGCCCACAACTGAGTAAAGCCATCTGTGATGACGCTAGCAAGAGTAAGTCTAGCTTGTGTATCAGGCCCACAACTGAGTAAAGCAATTTGTCTTGACACTAACCAGAGTAAGTCAAGCATGTGTGTCATTCACAACAAGTGATTAAAGTCACCTGTCTCGACGCGAGCAAGAGTAAGTCTAGCATGTGTGTCACTCACAACTGTTTTAAGCCATGTATGTCTACAGTAAGTCTAGCATGTGCATTCTCACAATAGCAGTTCAGCCACCTGTGTCGATGCTAGCAAGAGTAAGTCTGTGTAGTAGCCACAACAGCCAAT
Source organism: Haliotis rubra (assembly GCF_003918875.1). NCBI lineage: Eukaryota > Metazoa > Mollusca > Gastropoda > Lepetellida > Haliotidae > Haliotis > Haliotis rubra. The sequence continues at coordinate 1,010,012 of NW_025765825.1, read as the reverse complement.
TGCAGACAGCAGCTGTGTCAGCACTGAAACCAAAGTACTTCAAGCACAACAACAGAGTGTAGCCACTCATGGCAGCATCCACCTGGGAGTATGGCTGCTGGTAACATAGTAACACCAAACATCTGTCTGATGTCAGCCATAGTTACCAGGCTAGCACATCACCTGTGTGATACTTCTTGTATCAGCAGAGTCCTCCATAGTATATACCAGCATGACGCAACCTTGTGTCTGTAACAACGCATGTTGGAATGGAATGACTACAATGTGTTTGTGATGAGTCAGTTGTCCAATAGGTTTGTTTAACATTAACATGTAAGAGCCTATTCACACGAATTAAATTATGACAGACAAGCAGTCATTTTTTTGTTCTACTCAACATGTTCTGCCAAAATCATGTCTTTCCATATTAAGCCAGTATGGAGGAGATAGTGTAGGAACATGAGGGGGTTATCAGCAAAATCTGTAAAATAATAGCGTGCATAGACATGTGCATTAGCCTGTTATGTCCAGCAAGCATCCTAATATACCTGTAAAGGGCTTGTACATTTTGAATTTTAGAGGGATGCCCTTTTATATTATCGCTAGTCAACCTACTCAGCCGACTTAATATTTTGTCCCGAGGAATTGTCAACTTGCTACAAAAAAACGGTATGAGTGAAAAATTAGTTGACTTGAAAGCCATGTTATATAGTTAATATTGATTGTATTTTTAACAATATATTTCAACAGTTTTGCATTGACGGTCATGTAAAATGGGCCATGCTATTTTCAAAGGATTGTTAAAAAGTTAATCCAATGAAGCAGGGTTGCATATTTTTAAGTTCACTCGTTGGTAAAAGATTTCATCCAAGTCACCTATACTTATGAAGTATTATAGGATAGACTGCAAAACTTCATCATAGTTGTGGTGAAGACCATTTGAAGAATCTTAAACATCACGGTCTATGAGCATATACTTGACAGTTTGTGTTTTATTAATGTTTCTGTGTGAATGCTTGTATTTCTACTAACCAACTGTAGTTGTGTTAACCATTCTACTGACAAATGTTTATTTTCAGAGTGTATAATGTTGACATACTCATTCGTAGTGTTTGTTTATATGCATGTCTTGCATCTTGTAGATAGTGTGTCGCTATACTACAGATTGGAATGACATACATGTCTATAGCCTGTAGTTGATATGCAACCTATATAATCTCTTGCCGTTCCTCCTAACAGACACGATGTTCTGGGTAATCCTGATTCTCTAGGTAGCAGGTACGTAGGTCATGTGACTTGTGTGCACTGTGTACCACCTAACACATGTTCACGTCTCTCAATCCACCCTCATTGGTTCGCCAAACCCTCCCTCATCACAAATGTGTAATATAATGCAAAGTTTTTTGCAGCAATTGTTTAGTTTATATTTGCCACTATGAAACGAGTTATTAGTCACACATGTACTTACTTTCGTACTTTTGATTTAATAGATCTTTACTTTTTGTATGCCGACAAGATTGGAATACAGTGGTTAAAAATCATGGGCATATGTCCATGCTTTCTTTCCATGCAACTAATGTCATACCTGAACAGGGTACATTAAATCTAGAAATGGACATTTTTAGCAGCAAATGCCTTTTATATGAATGCAGTGAAAAATTGCTTTCCTATTTTATTTTTAAAAAACTCCCCCTTTTTTCATGTCATATTGTGTGAATGTTTCAAGACAATGACTTGTAACATGGCATTGACAGCTGAACAAATCTAATTAACTATGTACACACATTAAAGGTGCTGACACAGGGCTATTTTGTGATATATAAGGTACCAATGGCAATTTACCATTCATAATTTGTTGTCAGTGTTCAGCTTTTTTTGTAGTCGTGCGTTTGTGTATAAGCTGGGGGTACTGGATAGGGTGCAGCATTCTCTTCCCACAGAGGTTACTTGTCATATCTTCCTAATACGGCCATATTTCCCGGTTCTTGTAAAATCCCCTAGCGGCAAAAGATAGCAACACGAATGATCTCCCTTCTTTCTATCCAATCAGAACACGTGTTACATTGACTTAGATTCAACTTGACTAACACAAGCAAATGTGGGGCCACAAATATCCCTCCTCTGCCGGGGACTTGTGTTGATGTTACACACATGACGTTTAATGGCTAGCATGTCCGTTGTCAACAAGGGCGATGGAGACGCCACTGATCCGCCATAACATGACTGAGTTCTGTCTAGGAGAAACGTTTGCGCATCGCGCAGGGGGAATAGGTTTAGTTTTCTCGAAACATACGGAAATTACCGAGGCCTTGCGAATGATCACTTTTGAAACAACGTCGCTGATTGCACAACTAAATCTGATTGCAACCAATCACGAATACTGAACACTCGCACCATGAAAGGGCCGTATTAGAACAGAGGTTCGTAGGAAGATATGACAAGTAACCTTTGTGGGAAGAAAATGAGGGTGCTGTAGTTGTTGAGCTTTTTTTTGTTTGGGTTTTGGCTTTTCAGCATTGCATGCATGGAATTATAGAGGGTCTATAGAGGTTGATTAGCGAAAATAACTATGTTAGCGCTGTAACGCTGGCAGAATATTGCTCGCAGCAAAACTAGCTCCTGTCATAGGTATTTAATTTATGATCCAGTAATGAAATATTGGTCTCAAACATTCAAAACAGTGTTTGATTTTTATACAAAATGAATGGGCATACAAATATGGGTAGTGAGTATGATGTATGTTATTTGTAGAAGTATATAAGATGTGCCGTGTATATCATGTATGTTATTTGTGGAGCAATATAATCTCAGTGAGGTTGACCTTTTTCATGTTGCATGTGTATAATACACTGATGTTGTGTTGCACAATGAAAGTTGTTCCATATTGTTTCTGTAGTGCATCATGTTTAGGTTTTGATCAGGTTGTTTTTTTGTAAGTTTATAGCTTTTTGGTGCATGTTAGTCTTCATTTGGTTATATACAGATCTACTGACCAATTCTTATGTTTGTTTGAGTTAGATTTAGTGTCATTTAGTGAAGGGGCGGTGGGGTAGCTTAGTGGTTAAAGCGTTGGCTCGTAACGCCAAAGACCCAGGTTCGAATCCCCACATGGGCACAATGTGTGAAGCCCATTTCTGGTGTCACCGCCGTGATGTTGCTGGAATATTGCTAAAACTCAGTCAGTCAGTCAGTCATTTAGTGAAGATTCCAGGGCAGAGATCAAATATGCATATTACTCAAGCAACAAAAATCATAGAATGACTGAATGCTGTTGTGAAAAGTGGTTGTTTTTCTGAAGGTCTGGTCAGTTTCTCACATATTCAAATACTGGTTTGCCTGGATCACTCAGCAAGCTGTGCTGCATTGATAGATTAACTGAGGTATGGTCCACATTCAGCCTTCAAAATGGAAGGCCTGTTGTTGTTAGCAAGTACTAACAGCAAGCTGCGTCATAGCAAAATTGAAAAATAAGAACTGAAAAGAATTGACAGTCATTATGTGAGGTGAGGTGAAATTGGGTTTTACATCGTACTTGAGAATATTTCGCTCATATGACGACGTGCATGCGTGTGTATGTGTATATGTGGCTGCTTGTACTAGCCCAGACTGAAGCTGGTTTTATAGTGCTAGCCCACTGAGATACCATGCCACAGTGAAGCATGAATACCCCACTCAGACACATTATACTGACTCCGAGTCGACCAGTCCTTGTTGTACCCATTAATGCCGAGCGCCAGGCAGGGACCAACAAGTACCATATTTTAACGTCTTTTGGTATGACGCGGTCGGGGATCGAACCCACGACCTTCCGCTCTCCGGGACAGTCATTATGTGGCTTTCTTTCAGTGTTAGTTGTTATCCCATGAATGTGAGCAATATTATTTTGTAGCTGATTGGATCATTAAACCAGGACCATTTGCAACCTGATCATGTTAATTGCTAATTAAACGAAACTTCTCACAGTTGAAACTCAAACCAATTCCTGTTCTCCAAGACTGCTGCTATCAAAAGTTTGTTGGTGTATATGACGACTGATTCGGCTGGAAGTAGTGTCCAAACATCCACTACAAAGACTAAACAAAGTCTTGTCAAGTTAATCTTGCAGGTTTATGATTCATTAGTAGCAAGTTAACTTTAAAGTTGATACTTATTGAATTTATTTAGTTTTTGGACAATCTTGTTTTATTTTTGGCGTATGTATTTCATAACCATTTAATAATGAGTAATTTCCTAAGCATGTTTAAGGTGACCATGTCTTCACAACATTGTCATTGACCTGGCTGTTGTAGACTCTTGTCTCCACACTGGAGGCTACTAATTCAGCATTGTGTCCATTTGAATAATAGCACTATACTCCAGCCATGTTAGGTTATAGCCCGAGGCTATAACGAGAGTTTATCATGTCTGTCTAACATACCTGAGGACATTGGTCAGGACATGACCTGAGGTCACCACCAGCAACCTGTCTGACCAGTCATATGCAGCTTAATTGACCCATTGTGATAACATGTATAATGCCTGGGGCTGATATCAAGAGCAATTAGCACATATTTCATGTTACATAATGTTATTATATAATGCTGTTCTGTGTTTGTGTAATGACAAGACATTGCAGGTACTAACTGGAAAAAATATACACATATATTATTTGGGGAATCTTTATACAGCGGATTAATGTCTAGTCAAATTAACTTGATTCACAACCATTTCAAGAAAACGTGGGTTATATAAACGTGCATGCATGGGTGTTTGTTGTAAATGTTGTGCTTGTGTTGTGAAGTACTCCTTAGAGTTGTAGAAGATAGTTATTGTTATAGTTAGAATGAAGGAGTTATTGATTCAAATTCATCACCAACATGATTCTTCTTTTAATGGATCGTGAATATATTATTTTTCTAATTTGTTTGCATATTTATATATTGATTTTATGTGAGAGGAAATTATATGCACTTGAATTCTGATGCAATAATATTATATAGTTTCCAGTGAAATGTTAAAATCTCTTTGTACAAAGTGAAGGACTTTCTTAAATCTCACAACAGTAAAATTGAAAGCATGATCATAATAATCATGATAGATTTCAGAGGTGACACATACTCTCTTGACCTGGTATGGGGATTTTGACTTGGGGATGGATAAGATCCCTAGCAACCTAATCTTGTCATTAGATGTGAATAAAGGAAGATGGTGGGCAGACTGAGTGACTCGTTCAGTTACACTCCATGTTTTCATTTTCAAGTCTTGAATGAAGTAAGCTATAAACTTGAACACATTGAAGCATGATACCCCGTACACATCTGTTCATGAGACCCATCTGTCAACAGTTTTATTTAGTCAATGTTCAAACCATGTACAACATCATGCTATCTTCTCATGACCTTGAAACATCGTGGACTCATTATCTGGAATGTGGGCACATCACGGAAGTCCTCCCTGTAGTAAGACCGGAATACTGCTGAATGCAAGTGAGCCTCACTGACTGAAGTACTGTATTTCATGTTGGTTTGTCTGGTGTGTTACAGGTTTGTCTTTCCAACCATGGATGAACTGGCAGAGGGCGTTCACTCAGTTGTGGAGCATTACGGGTAAGGTTTTGAACACTTGGTTAGAATGTTACTTGGAAGTATTTGAGTATTTGACTATATGGCATCATATTTATGGAATACTTCATGATACTAGAGTAAAGAATATACAGTAAGAAGCACAAATGTAATATTGATTTGACAAACCCATTGTTTCTCCTTTAAGTGGCATTTAGAAGCTGGTATGATGAAGACAAACAAGTTGTATGGATTGACAACTTTTCATTGCAATAGATGCAAACCTTCAGTGTTTCATTTACGTGATAATGGTTAAAGCATCTACGTCGAAACCTTTACAATAAGGAAGTTGTCCATCAATATAACCTGTTCCTCTGAACCAAATGTTATTGTTTACGTTATTGTTTACGTTAACATTATTGTTTATCTTATTGTTTACTTGATGCAGACACTATTGATACTGCAATACAGCCAGCATTTTTGACATGCAATTTAGTGACTTCACAATAGATAAGGATGTCACACTTGTTGACATAGTGTGGCTCACACTTTGTCACCCAAGCATTCAAGGAACAAAGTACTCGCAGCTTTTTCTAATGTCAGGTGACGTTGTGGGTTGGATGATTTGTCTGGTGTTGTCTCCCTGTTACGTGAATCGATGGTCATTATGAGACTTTTGAGTTCCACTTACACCTTGCACCTTGTTGTATAAGTGCAGAAGTCTTGAACATGAAATTAAACCAAACTTCACATTTGTCAACAGAAGGTACTGCTTCTTTTCTACAGCTGTTTATAAATTCCAGTTATTGATGTGGAGATGATAACTGAAATTCACCTCATTTGCACACTGTTGTTACAGGCTGAAGAGATTCATTGGCTTTGGAGTCGGCACTGGAGCCAACATCCTCACTCGATATTCAGTAAGTAGACACAATCGTGGAAGGTTTTGTGCATAACTAATTACAAACATTCAGCTGTCTACTTCTCAGTGTACAGTTAGAACAAATACAACTTAAATTTAGCAAACATTGGTCACAGAGTGAACATGGTTAATAATTAAGTTGTCATTCCTTGAATGTATAGTAGCCATCCTTAAGACACACTGTGAAACGCATTTCATCAGGATTTAAGCATTTCCAGTGAAACTGTCGTTTACACATTTTCAGATTTCAGGGTCATGGTCATGACATAATGTCTGTTATTGAATATGATTTTTTATATTCAGATTAACCATAGTCATATGAAAACAATTGTGTTATTCTTAACTTCTTTTGGTTTGTGAAAATAAGTATACCCAGCAGTAATTTTCCACATATTTTCCACATAAAATAATTGTCACAAATCCTTGCACGTGAGCTTAACTGTATTGATGTGACCTGTCTGTTTCTTTAACTTATGGATGTATAGCCCCAGGTTTCCTGAATAGCCAGGTTTGCCCTGGCCTGTAGCGCTGCCTCCCCTTGTATGAAGCATGTATTGACGTTCTGTGGTGGTTTCAGCTGCTTCACCCGGACCAAGTTGACTCCCTGGCGCTGGTCAATGCTACTGCCAGTCAGGCAGGCTGGATGGAATGGGGATACCAGAAGGTGAGACAACTTGGAGCAGGTCATGTAAAAACAGCAGTGTTTGTATGTATGTCTGAGGTAACTGAAGACAATTACAACAGCCAAATCAAACACCTTTCCCCTTGTGAACTACTTTCTATACCTTTTTTCATTTCAGTGCTGATTGTGAGTCATGTTTTGGTGAATATGACACTTGGCATGGGGTTGTTTTTTTAAATCACTTGACATGGTTTTGTTTTGTTTTTTAAATCACTTTTTTTATTCAATTCTTTAATTAAATTGTGTTTATAGATTGCCATCAACAAAATAAATATATTTAAAACTGTTATGTTTCTGCCCCATTCATACATTTCCAGTCCGGGTTAGAATATTGATCTTCAGTATCCCATGCTTGTTGTAAGAGGTGACTAACATGATCAGGTGGTCAGACTCACTGACTTGGTTGACACATGTCATCGGTTCCCAATTGCACAGATCGATGCTCATGCTGTTGATCACTGGTCCAGACTCGATTATTTACAGACTGATGCCATATAGCTGGAATATTGCAGAGTGCAGCATAAAACATAAAACTACTCACTCACTCACTCACTCACTCACTCACATACATATCCCAAAATATTTCAGATGAACTCCTGGTACCTGTTCTCTGGACAGCTGACCAACTTCACTGAGGAATACCTTCTGTGGCACTGGTTTGGACAGGTATGTAACCAAGGTTACTTGAGATGTTATCAAGATTGCAGTGTTATTTGTTTTCAGCCATGTAGAATCTTTGATGTCTAGCTAGTAGTAAGCAGTGTATTGTTTAATCTTCTGCAGAATGTTCGATGTTTAGAATCTAGTTAGCAGCTCAGTTTATTGTCATCTATGAAGCATATTTGATGTGTAGCACTGAGTTACTGATATCATCTGTAATAACTGTCATTTGTCTCTTTCAGAAAACTCGCTGGGATAACCATGATCTGATAACTGTATACAAGGAATACATCAAGTCCATCAATCCACAAAACCTTGCTCTCTTCATCGAGTCCTACCTGAAGTGAGTTGTCTGGCTTTGTCTCAGTTGTATATGTTCTACACATGAATACCTGGGTTAGAATTTGTTTCCAGCAACCCACACTTGTTGTAAAGGGCAGCTAAAGGGATTGTGTTGCATGTCAGGGATATGATAATTATCTTGATGCTCATGATGTCTGTCACTGGATCGTCGTGTAGTTAAACGGCAAACGAGCAAACGGGCAACAAACAGATAAAATGATAAACAAGACCAAGATCTATTCTATATCCATACAATCTGTACCATTTACACTAATTTTGTCTCTGTGACTACCATGAGCTGTTTCTAACAGTTTCATACACATCTGTTCAAGAAGTTCCACATATCCTTGTGATTGTTATATACCTCATATGATTGACTAGTTTTGGACAGAGAGGTTGTTGAATTTAAAGGCCTGCACAAAAGGTTTTGCTTGTTTTCTTCTTTTTTTTATGTCACTTCTTGAGTTACCATATTCTGACAAAGAATGTGCATTGTAAGTAAACACATGTTATTTGTTATCAGACGTACAGACATGAACATTGTCCGGGAGCTTGACCCATTGAAGAAGATGCAGAACAGGACTATCAGGTAGGTGATCAGATGTGTGGATAGGAAGTTAAGGAAGGACTGTCTCCATTCTGGGGAAGTGTCTCTACAGTATGGAAACCTGTGCAAGGCAGAATACATGGAGAAAAGACACCTACGAGATACCCAAGAGTTACCCCCACAGATACCCCATAGTTACCCCCCACAGTTACCCCCCACAGATACCCCACAGTTTCCCCCACAGATTGTCCACAAAAGGTCCCAGGTACATGTATCCCCGGCTTGTTAAAGCTGATGGATTTTGGTAATAAGGGTCTGATGGCTACAGTGTGTGTCCCTGGAGAATCAAAACCCTAAAGAGATTAGAAGCAGTTCGTCATGTAATTGTTAGCAGAAATTCTGAAGCTTGTATATCAAGATGCAGCTAATCAAAACCCTAAAGAGATTAGAAGCAGTTCGTCATGTAATTGTTAGCAGAAATTCTGAAGCTTGTATATCAAGATGCAGCTAATCAAAACCCTATAGAGATTAGAAGCAGTTCGTCATGTAATTGTTAGCAGAAATTCTGAAGCTTGTATATCAAGATGCAGCTAATCAAAACCCTATAGAGATTAGAAGCAGTTCGTCATGTAATTGTTAGCAGAAATTCTGAAGCTTGTATATCAAGATGCAGCTAATCAAAACCCTAAAGAGATTAGAAGCAGTTCGTCATGTAATTGTTAGCAGAAATTCTGAAGCTTGTATATCAAGATGCAGCTAATCAAAACCCTAAAGAGATTAGAAGCAGTTCGTCATGTAATTGTTAGCAGAAATTCTGAAGCTTGTATATCAAGATGCAGCTAATCAAAACCCTAAAGAGATTAGAAGCAGTTCGTCATGTAATTGTTAGCAGAAATTCTGAAGCTTGTATATCAAGATGCAGCTAATCAAAACCCTAAAGAGATTAGAAGCAGTTCGTCATGTAATTGTTAGCAGAAATTCTGAAGCTTGTATATCAAGATGCAGCTAATCAAAACCCTAAAGAGATTAGAAGCAGTTCGTCATGTAATTGTTAGCAGAAATTCTGAAGCTTGTATATCAAGATGCAGCTAATAAATTGAAGAGTGTATTCCTTGTTAGATCCTCAATGCTCCATGCTTGTAAATGATGGGCAGGAGGGTAACATTGTGTGACTGAGTCTACCAGGATGCTGTGGACTGTAAGTATGTCAGCTAGCTTGGTCCAGAAGCCCTTCAGACTGTCATGATCATGTTGCCCTGTTGTCATTAACAAGAGTTTTATTTATTTTATCTCAGGTGCCGGTCACTGATGCTTGTTGGAGATGATTCTCCCCACATGGAAGATGTGGTCAACATGAATGGACGCATGGACCCACAGGAGACAGACTTCATGAAGGTACATGCCCAGTATTTCATTGTCATCACAACTTGTTAATCTTTGACTCCTTGAAACCCTGTCCTGTGGTCTTGTGGATCGTGGGGTTCAATCCACAGCTGGTTTTCCTACAGATGTATATAGATGACATTTGTTTCTCTGACTGGTGCCAGGTGTGAGGTGATAGTACTGATACAACAAGGACTAGACAGCTCCGAGTCATGATACTGTGTCTGAGAGGGGTTTGTCCAAGTATAACTGTTGCATGGGCTTGCACTACTTGTCTGGCCCAGTACAAGCAGCCCCACACATGCTAGCATATCCCTGTATCGGTGCAATAATCATGAATGCATCAATAAACCTCATTTCACCCAAACCCATTTCTTCAGAAACATTGAGTATTTCACATTTCTTTTCCAGTTATTAAGGAAATGTCAGCTTATATTCCTTGCACTCTGACTGCCCCATGATTGCATTTCTGATAAAGATAAATATTGTTAATACTTAAGTTATTAGGGAAATAGTATTGGAAATACTTCATTAAATCAGGTTCCACTTGCAGTGTTGACTTTGAAACAGACAGGTAAAGTGTTCCTGTAGTTTCAACAATAATTTAATAATTGATAAATAGTTGGTGTGTTCTACAACAGACCCCTTAAGCATGTGAAGTCTGTCAAAGATTGTTTTGTGTCTACTAGCCTCAACTCAGTTTTGAAGAGATTTTAGCATGTGTTTTCTAAGCTGAGTGCCAAAAGCGTAACCAAAGTTTGCAAGACTTAAGGCTCAGACTAGTAGCAGAAATCTTAAACTGAATGCCTATTGCATGTTTGAAGTACTTATTGTCTGACTCTTCTCTCTTCTCACAGATCGCTGACTGTGGAGGGATGCCGCTGGAGGAGCAGCCAGGCAAGGTCACCGAGGCCTTCAAGCTCTTCCTGCAGGGCATGGGCTACGGTAAGTGAACACACGTACTTGTGATCTCATGACTGACAGCTGAAAGCCTCTAGTGTCACATGGCATTGTCAACACTTCACGTTCCTGTTTGCATAATGTTCTGCCTTTAACCATGAACTCACTGCCCAGGTAACAGTGTAGTGTCGATTTGGGGCTAATTTTAGTCTGGTAATGAAATAAAGCTCTGTATTTGTCCCAGGAGGGAAAACAACTCTGTGCATGTTCTGTTGAACCTTGGATTCAATACCTCAATTATGTGTTCACAGACTATGCATTATGTCCAAGGTCGTGAAGTGTTGACAATGGAGTGCTGTTCTCTTAACCACTAATATCTGACTTGTCTTCTGTTTGTCTCTCTGCTATTCCAACCTGACTATGGCAACAATCTTCTGTTCAACTGTGTGTGGGGTTTGTTTCTGCTACATAATTCACACACCAATCTGAATTTCTTAATGGAAGTGATGAACTACTTGCTCTCTCTTTAGATTTCCTTTAGCTGCAACATGACTGGATTAATCCTGTACACTTGTTTGCATATTCCATTAATAGATTCTTTAAGTCAAATTTCACTGATCAATGCTTGAGACAGTGCTCTAGTTTTAAAGTCGGTAATTTGGGGTAAGGGAGATAACTCTTATATGAAAGTCTCACAGCAAATATCACAGTCAAGTATTGTCACATTGTAATATTCAGAAACAGCTTCTTCAGCCGACACCAAATCCAGATGCTTTCAGTTTCAGGTCTTGTGAACTTGTCTCCAAGTTCACTGGCTAGAACTAAGTATGAACTTGAAAACAAATCATTAGTGCTCGTATTATTTAAAACATCATTGGTGCTCATATCTAAAACACTTCATTGGTGCTCATGATATTGAAAACTTGTGATTGGTGCTATTTTGTTATGGAAAACACACTTTGCACTTTATCTACTTTCATGGATGAAATTATTATGTCATGATAAATGTTTTTGTGATTGATTCTGACTTATACATAGTTATATCTTCATATTTGTTTATATGCTTTCAAGTCCAGGGTAGAAATTTGTAGCCAATGCATGATGATGAAGAATGTAAGCCTTTATTAAAAATTATTAGAAAACGTGTCACAAATTTATTTATCAAAACATGAAATTTTCACTGCTCATACTTTTATTCATCATGCATGTAATCATTTAGTATGGGTTATTTGTTTGTATAAATGTACATCAACTTAACATGGCGAGGGATCTCCTTCTATCATGTCTATGGTAATATATTAAGAACTAATTTGACAAATATTACTGACCAACCATTGGAATTAACTTATGAGCACTGTCCTGTGAAGGTAATTTAATAAATACTTGTAAATCTGTTAAGACTGAAATATTAGAAAATCAGTAATGTAAATGACTGTTTTTCATATTACCTCTTACAGAAAATACACGTCTCTGCATCATTATCCTCCATGGAATCACTGAAATCTTAAACAAGAAAGTGAAACTCATTTTTTGCATGTTTTTTTCAAACGTTTATGCACAAAAATATTAAACTGGTTTCTGTTTGCACTGTCTGATCCACCTTAATACGAGGTGTATGGCCATGTTCAGAACAAGAGATATGTGATTTATAACATGTTACAATAACATGCTGTAACATGTAACAATAACATGCACTGCAGCAGTAACATCAGACTAATACCTCTCAGTGCTAATACCTCTGTCCATACCTTTGTCTGCCTTGTTGTTTGATACCTCTTTAATACCTCTTACTCACTCACTGTGAACTCGAGTGGCTGGGTAGCCTGGTGGCTTAAGTGTTTGCTTGTTACCCTGAAGCCCCTGGTTTGATTCCTCACATGGGTACAATGTGATGCCCATTTCTGGTGTCCCCTGCCGTGATATTGCTAAAAGCAGCAAAAAGAACAAACTTACTCACTCACTCACTCTGTAAAATGATAATGATTGCATTGATCCTAGAACTTCAGACTTACTTTAGAGGGGCATAGGGAAATGTATGTCTCAACTGTCAAGAGCCCCACAGTTGTGTGTGTAGTGTGCCCTGACATTTGATCATGAGTTCCAGAAATGACATGATTATGATAACTGTTAGCACCATACCCATGTGGGTCCTAAAGCATAGCTCTTCCTCCAAGATCAAGCTGACATGATATGTCATGACCATGATTGCCAAAATAGTAGATTCAAAGTAGCATCGACCATATTTCATTCACTTGCTCATGGGGCAAAATGGTACCTATGCAGACACACTGCTTTCTGAATTTGTTAAGTGCTTGAATTCAAATGAGTGGTCAGCTGTTTCTGGACTGGTGCTGTCAGTAATCTGTGGTTGGCCTTGGTCAAGTCCAGCTGTGTTCAGACTGACATCGGATATGTTCTTCACTACCCATTGTTTATAATTATTGAGTGTTTCGAGAATATGGTGGCCATGAGGTCAAAACTCAGGTGTCACATGTCATAATATTCAATTTGCATAGATTGATGCTCATGCTGTTTATCACTGGATTGTCTTGTCGAAACTCAATTATTTACAGGATGCCAACATATAGCTGGAATAAACAAACAAAAACCTCATTGATGTCAACTTTGGTTCTTAAAGTAACTAGAAATAACTAATGCACATGTGTTTTCCTTTCGGTTTATATCAGCATTAAACCCAACTCACTCACTCAATCTCTCTCTGTTTCCTTACAGTTCCCTCTTTGCCGCAGTCCCGAAGCACTGCAGGAAGGATCAGCCAGCTCAGTTCCTCCAACAACCTGGGGAATAAGACAGCAGCTGTCTGTTAGTGTCTGTCCATGTGTAGACCCCCGACATTGCCACTCCAAGTACATCAGCTCCGATAGAGCTACCTAGCTAGATTGCTGTAGCAGCTGGCAAACACTGACCGCCATCTTTGTCCTGTACACTATTTTGATTTCTCGGTTTGAGAAAGGCTGTGCACTCATTTGTGCTAACAGAGTTGATTTGTGTTGTGAACTGAAGGATATGTAAGGTTTGGGGAAGGTGTTATGTGATATATCTGAGCAGCTAAAATGACCCATCACATGACCTGGTTTCAACTCCTGTGGTATGTGCTGACAGAGTTTGTCATGAGTTTGTTTGATCACTTTGACTAACGAAGCAGAGAGAAACATGGTTAACTTTCAATATTTGTTGTGTCTTGGCAATAACATGTGTCAGTCGATCCTGGAAAATAATGTTATTTGTGTACAGTGTTTTGCATTAGAACTTGTTGCTTATCATTAATCAAGACAAATGTGGAATATTGGAGGATTTTTTAAACTTTTGATCTGTATTTTATGATATTTTGCTTCATGAAATTTTATTTGTCACAGTCACTTTATCTGAACGAGAACATCAGAGAACAGAATTCTCCCTTGGCAGAAAGATTGGAACATGTGAATTCCCTGAGAAAAATATTCTGTTAATACATTGACTAGAAACAAGATATTGCCACAATAAAAGTCATATTTGCAAGATATTTTAAAATATTTTACCTACAACTGTTGATAGACAATATTTACATGATATTATTGATGACAGTTCCTTGAGTTATCAGGACGGAATATACAATGTTTTACAGTCAATATTTTAACAATGTTATAATATCATTGATTGATATGATTCTGCTATGGCTGTGAAAATATTCCACAGTTTATTTGATGGAGCAATTATGTCAAAATAACTATATCAGGAATTGCCACTGATTGCTAGCACTGTTGTGAGGATAATACTGGAAGATGACTCTTGGATACACTGCAGTCTTGTAATAGTTGTAACATAATCAAATTACTTGACATTGTCTGATGTCTCAGTACATTTGTTACACAACATTTGTTTTTAACATGTATGAATTTTATGCCCTTTTGTAAATATTTTGCTTCTCATATTTTCCATTTTAGTTGTCATGTGAATGAAAGATTTAATTGTGTACAGATTATGTCTATTACATTGAGACTGGAAAATTATCTTGATTATGCTGTAATATCATGCCATGAACCACTTGGTTTTAGTAATCTTGATTCTAATTTCATGTCTAATTTCTAGTCGAAAACGTTCAGATTTCTTTAAGTGTCCTGGAGCAGATCGGTATATCAGCTGATAATGTTGCATCTTGCAGTGTCTTGACCACTGTTTTTAAGCCTGCATGTTCATTTCATATTCGCTGTTTCTTTTGCACAAACTAAGGTCACATTCCTATGACATACAAAATAATATGCACCTGGAAACATATATAAAAAACATCCAAGTTTTCTTGTGGTGAGAATATTGCCGATGTGACGTTAAACAATAACTCACTCACTCACTCACTCACTCTTGTGGTGAACCTCCATGACTGTCTTAGGTATGCCAGTAACCGAGGCACATGGGATTAATCCCATGTTTCTTGGTTTGTCAACTCTGTTCATAGGTTCCACTAAAATGTTTAATGTACAGAAGACTTTTGTCAAATTTAGCTGAAAGGATTCAGTTTTAAGAAATGGCTATTGCTGTTTTGAATGGTTTTCCAGCTGTATATATTATTTTCACTGCAAGACCATGCTCATGTTTTGTGGACATCTATTTATTTTGTGATGGAAATTCAGACACAGAAGATAATATATAATCTGAAGAAATAGTAACTATGACAGATGATGTCGTAAGCCTACCAGGTGCTGTCTTTGTCACATGTTCAGAGTACCTCGGTGATATTAACCCCCACAGACTGTCAGCCCTTAATCCTCTTTATAATATAATATTAGCTCCAGTAATATATCACCCGATCATGATTATCAGCTGTTTGATTATAAGTCTTGGATTCAGGAGCATGAGAATCAAGAATATATTTTATTTGTGCCGAAGGCAGTGTGTATTGTGAAGGAATTTTGTGATCTAGTGCTTATGAGAGATGAATGCATTCCAAGTATTTGTATGTCTGCTATGTATAAACACATTGATTTGGACATTGTTATTCTATGTAATATTTGTGATATTAGTTGGACAGGACCAGTTTAGTTTCTCTTTTTGCAGATTTCTGGGATTGTAAGGGCAGGAATGAAAGAGAATATTCTTGTCAGTTAATGTGAAGGATAATTTTATTGATATAATTGTTTTTACATAGTGAAAGTACCTATTTTTAATCCAATTTAGAAATGTGATTCTTTATTCTATCATTTTAATCTAATTTGAGGTATATCTCAAAACATGAAAATAAACAGATCTGGCCTAATGTTGTATTACTGTATATTACACTTTATAACTTTACTCCTCTCCACAACTCGTCATCATACATGGTCGTTCTTTCAAGACAAACCTTATGTTCATATTTCCATATTTTCAGACAAGTAGCGAAAGACTGAAACACGCAAATAGATGCAATCTCACACCAAGTGCCAAAACCAATGCAATTAATGTATGCACAATAACTCCCACGGCACAATTCTGTTCAAGTCACAACTCTTAGCCGACAATTTGCGAAAGGATTAATTTTAGTTTTGTGACAACAAATGATTTGTCAGAATGTTTGCTTTTATAACTCTTATGATTAACACAATTTATAATTGCCGTTATATTTTAACTTACATATCATATTTTATTTATTGCTACTCAATACATTTTTGGTATTAGCAGGTTTTACTTTGTACAGAATGTGTTCACTTCATTAATGTGCAGACCAAGTAGAGAGAGACTATTGAGAAGTTCAATGACTGCAGCATTGTGTGTAGGAATCTATTTGTGGGGTAATGTATCTACTGCACACGTCTGTAGACAATAAACAATGTCCGAATATATGCTGTGTCGTCTTTCATTTCATCCCATTCCCCATGTCTACTAATAAATAGGTTCCTGTAATCCTCTGCTTGCCATACGTTGACTGTGATGAAGGCAGGGGACACACTGTAGCCTGGATGGTTGGTTATGTCAGTACAACCCAATATCTGGGGTGGTTGTTCCTGTGGCCAACTGTCTGGGCCAAATATTTTATCTAAAAGGATTACACCCAAGAACAACTGAATGTGTCAGTGGGTGGTGCTTCGCACCTGCTGGGGGTGGACTTCGTGGGTTTTTTTATTCTTTTATCGAAAGTGAATAATTCAGCTAGTGTGAATACAAAGAACCTCCGCGAATTCACACAGATGTCGTTTAGTACCCAGTTGATGTGACGTTGGTAACATAATGCTCGTCTCAGGGCTGAAAATACGCTCACTTGTACCAATCTGAAGTATCATAACCAATACACGGAATGTGTCAATATGTGGTTAGCAGGTAGCAGAACAGATTCCTCTACACGAAACGTTCCGATCAGGTCCTCCACGGCACTCACCGAACGTCCAGTAATCGAGGACGAACGGCAAAACGTGCAGAGAGCTATAGGTACGCGGCCGAGGTGTCCTTGTACAAAGCAACCTTAGCGCTACACAAGTCGTAAGTCTATGTTAAGGTTTGTTTGAACATATTTTATTCAGTATTGAAAGGAACTGGGCATAAGTTATTCAACTGATTAAAAGCCCGCTCCGAAAATTACATGGAAAACATACGTGTAATATAGACATTGAACAGACGCAAGACATATTACACATTAATTGAGAATTTGAGACCCTTGCTGTGTACAATGAATTTATGGACTTGACTAAAAATATTTTCATTTATAGTTTGTAGCAGTCTAAAGCTGTCGTACAGAATGGCGTTAATATCTATGCTTACTTTCAAGGTAAGGCAGTTACCTTAGGGTTAAGAGCGCTTTGTACAACGGCACCCATGGAAGGTGCACTAATCAATTTCCACTCAAACAGTTTATCTGCTCATCTGACCGGATTCCGGGGTACAATTGGTCACGGGCAGTGGGACAGTTTGAGATTCGTGGCAATTTGTTGAACAGTACTAAAACGATCTATGACCATACGTCTTCAATCGCATTTCTGGAACTCGAACCAGTTCTTCATTTTTCAGAGCTGGAAGATATCTGTGACCTTGAATGGACTGGGCTTGTTTAACTTGTTTACTGGTGCTGGGATTGCTGTATAATTCTGTTCTGGTTTTAAGAGCAAACCAGTCCTGGAGTGTCAACCAACGAATTACAAAGTGTTTTTCAAGGTCTCGTGAAGACACTCTGTACACATTGCGGCCTCTGGAATTGTTCTTTCTCGTTATGTTAGCCATCAAACTATCAAAGTTGTTTGTGGTGCTTCTTTTGTTATCAGATGTGGAATACTTCATATGTAGCGGGTTGGAATAAGCAAGTCTTACATCATGCTCCGTCGAATCAGCGGACGTTTGTTGAATCGTGATGGATTAAGCCATTCCTTCCAGACACACACAGTCAGACTATTGCTGACACTGCGGCTACACTCTCCAGTAGTAAAGGGGTACTTTGGAGCCCCCTGTGTGTACCCAATCATAAATTGAATTGTGGCTCACACTACTATTGGCTTAAGTTTAACAAGGCTTGAGGCTGCTGTACTGTATACGCAATAAATTTACCATATACTTTTGAGTATCCAATTTACTCTTTCACCCACTCGTTGTGTTTCCACGTGTTGAAGTTCTACTCTAACTGTGAATGTGTCACATTCTTCCACGTGAACTACCCCCAAGAGGATACAACACGCGATGTTTGTTAATCTGTCATGTCATAACTGATAAACTACACAATTTATTCAAATCAAAACGCCGGCTGTTCTATAAAATCTTTATAGGTACTGTATAAGTGAGTATTACTGGATTTTTAATACTGATAGTATCAGATTCGACACTGAATAGTTTCCCATTGACCAACAGCTCTTGCTGGATTTTTAATACTGGTAGTAAAGGTATCCGAAGCGTCATGTGTCCGAACGTCTATTGCCAAAATGGAGAATGCTTAGTCGCCGAATAATGATAATTACACCGCAGTATCTTGAAAGACACTGCCTCAGGTACTTAATCGTAAGGTACATTTATTGTTAGAAAATAATATTTTGAACAATATTTTTGAACAATATATGTTCAGTTTATGTGGAAAAAGGGAAAGTGTGTTGTTGCCTCTCGTGCAGGTTGCTATAGGCACTAGAATAATCATCTTCCTGTTTCTCTGTGAAACTAGTTCACAATTAACACCGAACGCGGTTAACCCCCAACCCGGTACCCATGGTGTACACCTGATCTGTTCAGCTCACGTTCAATCAATAATATCCATTTTGAATACTTGGTGTTAAATGTCGCACACAGCGTGTACAATACAAGAACATCAAATAAGCAATTGTATGTGGAACCTTAACGTATACCTAACGTATCATTTGTCGTATTGAATAATGACTCGAACAATTAAAAGGCACTTGCACAATGCGCTTCTATTCAAGATCGAATGTTAAATGGGTGTGTTACGACAAATGTTTGACACCTATTCAAATGCATGTGAACAATTATCCAATATATGTTCAATATCCACAAATGTATTGAGTGGAGTGATTTATGTGTTTAGTTGTTGTACACACACATATATGAATGTACATACAGTCCTGCGTTGCCGGGCGAGGGGAACACGATGATGACATAAGCTTGCTTTCTATGGTACCGTACTTACTCTTGTTAATTTGCCATTTATGCTTTGGGTAGCACAGTGGCCTGAAGCACCGTAATTCGATTGTTCAGTTGTGCCCCCAAGTCAGGATCCGTTGTGGGATTAAATAGTAATAAATACCAAATTCTCCTTTAATACTGCAATGTAAACCAACCCTCGGTGGTTTAACCTGGGAAAAGTGTACAACCTCCATCACTTCTAAAAGTGATGTTGAACACAAACCACTCATTTGTGAATTTAACCCGTGAAGATCCGGGTTAGAATTGATCTTCTGTAACACATGCTTGTCGCAAGAGGCGACTAACGGGATCAGGTGGTCAGGGTCGCTGACTCGGTTGACACATGTTATCGTATCCCAATTGCGTAGATGCTGTTGATCACTCATGCTGTTGATCACTAGTGCTGGATTGTGTGGTCCAGACCGCCGCCATATTGCTGGAATATTGGTGAGTGCGGCATAAAACTAAACTCACTCACTCATGAATTTGCCATTGGCTTTAGCATTTTCTAGCGCTAAACCATTACATGTATTTAAGACGAGAGTACACAGCCAGACACACAGAGTCTTTATTCCAATAAGAAAATACAACAATTAATTTCTAAGAGGGGAAAGTTCTATGGATATACAACTTAATTATTACAATATATGCGACGTTTCGGCGTAGATACTAACACCGTTATCACCACACCGACTTCTAAAAGCCACTCAAGTTCGGTTTTACTCCACTTGTAGTAATATTCCAGCAATATCACGAAGGGGAACACCAGAAATGGGCTTCACACATTGTACCCATGTGGGGAATCGAACCCTGGCCTTCGGAGTGACGAGCAAAGGCTTTAACCACTAGGCTACCCCACCGCCCCCACTCAAAGACGTCAGCAATAAACATTTCATAAGTCTAAAGTACATAGTAACATTTGATAAAAGAGAACATATAAATGTTATATAATATATTTTGATCACCAGTATAGAGATTTGTGGAACCTGATGGGCAATGTTTAATCAGTAACATATAGTCTTGCGTTGAAATCAGATACTATATAAGGTTAATAGCATGATCAATCACCCATAGCGTCGGAGAATGATGACATACTCAGGTACAAATGTGATAGGTGAACTTTTACAGGTAATGAGTCTTCTGCTTCCAGGGTCTAACTAGACTACCGTTTGATGGAAACAAATATCTCCGTTATTGAAAAGGAGCCCCAGTGAGATAGGTGACTGAACCTGAAGCTGGGGAAAATCTAGGCTTGGTGCATCTGATACTTTTCGATGACAGCAAGGGTTGGGCGGAGTGAAAAACGTATCATTCAGGAACGTGAGACTCCGGTCTAACCATCCGTGTCCACACTCATGCAGTTCAACCTTAAATAACGTGACGTGAAAGGACATATTCACTCACTCACTCACTCACTCACTCACATGATACAAACTAATTACGCTTTTATACACATGTACGACACATCTTCAAATGTACGTATCCGAAATATTACGTACGGTGACAACTAATTTTGAAGTTTTATTACCTCCAGGCTTCACGCTACACTATTTAAGTATGATTGGTTGTCAAGTTCGAGAGTCGATATTTAAAATCAGTTTTTGTAGGTCGTTTGGAAACAATTCACCCAACTACACATTGCACAATCCTTGAAAACAAAACATTTTATATTCGCGGGTGATAGCCAAATTGGCACGAGGCAATTAGTGGAATTAGATGTCAGTTTTATTTCATACGGCAATTTTCTGACCAGAAGCAGGGATGTATGATTCACAGCGTAGAGTAAACATGGTTTGTTGGTTTGTTGTTTAACGCCTATCGGTGATATCCCAGATACATGGCGGCGATATTCCTTGGGCCTTAGGCGGATCCAAGAGTGTGCTGCGTCATTTTTGTCTGGAAAGTTTGTTCAATGACCATTGAAACTCGGGTGAAAATGAAGTGTGAGCCCCGTTTTCGGAAAGTGCACCCCCCACCCCTTTCTAAAATCCGGTATTCTAATTGTCTGTATCTTAAACCAGTGGTTGATATTATGGGCAAAGTAGGTCCCACGTGTCGGGGCACGATGAAAGCCAAACCAGCCTGAATACCTGAACATTTTGACCATACCCTACTAGCAGCACGTAGGGGTCTGTAAATAACCTAGTCGGAAGACAATCCAGTGATCAGCAGCATGATGATCGATTTACGCAATTAGTTCGATGATATGATAGTAGGCGTGTGAAGCCTGAACAGAAACATTTGTATAAAATCCAAGAAAGCTCGTCATTTGTATCTATTTAATTTTGTGATGTTTTGTGATACTAATCGGAAATAAGAAAATAAAATTGGTTTCTAATTGTATTCTTAAACTGTTTTGGCAAAGAAGAAAATAAATGCAAATTGTACTGTTACGACTCTTACAAGCAGGTTGGTCTTTTCGTTTTTGAACAGAAAAATACTATGGTCATGGTCGTTTAGTGAGTCAAGGAATTAAACATTCATAAACATTCATATAATATTACTGTTGATTGTTTAATATCATACAAACGTTTCAGTCGTGAGGATCCGTGTCTCTAAAATAATCTATTTACTAAACAGGATAAAAATGTATTGTCGCGCGCACCTACTGTTAAATAACGGACACGAGCTGCCAGCTGTACGGTAATGAGGCCGCACATATGCAAACGACCCCTGACCTTTCATGCCGTAGCGTGGAAACTGGTAAACATTCAAGATGGCGGCTAGTTTGTGTTGAACATCAGGTGCCCGTTTCCTCACAGAAAGTT
Source organism: Haliotis rubra (assembly GCF_003918875.1). Classification (NCBI taxonomy): domain Eukaryota; kingdom Metazoa; phylum Mollusca; class Gastropoda; order Lepetellida; family Haliotidae; genus Haliotis; species Haliotis rubra. Next base: position 987,709 of record NW_025765825.1, on the reverse strand, counting down.
TTGAAAGAAACCAACCCGAGGGAACTGTCCAGCTGAGGAGGCATCTGATCTGTTTGGGAGGTTTATATATCCGCAATGTCGGACGGAAATCTTGGCCGTGGCTCGAAGAACCGGGCCACGAGCGCCGAGGCCAAGAAAACTCGACTAGCTGCTCTGGGACCCGGTGAAAACATTAAAGAAAAGCAGGTATTGTCAACATATATATGATAAATTAATGAATATATATACATTCTGAGCTCAAGATATTACGTGTATTCATATAATAAGACAGGTTTCAGTAATATAAAAACGCTTTGGTTTGGAAACTCTAATCGTTACCCACCGACATGCACAATGAATATACGCTATATATAATACAGTGTGTAACTAAAGATATGTGCCATTGTATATGTAATATATGCAACTCCAACCATGCTCTCCCATCCCGAAGTATTTCTTCTTGTTTACAAACAGCGATTTTTAATTCTTCCATAGATCTATATACCTCATGGGATGATATGATGGCAGATATTTTATAAATATTTGTTCTCAATTAAATATTAATGTTTTGACACATTTACTGATGATTTAGACACATGATTCCATATCACAGCATGGCCATGCTATAAATCCAGAAACGGCCATTCATACTTTGTATCAAAATATCCATAAATTCTATAAATTTATCTGCCTTGATAATGAAGTGAACTAGTTGAAGTTCTATACATCAATTACCGGAGATTTATAATAGCCCTAAGGTATCTTATAAAGCTATGGTCCTTAAGGTATCTATGGTTTGAACTTAGGGATAAGTTCATGAACATTTTCAAACAGTTACATCCAATTATAAACTAACTGGAATACCAACAAGTGATCCATATAGTTTATCTGTCATACAACCCTGCATTTGCACCTTAAATGTTTATGAAAACCTTCATATTTAATTTTTTGCTTGTTTATTTCATTGCAATAAAAATGTGTAATCTCTTCTTCTTGAATCATCAGGGTTAGATTCTTTTACAAAACATACCACAGAGCAACTTATATACTCTTGAGATATGCATGTCCAAACTTGTAATTTGGAATTATTTTCAGTAGTTATAAGTATTAGTATATAGACAAGTGTAAGCATAGCTTATTTAACATTATTTTACCCAGGCTTTGGACAAGTGGCTGCACTTCTACATACAGGAAGAACCATGTTGAATGCAAAATGCCTATACAGAATAAAGGGACATAACTCTGCACATCATAGCAATAAGCTGTAGCCATTGCATGTGGGAGAACATAAAATCTCACACAATGTCAGTCAGCTTGTCAGTCAGTCCATACTTTCTGGTATAACGCTGTACCAAAATCTGAGTCTTTCAGCAGTCACCACTCCAGTTGTGCCATCTTATACATGTTAATACAGGAATTGTTAAGATTGACTAATTCACATGTTGTATTGGTTTGTGAGATCTAATAATATCCAATTGCAAGTTGCACATCATGTTTATCTGTGTTTGACTTCGAACTGATTCATATCAAACAAACTATATTCACTGGAGCCTCATGATCTTCTAGACAATAACTGTATAAATGCATGAACCCATAAAAATCATGACAAAGACAATTGTGTTACATCTTCACAGGTTTTTCCAGGAACTGTAGATAACTCAATGCATCTTTGGTGGTTCTGAGACTTCAGTTAAGGAGGCCTAGCTATGATAATGTTTTCAAAAGGAAGTAGATATTATCAGACCTAGAAAGACAATTGTGTTTGAATTGTGCTTTTCTGATTTCATAATGAAGTAATGTGAAAGATTAAGACAATAATTGGTGTAAACAATTGTTTGTGTACCAGAGCCGTCTACAATGTTCAATTGGCACACCGTAACTAGGCATGGCAGGAACCTGTGGTACTGGGTTTGAAACCCAGTTGACCCTGATTGAGTTTCTTGGTTTGTCTGCACCATTCCTATGTTCAAGGGTTTCAACAGTAAATGTCTTACACCTGAACCACTATAGGCTTTCATCTGTTTTGAGACTTGGATGAAGTTCAAAGTGGAGTTAAACCCATCTCACTCACTCACTCACTAAGTGAAGCTGATACAGTTATTGTCACTGTGAGAAGAGGGAAATCATAAGCTTTGGGTAATGATACATATAACAGACTTGGATTTCAATGACAAATTGAATTTTGCAACATCTTTCAGTTATCTTGTCCAGTCAATCTCCAACTGCAAGTGAAATAAAAGTTGAGTAAATGTTAAACCTAACAAACCGCATGTAGAAGAGAGAAAAACACTTGAAACCTCATCAAAATGTTGCTACAACTGTAACACAAAAGTTTGTCATCCAAAACATCATGTTTTTGTTGCTTCGCTTCAAAAATAGAAATATGTATTAGTATGTGCATGTTTTCCCATCTGATTCCATGTTGTGGTATGAATTATGTAGCCACCAATGAATGAGGTTTGATTAACGTCAATCACGTGTCAGATTATTACTGTGTGAAGCCAAGAGTATTGACACTAATCAGGTTAGTAGTGTTTATTAGCGGTAATAAACATGGTAATATCGCACCTTATTTATCATATTTCACAGAGCATTGCCTACGATTGTTCCAGAGCTCTCAAGGGTGATAATATCTATGTAGTGGGGATAATCCAACTGGCAGCAGGCTGTACAATCCACCTAATGTGATTGACTGTAAATAGGTTTAGTCACACTTTATTAACCCAGTCAAGAAACTTTTTTTTATCTCTGCAAGGAAAACTTAGGGTTGACTAGTCAGAAATGTGATGTTAATCTAAACATTTATCAGTTTTATATCTTAAAATCATGTTTGTAATAAGCAAATTAGTCAGTTGAAGTTTTGAAATTTTCACATTCTATTTGTATTGTTTTGGTAAACATTTGTTTGCATGAACTTTTTTACATTTCCATCCTTTTTGATATCAAATTAATTTTATTTTTTATTTTATGAAAATATTATTTCAAATAAATTTATGATTTAATTTTTTAAAACATTGATGATCATTACTAATTAAAGGTAATTTGCATTTGTGTCGCCTGTTTACTAGTGTGTATGGTGTTCCCAGTTACCTGACAGTAACGACAAGCCGCTTGGCCTACCTGTCATCAGGTGTAGCGTCACACGACAGATCCAGACATGTTACCTGTAGTGTTTATTGTTGTGTACCCCGCAGGCTGGGTGGGCAGGGAAAGTCCAGTACATGCTTGAGACCAGCTGACTAGCTCACTCAGCCTGGGGGGGTTGTACAGGCTTAGACTTGACAGGCTGGAGGCGGGCTGCATTCCTATAGGTTATACTTGAAATGAAATAGGAAATCAATATATACGACTTGATCACTGTCACAGAATGGTCGTAAAAGGAGTAGCTCAAAGAAACTAGGATAATTTAGTCTTGTATATTCATGGCTGAGTCACTATTTTGCATTTAGATATATTTATGATTGTATGTTAACACTGTTAATATGGTAAAATCTAAATCTATATAATCTATGCCTTATTTTGATTGCTATTACAGACCCGTGCAAAAAGTATTCGGACACTTGATGTAATTTCCATAGACTTGCATGTTATTTCAGTGGAGCATAAATAATTTTCATGAAGTGAGTTTAGGATGTATCTTTGTAACCTTTGACAGGCAAATTTGAAATCATCTCTGCTCTCCACACATAATTTCAGTTCAATTTTCCGACCACTATCTAACTAATGACATCACATTTATCAACTACATATGGTTCCACAATGCACAATTCCATAGGCTGACGTATTAAAGGAGTTCACAGCACTGTATATATGTTGATTAAATGTGTTGCCATTCGATAAATAGGCAACTCAAAATGAAACAGAAATTATGTGATTGTAGGTAAGATAATTCCTCACAAATGAGCCAAGTTTGACTTGGATCTTAAGAAAATTAAATCCATGAAAATTATTCATGCTACACTAAATTTACATGTAAGTCTATGGAAATTACATCAAGTGTCCGAATACTTTTTGCACTACTCTGTAGCATGCATTTTTTTGTAGTCGATGGTTCATACTGATGATACAACATACAAGCTATGTTGGGAAACAATTATTTAGGAAAACACTAATTACACTGTGAGTTTCTGGTTTTATAGGGAAACGAGTAATTGATTAAGTTAAAATTGGTACCCATTGAACATCAGCTATCACAGTTCTTTTGTTTAGATTGACTCCAAATAGGTCCAGGGCCTAGATTTCCCGAAGCTCTCTTAGGGCTAAGATAGTCATAAGTGCCATACATTAACATTAACTTACGACTATCTTAGCGCTAAGAGAGCTTTGAAAATCTAGGCCTTGTACCATAGTTGAACTAAGTATCGTGTTTTTCAAACTTCCACCCCTGTTGTGTTTGACATAGGAAAGCAGATACTCATATAACATGTAGTATCTGATATAAACAGATGTTGGACATTAAACTAAAGAGCATGCCCAACAAAGGTATCAGCTAAATATAAAACTGTTGTGGTTTGTTTGAGAAAAATAAAAAGTTAACGAAAGGTATTACCTGATCATAAACCTGTTTCAATTTGTTTTAGAAAAAAAACATATTTTAATTTTAAGGAAAGGTATTAACTGAAAAAGTCCTGTTGTAGTTTGTTTGAGAAATTATTATTTGTTTTATTTTCGGGACACTCTTAAAGATATCACAGTCCCAGGTGAGGTGTGATATATCAACTGTGTATTACTCGTATATACTGTCCTTGCAGTAGACACCACTGTACAAGTTACACTGGTAAACTTCACAAAGAGATTGATGTAATGGATAATCCATCGCTGACATTGTGTTTCAATCATTTATGTAGACTAAAAATCACCACTGATTTAATACACTGGCAAAGGTGAAGTGTGTTCCTTAATTAAGTATTTACGATATGCAGACACATTATAAGCAATATTTCATAATACATCACAATCTAAAAAGTCATATTTCAGATTAATATGTACTTTATCAGTAATATTTCATAAGCATCTGTACATTCTTAGAAAAATGTCCTGATACACTGGTACGTTATAAGTAATATTTCATTCTCACCAGTACATTATCAGCAATATTTCTTGATGGTTCAGTGCAATATAAGCAGTATTCAGTGATATACTGGTACATTATAAGTAATATTTGATCATACACTGGAAAGTTCTAACTATAAGCTATCTTTAATTATACACCAGTACATTATCAGCAATATTTCATGTTACATTGGTATATTATAAGCAATATTTCCTTCTGTATCGGTGCATTATAAGCAATATTAGCCAGCAACAAGCCGACTACAAGAGTCAGTTGTGTTTTGTTATAGCCACTCACAAAATGTTGTACTGAATAACTCTGTATTTGTAATTGATTTCTCCATTTCACCTAACCATGCATTACTGTAGACCTTTAGATTTTCACATTGCCCTGCTGTCTACTGTTGTGTTTTATTGCTTTAGATTAGAAATGTTTGGTGTGTCAAACATGCTCAAAACTGCCCATACATCAGTCAGTCTCTGATAAGGTGATGTAATTAGGGACCGTTCATAATTTATGGCTTAGGAGGAGGAGGAGGGAGAGAAATGATTTGGGGGTCACGCATTTTGTTCTGGGAGATGGGGGTGTCATCAATTTTGTACACATGGGTGGTGGGTGGGGGGGTTGTCAGCAATTTTGTACATAAAATATATTAAAATTATGCTTAAAAATTATTTTGAAGGGGAAGGGGAGTGGGCATTGATTTTGTACATGACATGCAGGGGGGTTCACTTACTTTGTACATAAATTTTAGGGGGAGTCATTCACATTCTACATGCTCCTCCATAAAAATCATCATCACTCCCCTAGCCATAAATTATGAATGGTCCCTTATACTGTAATTAATGTCACTTAAATATTTTGGATTATCTTTTCCCATTTTTAATTTTCTATTGTAACCGGTTTAATGCTGACATCTTGGTTTACAGTATTAAATATACTTAAATAAAACTGCAACAAAGAAATATAAACAGAAATTGTAAGGTGAGAAAGTATAATTTCATGATTTCATTAATTACATGTTAAAGAGTTATCTCCCTTTCCATGTCAAATTTCTTTTTACATTTTTTGTAGTGCTGATTTATGTTAAGATATGAGACAGGAAGGAAATAGCAACATTCTCGTTATTTAATTTAATGAAAAAAGTCTTTGCATAAGATTGATTTTATTACTAGGTCGTTTGAAGTAGAATGTGAATAGAGTATGATTTATGGATTCGAACTTCCTTTATTCTTTCAATATAACCTTATTGTATGTTTGGCAACAGCGTCACATGATCAGTTAGTTATGTCAGTAAGGGTAGACAACTCATGCTGTTGCTGGGAATCAAGTTTTTGGAATCAAGGCTTGGTCTGCTTGAAAAACTTTCACAAATACATATTTAGGCCATATATAAAAATAGTCCTGTTTCTCATTACCGTCCCCTGTGAAGGTCCGGGTTAGAATATTGATCTTCAGTAACCCATGCTTGTCGTAAGAGGTGACTAATGGGATCGATCCGACCCTAAGATTTTTGTATTTTTTGCACTAGAGAAAATGCAACTTTGACACTAAAAACGTGCATGAATTTTCACATTTCTAAGTATTGATTTTCTATTGGAGAAAAGGTGAAAATTTCCACAGAAATCAAGGTTTTTTTTTTTGACATAAAATAAAATAAAATGTAAAATTGAAATCTGCCCTCCTGACCCATATTTGTTTTAAAAGCGATGAGAGTGAGTGAGTGAGTTTAGTTTTACGCCGCACTCAGCAATATCCCAGCTATATGGCGGCGGTCTGTAAATAATCGAGTCTGGACCAGACAATCCAGTGATCAACAAAAGCGATGAGAAACAATAATATATTTTATGTGGCCTTACAGAATACATGTAATATCCCATCACATTATCCTCCTGGTCTGTTTATACCATCATGACTGTAAGAAACATCTACACTGAATTGAATCCATACTCATTTAACTGTTATCTTTAGGAAAACAAATATGTGTTTGTGTAACATTTTTAACATTTTGCAAAAAAATGTGACTTAAAGAAAAACTGAAAAATCTGACATAATGTCCCGTGAGCAGCTGCATTCACAAGAATTGAATATCTTCTCCTTCAGAAAAACAAATCAGTAATACAGTCTGATCAAGCCATTCTAAGAGATTGATATCCAGATAAGTATATAGGTTTATACCCAGGTATATTGTTTGCTTAAGATAGGAATAAAACATATTTACCTTCCAATGCATGCGTATTTGTATGCTTCAGGCATCTCAGTGTTAGCAATGGGGCTGTGGAAGGAACAGGGCTTTTGTTCACAGGTGGCCGTCTGCTCTCATTTACAATGCACCAACGTTTTGATTATGTCTCCTCGCGGGTACCTGGGGCTGTGTACATTGTCTGCACTTGAAGTCATTGACGTGAAACTTCAAATTTGTCTCTTCACTTCACGTTTAGGACTGTAATTTACCCCAGGTGTCATGGGATTGTTAGGGTTATATTGTTCAATATGGGTCTAAATCATCATTTAGTGACATGGAGGTAATATACCACCGCTTTCACAATAAGGGGTAGTTTCATGTGCTTTCATGTAGATGTCAGCTACACTTGTACAGATGTGAAACTCAAGATAAGAGAACTCACAGAGCCATATACAACTTTATGTCCACGTTACTGGGGTGACGACAAACAGAATGATTCGGTATTCTCAGTGGAGCCAATGGACCTATTTATCACTCCCCTTTTACGTTTCCTCCAATACGTGTAGTGAAGTCGCAGATATACGGAGAGTTAATCACTGGAAGATGTTAATATAAGACCACGTTATCACTGTTGGGAAACAATTGTTCCGTTTCTTCAGAATGGTGGATTAGCGGTGAGGGATTGCTGAGCACATGTTGGCAAGTCTCTGTGGTTGTTGTCATGGAATGATATGGGGTGCTTTTGATACTGAATGAAAAAATACCACGTTGATATAGTGTCAACAGACAAACCCTGTGATTCCGGGATTTGACAGCTGCTGCTTTTGATCTTGATTCAAACATTTGCCTGTTGCCCTTCTGGACTGGCTCCAGGTGAAAATACCTATGTTGTTGAGTTGTCCAAAAGGAAGAAGCATTTCACGTGGAACTGTGAAATATTGATAAATTCTAATATGGAAGGAGGAAAGAAGAAAAACCTAACAAAACAGTCCAGCTTCATGTTTGTGGACAAGACTGCCTTTCTGGTGGGTAATACGTTGATATATCGCCTCATGTCTGTTATACCACTGTATGTACTAACTATGCAAGATGAAGGATACTTTAAACTAAATGTATTTTGTTTTCCTGTGAACATTTGAATGGACTATTTTGGTTTTGCATTACGTTTGTAGACTTTTTGTAACCTTGACTTAAAAATTTAACGGTTTAAAATTTTGTAATTTAAATAAGCTACGGAATATGACCACACTGTTTTTCTTTATGTCCTTATACATATTTTGAGTAGTGCTGTATTTTGGGAGGATATGGTTCACATGTTTTATGTATATGGATCTGTGCTCTCACTAATTTTGTTAATTAGTGATGAGGTACAGATCCCTTTGGAAGTGTTATTTACAACAGATGGTTGCCATGAAACACAAAAACAAATACCTACTACGAGAACTGCTATCAATAATTGTTAACTAAATATCGATCAGTTATCGATAAATATCGGAGAAGTAAAATGTGAGCAAAAATGACCAAAAACTTTTGCCAGCCCCATCAACACACATGCAGTTATTGAGTTGTCTGGGTAAATTACAGAAATCTACAAATAAAAACTGGGAACAAAAGGGTTGGAGGTTGGTTTGTGTGAAGGGACACACACAAATTGTTACAGTTGTTAGATATTTTAGACCTTTATGAAATACACATATCCTCATCATGTTGTTACTTCTGGAACATATTTCATTATTTTGCTTCAGGATGTTGATAAGGGTTAAGTAAAATGACGGTTTCTCAAAACATCAACAATTGTAGATGAACTTTCGAATGATTTCACACATATATTTGAGAATATTAAATGTACAGCTTTTTAGATAGCATCATGTATTTTAATGCATCAGTAGATTCTTACAGTGATCTGAAAGTATATATCAAATATATCTCAGGTATATCTACCTGTTATCACTTGGTTGTACTCATTCCTGCTTGAGGTAGATGAAAGAATCTACATCCAAATGTCCCTAATGCAATACAATAGAGGGGTGTACTATGAGAACAAGTGTTGGGAAGAAGTAGCCTAGCTAGGCCAGAATCTCCCCCCTTTTCATAGAAAACAGAACAAATTATCCTAGTTTAAACAGGGGGGAAACTTTGGCCTAGAGGAGGAAACTTTAACCTAGCGCAAACTTTCCCCGGGATAAGAGTATCATAAGACGAAACTTCCCCGGGGGAAAGTTTGGTCTAGGCCAGATTCTCCCCGGGGAAAGTTTAGACCGGGGAAGAAATGGCCTGCTACACCGGTATATCTCAATAAGCTTTTCAAACGATACGTATTGCAATATTTTTGCTGAGAACTGGTATATTGCGTAAAGAACATAAAGTTTTTGTGATTATCTTTATGGTTTAAATTAAAATCTTTAACAGACTTTCATTCACAACAAATGTTTTCCTTCATTATTCAATGACGAAACGGCATACTGTCATACTCTAAATTGTATAAAAATGAAACTAGAATCCCTGACTATGCAACCTAATTTTGAGATTGTTGTTATCAGAACCATAACATATGTTTAGGGACTTGTAATGTAGAAAATAGGATTGACATGCACATTTAGTGTCACTCACTGTCAAACACTTGAGTTCCCAATATATTGCAATACGGGTTCCTGAATCGCAATATATCGTAATACGTATCGCAATACGGGTACCTGAATCGCAATATATTGCAATACAATTATTTGCCAATACACAGCCCTAGCTTCATACAATATATGAAGAATTATATGTGAACTATTGGCGGGAATGTTGACTTTCTTTGAGACTTGATTGTAGGTCAGGTTTTTAGTTGTGAGAAATCATTTAAGTAAATAATCATAACATATTGTAATGTGGAAAACAAAGATGTATCATACACCAACATTTGACGTGAAAAGGAAAGGTCTATCTGCCAAAACTCTTATTGTTCAAACAAAAATAGTTGAAATAGAGTATATAGATGACAAGTAGAAGGAATTGCATAGACAACATTTTTATGCAAAGTGTGCACATAATTTGCTATGTTTAAACTTCTATCAGAGCAAAACAGTTTAATGTCAGTTCTTTTAAACACAAAATTCAACAAAGATAAATTCACAGAATGATTTTTATTTATTATCACACACAAATACGTTGATATGAAATCAGTGACATTATTCGAAACAGTAATCGTTTGCAAGCCCTTCCCAATATTACCAGCCTGAAGTGGCATGGTCTATCACAAGGGATGATATAAGAACGAGGGTGGGAAAGAAGTAGCCTTTAAAGTTGATTCAAGGGTGGGGAAAGTTTGGCCTATTATACTGTATGTACTAACTATGCAAGATGAAGGATACTTTAAACTAAATGTATTTTGTTTTCCTGTGAACATTTGAATGGACTATTTTGGTTTTGCATTACGTTTGTAGACTTTTTGTAACCTTGACTTAAAAATTTAAAGGTTTAAAATTTTGTAATTTAAATAAGCTACGGAATATGACCACACTGTTTTTCTTTATGTCCTTATACATATTTTGAGTAGTGCTGTATTTTGGGAGGATATGGTTCACATGTTTTATGTATATGGTTCTGTGCTCTCACTAATTTTGTTAATTAGTGATGAGGTACAGATCCCTTTGGAAGTGTTATTTACAACAGATGGTTGCCATGAAACACAAAAACAAATACCTACTACTGGGACTGTTATCAATAATTGTTAACTAAATATCGATCAGTTATCGATAAATATCGGAGAAGTAAAATGTGAGCAAAAATGACCAAAAACTTTTGCCAGCCCCATAACCACACATGCAGTAGTTGTTGAGTTGTCTGGGTAAATTACAGAAATCTACAAATAAAAACTGGGAACAAAAGGATTGGGGGTTGGTTTGTTTGAAGCGACACACCCACATTGATTACAGTTGTTAGATATTTTAGACCAGTATGAAATACACATATCCTCATCATGTTGTTACTTCTGGAAACATATTTCACTATTTTGCTTCAGGATTTTCATAAGGGATAAGTAAAATGACGGTTTCTCAAAACATCAACATTTGTAGATGAACTTTCTAATGATTTCACACATATATTTGAGAATATTAAATGTACAGCTTTTTAGATAGCATCATGTAATTTAATGCATCAGTAGATTCTTACAGTGATCTGAAAGTATATATCAAATATATCTCAGGTATATCTACCTGTTATCACTTGGTTGTGCTCATTCCTGCTTGAGATAGATGAAAGAATCTACATCCAAATGTCCCTAATGCAATACAATAGAGGGGTGTTGGGGTAGCCTAGTGGTTAAAGTGCTTGCTCATCATGCTGAAGACACGGGTTTGATTACCCACATGGGTGCAGTGTGTGAAACCCATTTCTGGTGTCCCCCCGCCCGTGATATTGCTGGAATATTGCTAAAAGTGGCGTAACACTGTACCCAGAACAATAGAATTTGCTTGCCATAAAGTTGTATGTTTTCTTCAGGAATGACAATCAATCTATGATAAATGTTGTATTAGTATGTTCGTCTCCCCTGACATCACTGTATGTCTCCAAACAGGACTGTTTAGTCACATGGTGAAATATTACGAGTGTGAGTGACACCTGCGCCCATTAGCTGTAATGATCAGTTGCATCACTGCATGGCCAAGGAGTGAGTGAGTGAGTATGGTTTTACGCCACTTTTAGCAATATTCCAGCAATATCGCGGTGGGGGGACACCAGAAATGGGCATGTACCCATATGGGGAATCGAACCCGGTGTAGCAGGCCATTTCTTCCCCGGTCTAAACTTCACCCGGAGAGAATCTGGCCTAGGCCAAACTTTCCCCATGGAAGTTTTGTCCTAGGATATTCTTATCCCGGGGAAAGATTGGGCTAGGCTAAAGTTTCCCCCCCTAGGCCAAAGTTGAAACTAGGATGTTTTGTTCTGTTTTCTATGAAAAGGGGGGAGATTCTGGCCTAGCTAGGCTACTTCTTCCCCACCCTTGCTCTTATATCAAAAGGGGGAGAACAAGTTATTACAAACATCAAACCAACAGTAGTTTAGACTTAAATTTTGGTACACATTTTTGCCAAATAGTCCATTCTTGCCTCTGACTTAGTGATTTGAATACATATGTTTGAACGGCATATATCTTTAAATCTATCCTGCTCCTGTTGCTATTCCTATGAAGACACATTGCATCTGTCCAAATCATGTCACCATAAGATGTGAGTGAGTGAGTTTAGTTTTACACCGCACTCAGCAATATTCCAGCTATATGGAGGTGGTCTGTAAATAATCGAGTCTGGACCAGACAATCCAGTGAGCAACAGCATGAGCATCAATCTGCACAATTGGGAACCGATGACATGTGTCAACCAAGTCATCAAGCATGACCACCCGATCCTGTTAGTCGCCTCTTACGACAAGCATGGGTTACTGAAGGTTCATTCTAACCCGGAACTTCACAGGTACCATAAGATGTAAACATTCAATCACACATTTGATGGGTAAATAAGATGTAATATACACAGGCTGCTTGCTCTCTTATCATGCTGTTTATTATCTAATATTTGTTGTATTTATGTATAAATGTAATGGGGCGGTGGGGTAGCCTAATGGTTCAAGCGTTGGCTCGTCACGCCGAAGACCCGGGTTCGAATCCCCACATGGGCACAATGTGTGAAGCCCATTTCTGGTGTCCCCCGCCGTGATGTTGCTGGAATATTGCTAAAAGCGGCGTAAAACCAAACTCAGTCAGTCAGTATAAATGTAATGGAACATTATTCACATAAGCATATTGACTAATTCATGATCACTTTGGGTGAATGAAATACGTTTCAGATACCCATGGGCCAAGTATACCCGTAATCAAACTTTGTCTTTTGAATTTAGAATAAGGCACTATAATGGAATGATAGATGATAGATATTGTGTTGTTGTCCCCTGCCGCAATGCGGAAAGGGGGACGATGTGTTCAGTGGCGTCCGTCCGTCTGTCCCGATTCTTGTTAACGCGATATATCATGAACTGTTGTACCCAATGTCTTCAAATTTGGTGACAGCCTACATAGGGGGATTGCAGACACCAGTTGATTTGGGTGACCTTGACCTTATCTTCAAGGTCACCACAACACTTTGCAGCCTTGTAACTCTTGTTAACGTGACATCTCATGGACTGTTGTACCCAATGTCTTCAAATTTGGTGACAGCCTACATTGGGGGATTATGCAGACACCAGTTTATTTGGGTGACGTTGACCTTATCTTCAAGGTCACCACGACACTTTGACAGCTTTTCAAACTTATTTAAACGCGATATCTCATAAAACATTGCACCCAATGTTTTCAATTATGTTGACAGCCTACAATGGGTGATTATGCAGACACCAGTCATTTCAGGCATCTTGTATGTGACCAAAAAATAAAAAGTAGTAAATATAGATATTCCAATCTTTAGCAGCGGGGGACATTGCCATATCAGTGGCAAACACTTGTTGTTGTTGTGTTGATGTTTACGTCTGCTTCCAACTGTTAAGTTGATGTCGCCGACGTGGATGCCATATTTAAAGCCATGAGTGAGGGAATAACATTTTGAATGGATATGGACATCCAAGTAAAAACTGGGTATTTAGTTCAAGTTTCGAATATAGTAATGTTTGTGAAATAATCCAATTTGGAATAAGTGGGGAATAAGTAAATTATTGAAATATAAAAATAAGTAAATTTCTGGATTTAGTTTCTCATTAATACAGTATTGGCCCTCTCCAATGGCAGTTTTTATCTCTTTTTCTGGTTGTTCAATCACTGTAGCACTCTGGATTAAGGAATCACATCACATCTAGAACAAAGCAACTTATCGGTTATCTATCTACTGGTCAGCACCCATCATCATTAGCTGATGTAGAAAGTCTTGAAGAAAATCAAGAGACAACTCTGATCTCAAGCAACTGCATTCATGACCCAAGATGGCATGCTCTATCACAAGGGATGATATAAGAACGAGGGTGGGAAAGAAGTAGCCTTTAAAGTTGATTCAAGGGTGGGGAAAGTTTGGCCTAGGACAAACTTTCCCCGGGGAAGATTAAGCCTATCGGGGGAAAGTTTGTCCTTGGCCAAAGTTTCCCCCGTATGGCCATGGAGCTTTCACTAATGAAACTGTTGGAGTACTGGATGATGATGATTTGGAGATTAAACATTTCCGACATATCTCGCACACAGTGTGTATTGGAAGTGACACAGAGTTGCTTATGGGGATATTGTAGTACTATTTTCCTATGAACTGAACTGTCAATGGTGATCAACTATGCACATGTTTTCTCCTAACCTGTCAGTGACTTGGTTTTAACACACAAAATAAAATCACTTCAAATAGGACTACATGGCATTACAGGTATACCGGTATATCTCAATACGCTTTTTAAACGATACGTATTGCAATATTTTTGCTGAGAACTGGTATATTGGGTAAAGAACATAGAGTTATGTGATTATCTTTATGGTTTAAATTAAAATCTTTAACAGACTTTCATTCACAACAAATGTTTTCCTTGGTTATTCAATGACGAAACGGCTTACTGTAATACTCTAAATTGTATAAAAAAGAAAATAGAATCCCTATCTGCCAAGATTCTTATTGTTCAAACAAAAATGCATTGGAAAAAGAGTACAAAGATGACAAATAGAAGGAATGGCACAGATAACATTTTTGTGCAAAGTGTGCACATAATTTGATATGTTTCAACTTCTATCAGAGCAAAACAGTTTAATGTCAGTTCTTTTAAACACAAAATTCAACAAAGATAAATTCACAGAATGATTTTTATTTATTATCACACCCAAACCCGTTGATATGAAAAACATTATTGAAACAGTAATCATTTGCAATATGAATATTACCAGCCTGAAGTGGCATTGGTGTTTGTTCTGGTTTATGTGAACATGAATGTAGATAAATTACTGATTAGCCAGTCAAGTACCAGAATACAAGCAATATATTTATAACATATTTCAAGGCACAAGAACTTTAAGTATTTTTATATTCAGCCTGATTTGATAGTCAAATATATAGTAAACTAGAATATTTGTGTCATCTGTGGTTTGGTGTAACACAGGTATTGTTAATGATTAGATGGGACCAATCATACTTGATTGAGCCAGTGGTGTCAATTGAAATATCCAGAACCACAAGCAATTTATCATTTATAACATATTTACAAGTCTTTGCACAAGATATCTTAGAAGTTGTCAGGGCCTAAAAGCGTGTTTAATTTTAGAAAACTCATCATAACTCAACCTGAATTTCTCTAAGACTCAAAGTTTATGTTCATGATAAATTAGTCATCACTTTAAAGTAGCAAGTTGCAATCATGTTATTATCTGCAATAAACCTGGATTAAAATCTGAAAAATTGCTAACCAATTTTTTTCATGTTGGGAAGCAATCATCAATGAGATTTCAACCAATTGAGCACTACTGCCCTGACTTCAATAGGTTTGACTCAAGTTCCAGTTCTTATTTATTAGAGTATAAAACAGAGATACCCTATTGTAGTTACTACAAATATATTGAAGCATCAAGAATTTAACTGAGGTAACTTCTTAAGGAGACATAGGTAGTGTTTAATAAATACCAACTCTGTGGCATTTTGTTACACTACAGACATAAACATCAAACATTGCAAATGTTCACTGCTGAATTACATGTACATACTATTTCTTATACCAAACCATATATTATCATAGTTCCCTTTGATACCATTTATAAATATACAGATATAAGCTGAATGTGACCATAGCAGTACTTACCTTGGTAGTTATGTTGGTACTTACCGATAATCCCTAGAATCCTGAGCCAGGTTGGATTGTAACAACTGAAGACTGGATTAACAAAACATGCACAACTCTGAAAAACATGGACTTTAACCAAGCACCTGCAAGTATGAAATGTTCAAGACAGACAAAATGTGAGTGCTTCACTTGATCCAGGGTGTCGTGTGGAATGAGAAGCTTCAGGAAGAATACTTTGTGTGGGTTTTGAAAAATTCAATTCATGATCACTCAAACATGCATTGACATCAACAGATTTGGTCAGACCAATATTCTTGTGGGTCTTGAAGAATGCTATCATTATGGTCATAAACTGGATCTGAATGTCAATATGATGGTTATAATCTACATATTACCTCTCTCTGACGTTCCACATATGACAGTTCATTGTCTCTACATTCACAACGACATTTGTTGCGAACACCATTGGCGCCACAACCCTTTTCCTCCCAGACTTTCTCAAGGCACCATACTTTCATGTAGAATCCTTATGTCAATGGCTATAATCCGTGGTGTTGTTGTGGACCTACAGATCACACTTTAACTGCCATTTCTTTGTCAAGAGAATCATGCCGGGCTATACATTTGACAGAAATTGCTTCCAGTTGTTTGCATTCTTAAACCGTAGGCAAAACACATGTAATCCCCAAGTCAACCACTTAAATGGTCAAATCAATAATGGTGTGTGAAAACTCTTTGAGGGGGGTAATCACACCCTACATCTGTGTTCCACCTCTATAACCCTGCATGGTTGTATTCACAGATCCGGCTTTGTCACTGCCAGGCATTCATCACACAAGTCACTGAGTCCATGTCTTGTTCCAGGTCCTGGTTTAGAGCCATGGTTCCTCTGTTATCCATTGGGTTGATCTAGCAGTGTTCTACAGTAAATTCCACAGTGAATCTCTGGTGGCTCCTTTTCAATATAAATGGGCTTGTATGTGTACTATCAAAATTATATATATTCAGAGACTAAGCCTTAGTCTATGTGTTTCTGAACTATTAACTATGTACTACAGGGTCTCCTTTGGGGGTTTTCTCTGTCTATGGTGTATGCTGTGAATGTGATATCTATTGTATATGCTGTGATATCTATGGTATGTGCTGTGGTATATGCTGTGACATCTATGATATATGCCATGATATATGTGGTATATGCTGTGATATCTATGATATATGCTGTGATATCTATGGTATATGCTGTGATATCTGTGGTATATGCTGTGATATATATGGTATATGCTGTGACTTCTATGGAATATGCTGTGATATCTATAGTATATGATGTGATATCTATGGTATATATGCTGTGTATATGCTGTGATATCTATGGTATATGCTGTGATATCTATGGTATATGCTGTGATATCTATGGTATATGCTGTGATATCTGTTATATATGCTGTGCCATCTATGGTATATGCTGTGATATCTATGGTACATGCTGTGATATCTATGGTATGTGCTGTGATATCTATTATATATGCTGTGTCATCTATGGTATATGCTATGATATCTATGGTATATGCTGTGATATCTATGGTATATGCTGTGATATCTGTGGTATATGCTAACACTGACTTACAGTATATGGAAATAAAGGGTACACAATGGGTATATTGGTGTTTTATTTTACATATTCCCTAGGCACAATTTGTGAATAACTAGAACAGGAATTTCCACAGATGTTTGGGTATAGATGCTTACGCTGTTGTCAAGCATGTTTGTGTCTACTCTGTAGCCTGTAGCTTCTGACAAGATGCATATCAAACATTTTATTTCGTGATTGTTCCATAGTGGCAACAGGGCTGAGGGCATTTTATTTATTAGGGCCATTGTTATTTTTCCAGCCTAATATAATAAACAGAAGTGCAACATATCACCTTTGCTTTGAAGACCGAGAGAATTAATTCAGCAGTATTTGTATCAATGACAAGGGACATAATTCTAAATTTATTTTGCATGGAATCAGTTGCGAATGATTGATTTGGCAAAAATTTAAATGTCAAACCAAGCATCCCATTACAGTTGTTAATTTTTAAAAAACACAAACTATTCAAGAAATAGTGTTCGATTTACATTTTGATGAAAATGGTGTTGATCACAGATTCAGACAAAATATATGATCCAATGAATATGTGAATAATCAAGTAGCAGGAGATGATCTTCAGAATTATGGTTAATGAATATTCAATGCCAGGGAGTTTTTTCAAACCAACATTTAATGTTGATTATGTTAACTGTTTTCTGTCGTACACTTTACTTGTCTGCTCATAGAATGGTGATGTAGGTTTGGAGGTAGGTAGGTACATATATAGTCAGTGATGATTTACCTGACTGCAAGCCAAGAGATTATGTAAATTCAAACCATAATAATGTTGTCATGCATTTGTTGTTGCAGTTGATTCAGAGCCAGGAATTCACTGGCCATTCTGAATAAAACTCTATTTAAAGCCTAACACTGATGCAGTTCTAGATCATCACACAAAATTATCGAGAAAACATGGTTTACGTGAAAGAAACCACTCTGATCTGTTGATTCCACTTCTGGCACTTCTCAATGACCTATTAAAGGTTCCCTCATTCATGGAGAGATACTAACAGCTTGTACTTTAAAGTTCTCACGCAGACTCTAATTTTAACACACATGCATTGAACGCTGTGTTCAAGCAGGGAGGTTTCAAAGGACCATTATGGCTCTCGCTGTGACAGTCAGTCTGAACAACTAATGAAGCAGATCGAGTCTCACACATAGAGGAACTGTCTACGTAATGCTAGGTATCGTTACCCACAATGACTGGGTTCCCAGTAACCCAAGTCGCCTAGGCTTATCTCGGGAATTAGTCTGTATCAACATGGCGTTGGGTGTTTAGTCAGAGAGTTAAGCAATCACAGACATTATGTAACTCATCGCCACTGACCTACACATGACTGAAGATCTCAAGATTGAGACTCATAACAGCGTTAGATCATTTGTTGTTTCAAGATCTTTTGTTATTTGCATAATTAGGTTTGTGTAATGTTTCATAATACAGTAGACTCCAATTGAGTCCAAAGGTGACTGTGAAGAGCCAGTTCTAACGAACCCAGTTGGAATTCTTCATGTTACTGTGAATTATACCAGCTTGAAATACCAGACATGATATTTTTCTGAAGTTTATTATACATGACTTTAAGACTGTTGCTGAAGATTAGTTTACAGGTAGATGTTTTTTAATTAGTAGAAGACCACTTCATCAGTATTTCGAGCCAAAGTCTGAGATGTATGTCCATTTTGAGCATTAAGAATCCTGGTTGTTTGTACGGGACCCAGTTCGGACCAGTAACACAGATGTCAGAACACCGGAGGTATGATCAGCATCACCGTCACTGTTTTTCTTCATGGCGATTATCATAAAATTATTATAAACATCAATAATTAATCAAGTTTGTATCAAGAAAATGATCAAAAGGTTGGAAAATTAGCTGTTTGTTTTCAGTTGTATTTTTTTATAAATTACATTAAATATGATTTAATTTCTTGCAAAATCCTTCTATGTGATAGAATCAAATTCCTCTAAGGGACTCCATTATCAGTACTTGAAAGTGCAGGTTTATTTTATTAGGCAATGATTTATAACTGTAATGTAATCCCTACACTTATGAAACAATTACTCATATTTTCTTGTTGCGATCCATGTTTTGTCAACCTGACCTGTGTTATGATCTGGAGAAGAAAGTGATGGAATGTCACTGTCAATGGAATCAGTCGGTTGACTCCTACTGCAAACAACAGTTTGGGAACGAGCATTCTCCATTGGCTGTGTGTACATGGCACAGGCTTTGACTTGAAGCGTTTAGATCAATGATACCAGCCAAGGTTGATCAGGCTTGTGGCGAGTGACTTGGTCGATGGCAGGTAGGCACACCTGGTTGCCACCTGGGTTTGTCTCTGTGGACATTTAGGCAAGGGGAATCACTCAGAACTATCCACTCCTCTTCTATGCTTGGATACACAAGAGTGTTATCGTGACGACTTTTAAAACACAACACTCTCACTGCAGTGAGAAACAGTCACGTGTTGACATGTGGTTAAGTTCTTTGGCAAATGGATTAAATCTAAGCTTGAAAGTGGTGGACTTTTTTAATAGAAGTTTATTTTAGACGTGTAGTGAATTACAAGTGTCAAGATGACAACGACTTCAGCCGCAGCAGTTGTCGCTGCCAGCAAGATGAACCGGGAACTTCAGATGGTGAGTTTTGATGGTTTGAGAGTTGACAGTGTAACAAAACAGGCAGAAATTGTATTTATGTCTACTTAACTCAGGGTGTGTTATGAGGAGAACTTATTTCAGACAGTGTTTTGGTTGTGTATAGATTATGGTGTCTGTGAGAGCTGTGCAAGTAGTTTCCATACAACAGATCAACACTTTAAACAGCAGGTTGTTATCCATGATTGCAAAGGGTTTGATTAATATGAAATATTCAATGTCTATCTGTGTTTAGCTGTCTAAATGATACATATTTATCTGGTGAAAAGTAGTCTTTGATCTTAGGTTCCACATGTATCAGTGTAGTATTATGTTCGTTAAACCTGGACTGATTGGAAACACTACTATATCCAAACAATTGATGAAAAATGGTTGTTACAATGTTTCCAATTGTTATTAATTTTATATGTTATTGATTTGTTATTTATCATTGTATTTTCAATTTTATGTACATATTTATGTATTATCAGTAAAAGTATGTTATTAATAACATAAGTCCCAGAAAAATGTGAACCAAAGTAGGTTAATACATACAAACAAGATAATTTCCGGTATTAGTAACTCTTCAAGTATGTAGTCTCTGATAGTTAATGATAAAGGAGATTACAATCAAATGTTGGACATACAGATAATTATTTCTATATATTTTATATAACAATTTCTATATATTTTATACATGAATTACTTCTATCCCATGCTGTTTTGTTTCTTTCTGGTGATTCTTGATAATTCAATACTTACTCATGGTAGGACAGTTCACTGAGATTGTTTTCATCTGCCAAAGAAATTGTCCCACAATGTTTTGTCTACATGCAATTTTGAAACTAGTCGGCTATGATCTGTGATCGTATTCCATCTCTATTTGTGTTATATATACTATGTACACCATGGGCACTGTGTTTCTTTAATAATCTCTGTGTATGCATCAACGATTGGCTTGGATTGGTTGAGCTGATAATTAGATTCAGTTTCTGTGTTCCCTGCAGACTGATGAGAGAATCAACTTGATCTCCACATAGAAACAAGCCACTCAGCCTTTGTTATTGTATAGAAATACTTTGTATACTTATGGTCAAAAGTTCTGCTACATGGTATAAAGATGTCACCAGGAGTAAGTGTCTTATTGTGTTTTTTAGCACAGCCTTTTAAAACTATGTTTCAACAGTGTATGAGGGACATTAACTAACACTGACCTGTGAATTAAAATATGTGATTGATCAATCAGAAAGTCTGAAGTAGATCAGAATATGCCAAACACTTTCAAACCTAGTAGACTTTTTTCTACATTGTAGATATTATTTATGTCAACATCGTCAAATTTCAGCATAATGTTAAATTTATGGAGTTTGAAGACAAAGTGATTTGAATGTGCGTTGTAAAGTAGCAATGATTTTAAATATCAATAAATTATCTGTAATTAAAACCAGGTGTAAATTCATCTCAAAGCATTTAAAGGGAATAAAACATATTTGTAATTGGATTATTTTTGTAACATTGAATTAATCCAAACTGGTTATTGAGATCAGACAGACAGACAGACAGACAGACAGACATTTATTTATTCAGTAATAGGCCACTGGAATATAATCAAAAGTTACAAAATTTTCCCTGGTTTTACATAAAAACATCAGAATCTCTTATTTTCCCAACATTATATAAAAATAGGCACAAATTATTTATATTTTGTTTTTGAAGTCATTATAAAACTGTGTTGTGAAATAGAATGTTTCAAATATTTACCCAGAAACTTATTCCTTATATCTAAGTAGGCTTTACAATAAAGTAAAACATGTATTTCATCTTCAATTAAATTAAGATTATTTTGTAGCAAAAGACAGAATCTTGAATAATAAGGGACATTGTTATATTACCGGTCTAAGAACTAAGTTTAAATTTTACCGCATCTAAATTTTGTTAAACAATTTTAAACTGAGATAAGTTTGAATATAATTAGAACACTTGGTTGTACTATGTAGGGATGAGTACCATCTTGTGAAAGATTGAATTAAAACAGAAATGAAACCATCAATATCTCCAATATCAAGCAAAGCCAAATCATAAAAATTCTGGTTATTGAGATCATAAATCTACAAACCACTAAAATCATGATATTTTGGGGGCCAAAATACCCCAAGGTGGTGAATGATTTGACCTTAAAACCATTAGGGGTGCCTGCCATTTAATTCATGATAAGGTAGCCAGGATTTGTGCAATGATTACTTTGAGGTCAGATCGATGTGTTGAGGATTAAATCAGTGATAAATGTTGATAGAATGTGGGGACTGTTGACTGGAGTCTGTAATCAGTGGAGGGGCAGTTTGGGAGATATGTTGTGTTCACTTGAAGTTGGCTGGCCCTCTGACAATAAGATCGATGACTTTCTGATCAGTCTTGATAAACAAATACATATCCCATTCCTGTGTTGTGAAGGGTTGTGCGTCAAACGAGACCATTAATGGTGGGAGTGTTTATCTAAGCTTTATCTCATGAAGTTATTGTTCAAATAGTTTCTGTCAGGGTATACTTATGAAGGAAATTGCTGCGTAATATGTGTTTTATATTCATGTTGAATATTGCCTGTAGGTTGTTGGTCTCTGTTAATCTATTTAAAGGACAGACCCTTATTCCAGAAAGTCTTTATAAACACTATACTGACACTGATTGTTAGTCATTGCTGTTAGGGACTCGTGAAGATACGGTTTAGAATTGGTCTTCAGTAACCCATGCTTGTTGTAAGAGGCAATTAACTAATGGGATCGTGTGCTGAGGCTCGCTGACTTGGTTGACACATGTCATTGTATCCAAATTGCGTAGATCGATGCTCATGCTGTTGATCACTAGATTTTATCTTACCTTCATGTAAAATACTTTAATTTCATTGGTCAATGACGGTTTAACAAGTTTCCATGTCACCCTTCCAGGAGGGTGACAACTGGAAAAAATATTACCCGCTGCCACGGCAACCGCCAAGCTCTCCGCCGAGAAGCTGAAGCACTAACAATCTTATGACGTCATAATATGACGCATGCCCAGCCTGGAGTTCAAAAACCTTTCGATCAGCTGTTTTTGTGTTCACTTTGTACAGATTTATTTTACCGACTTTCACTGCTTTATTTAAGCTATTTTATACATTGAGTGGTTTGCACACTCAGCTTAAACATAATTAACAATTTTTATAGCAGTTTTATGCTTGTCAGAATATGTTTCACTGATGTTAAAAATCCAGTCGAGAGGCAGACGCCATTTTGTTTGCATGTCATATAGTCGGTAGCGATCTTTAACATAAAATAAAATGATATTTTCTACATTTAACATGGCGGTAAGATAAATACGTTGTATGCTTCTCCCTCGGGTAATACGGTCTGATGTATGCCTCTTTGTAGCAGTGGCATCCCGGGCCACCGACTGCTACAAAGAGGGTATATTACCTCGAGAGAAGCATACAACTTATAGTCTGGTCCAGACCCGATTATTTATAGACTGCCGCCATATGGGTGGAATATCGCTGAGTGCGGCGTTAAACTAAACTCCCTCACTCACAGTCATTGCTTTTAGGAACAATCCCCTGGTTTAATTATATAACTGTTTTATGGACAAATCTCCTCATACTTTACAAAATTACGGTAGAAAATATTATTTGAATTTTATTTTTGTTGCAACTTTTTTATTCAGCTTTTCAGCTAGTTACAAATAATTCATTTTGTATGAAAAGCCATCAAACTAGCAATAAGGTCCTTCTCGCCTTGAATTAAAAAACTAATTTCTTGAATCCCAGTTTGATAGCATGACAAAATAATTGGTGTTGTTCGTTACATCTGTAAATGCACTGTATACAAGAACTAAATATCTGAACACCCCTGACACCCCCATCCTACCCTCTTACAACTGATGAGTCCCTTAACTCATGTGTTATTTAACACAGTGTAATGATCTGTGCAATAATCATCACAAAGGATGATTGTGTCTACGGTCCTTAACTCATGTGTCTACCTAACACAGTGTAATACCTGTCTACAATCTACATGTCTACTTGCCTACCTGTCTACTTGTCTACCTGTCTACTTGTCTACCTGTCTACCTGTCTACTTGTCTACTGGCCTGCCTACCTGTCTACTTGTCCACCTGTCTACTTGTCTGTCTACTACTGTCTACTTGCCTACTTGTCTACTTGCCTACCTGTCTACTACTTGTCTACTTGTCTACCTGTCTACTTGTCTACCTGTCTACTTGTCTACCTGTCTACTTGTCTACTTGCCTACTTGTCTCAAACTATGTATAACTCAGTTTATTGTATAGATCTCCCAATGGGATGGTTAATGGGGGCAGTTATATCTGAAAGAGTCCTTCATGGATAAATCTGTAAATATCTCCGATTGAGTCACAGTCAGGGTTCCACACAGATTACTGGGATAATAATATTTATTTATTTTCATTAGTAAAATTGTAGTCAAAGATTCTGTAAATTACTGTCTAATAAGGATTTAGTGAGGCCTGTTACAAATGTAGATAGCCCTGGAGATATAAACTGTGAGACACAGTTCACTATATACTCCGATATACTCTTGCAAGGCTTAATACAGTGTTTATTTGCAGTACTGGATATATTTACTATTTGAGGACATGCTTGTGATAATGTCTACATGTCGTTAAGGTGCCCGAAGATTTCACATTAAGGGCGGATCAATGTGTTTGTGTATATGGTCAAAAGGGTTGATTGGTTGGTTTGGTGTCATCCAACCTTGACAGCATGGAACCCTGCTCCATCATTGGTTTGCTTGGTCCAAACACGTTCATTTCATGTGATATAGCTGGAACATTGCTGACTGCCATGGTCAACAGCATTGACTTGTTAAATCCCATGAACTTGATGAACCCAATTCTCAGATTCAGTTTGAATAATTTCCTGTTCTCATCACCAGTAGAAGTAATTTAGATACACTTCCCAAGCCTACATGTCGAACATGTGAATAGACCTTGTGCGTGCAAATAACCTAGCACAGGTGATTTACGGATCCAATCACTGGAAAGCAGATTATAGGTCTTTCTTGAACTATACATATTTCATGGCTTTGTATACTCCCTTGTCCGAGTGGAACATTCTGGGTTCTTGGTTAAAGTTATACTGGCAGTTTGAGATAAGTTTCTGCTGGGGTAGCTTGTGTCGGTTGATTGATGAGTTTTGTCATGGTGGCAACCAGATTTGGTCAAGAGTGAAACTCACGTTGCATTTACCTGGAATTGTTATGGTTTCAGTGTCAGATTCCTGGCTCGTCTATGTGGGATAAGTATATGAAATGAAACATTGTAGAAGGAGTATAGTCAATCAAAGATTGTGGAAGTATATTCAAAGATTGTGGAAGGAGTATACTTGATCAAAAATCATGGAAGGAATATATTTGATCAAAGATTGTGGAAGGAATATATTGAAATTGAAGATTGAAGATGTTTGGGAAGATGATCCCCAGGAATATGTGAATACTGAATTCAGATTGTGGTGACTGTATTATTTGTCTACAGACTGAACAGTTTCAGGCATAACTTCTGGTGTAACTGTGTCATAATCCAGTGTCTGGAGAGTTAAAGATACTAATCATAGTTTTTTATCTGCTTTGGAAATGTAACGACACAGCCCTATTTTCAGGAAATACATTTGTACTTGACAGTGGTTGGAGCCATGTTTGAACCATTGACAGTTCATTACCAACTGAATTGTGGTGAAACATTTACTTACGGAAGAGGCTGTGTAGCCTGGGCTTGTTGCCCCTAATGCTGGACAAAAACATTAAAGACAATCGAGTTGCATCTTTGTTTTGAAACCATGTTTAAGAAGAAAGTGTTTGGAATTGTTGGATCGTCTCTGGCTAACTTTGCCGAAGTTGCAAGTGGTAGTCGGGTGAGCACTTTTGCATATTTTACAAGCAAGTTGTTTTGAACAGTTCTTAAATCTATATGGTTATTTTGTTTTTAACTTCTGTTCATCATTTAATAAAAGTCATTATTGTGTTATTTTTATGTTTTAAAAACTTGATATATGTTATTTAACAATGAAGTACATTTGAAATGACAGTTCTGAAACAGTTTAATAAGTTTCATACCTATTTCAGAAGGACTTTCTATTAGCTCTTAGGAAATTAGACTGAATAAATATTATCTGGGCACTGAACGTAGTTGGCAGAACTAAATGTTTCAACAGACTTGTGAATAGTTCCTAGGAAAACAGGATTATAGAGATACAGGATTTATTTTTTATATGTTAACTCTAATGATATATTGGCATACGAAACACACACTAGTTTTAAACTGCTATTCTACTGGTTATCTGAAACACCTTAAATTATTCATGCTGCCTTCAGAATACAAAATGTCACTTGATTCAGGAATTCAATATGGAAATATAATGGACTGGTTTTGCAGTTTGCAGTTTAACAATTCCAGTATCAATCTGTTTCCTTGAACTTATCTATATTTTTAGAAATATTCAAAATATATATAGTTTGTTTTAATCACATGTGTATCTGTGACACAATTAGTCCATGTATATGAATCCACTTAGTCAGTCCACCCACACTGCTACGTAACGATGGATGTTTTGAAGTGAAGTTCAGGAGATTGCCGATATTTCTATGTTGCATGTTGGACAGGACATGTGAAAATATGTGACAATATGGCAAAGATCTTTCATGTTTCTTGACTATCATGCATTTATCATGATGCCGTAAACAACAAGACCAAGATGTCAGCCTGATGACGTCTGCTTCAAGTCTGTTTCATGTCTTTTTCCACAATCACAGCAATATTTGGAGAATTTAGCCATCAATTTTGGTAGAGATTCAAGGAATATGACCTGCAGTATGTCCCTCCACAGTTCCCGAACATTGGTGAGTTTGGTGACGTCTGCTACGCAGTTGTACATATCACAGGTGTTGTCAGATGTGCTTCTCAAGTTGCAGCACAACTGATTGATGATAGCTCTGTAAAACATTGGTTTATGGCTGACGTGATGATGGTTGGATCTTTTGCCTTACACAGTGTTTTGCCGTATTTGTTCAAGGATAGACGTCATTCAGGTTAGATTACCTAATCCTCACCCAGCTGTATATCATTATGCGTTAAATTTATGTGAAAGTGAACCAATGTATATATGTTATGTTTAGGAATCTAAAGATTTTATAAGTAACAAAAATACTCAGATGTTTTTAAGGAAGTATATATATTCCAAATGTTTAATCCTGAGAAAAATTGTGAATAAGGAATATTCTACATTTTAAGAACAATAATTTGTAGGTAAAAATCACCCACTACAGATCATCAATAATTAATGAATATACTCTACAACCTGTAGGTAGTATTATCCACCGGTTCTGTTTGAAATGTTACAGTTGTTTGACACAGAGCAGTTGAGTCTGTCATCTTCCCCAAATCATGATATGTCTGAAATACAGCCGATGTGACTATAAACTTAAACTTCTTCCTCAAATATCGTGCATGTTGTAATATCTATAGTGCATTATGAATGAGACAAGGTACTTTATCAATGACGACTTCTTTATCATATCATGATGCAACATTTCTGAAAAAATTCTTCAGGAATGAAGTTCTAAAGCAAAGGACAGACTTATGTACATTGAACAGGAATTAACAGGCGTATATAGGAATTAATAAAGACAATAAAGTGGTATCCATGAAGGGATTAACTACAGCAACACCGGATATTGGTAAATAGGTCTGTAACAGCTGTACATTAGGTGGTACCGAATACACACATATGTACATAACACCAGTCCTGAAGGAACTAGTCAACCTTCACAAGCCTGGAAGGTCACTCAGATCAGCTAGTCAGCAAAGCTTAGATGTTCCATTTGTCCGAACCACAACATACGGGGACAGAACATTTAGCAGAGTGGGTGCTGTACTCTGGAATGGATTACCTGAAAATGTCAGAAAATCGGAAAATATCAACAGTTTCCGATCTTGTCT
This sequence comes from Haliotis rubra, assembly GCF_003918875.1. Classification (NCBI taxonomy): domain Eukaryota; kingdom Metazoa; phylum Mollusca; class Gastropoda; order Lepetellida; family Haliotidae; genus Haliotis; species Haliotis rubra. The sequence continues at coordinate 959,451 of NW_025765825.1, read as the reverse complement.
CTAAACCATCCTCTTCAAACGAGCATTCGACTAAGTGCACATGAGCAGGACTCTGGATATGTAGTGCTATGCAAATGTCTAATTTGATTTGATAGAGTGCCAATCAAGCAGTACGTTCTGTTATACTGTGGACCCCTACGACACCCAACTGCTGAATGGAAGCCACAATCCCCGCCTCCTGTATCGCTAACACGGAACTTCTGTCTCTGATGGACTTGCAACATCCAGTAAAACTGATTTTAACAAGATTCTTGCAGAGATCTTCTTCAGAATAGAGGTCTTGGTTGAGTGAGGCCTTAGTATGTTTCAGGGATGAATGGGTGGTCAGGCTTGCTGACTTGTTTGACATATGTCATCGTATCCCAATAGCATAGATCAATGCTGATGCTGTTGATCACTGGTTTGTCTGGTCCAGGCTTAACTATTTATATGCTGCTGCCATGTAGCTGGAATATTGCCAGAGCTCCAGATAAGATTTAGCTCATGTGGGTACTGTACCCACTGTATTTTTGTTGAGTGGGTGTTTCATTTTCCGTTACCCACTGCTTTCAAATATGTGCGTATTTCAGTCATTTTACTCACCTAAGTATTATGTCATTGAGTAAGTTTACTAAGCAGGTATGTCAAAACCAACTTAAATATAATGGAAATGATTTCATACAAAAAATCACTTATCCTATACTGACAGTACAACACTTGTCCTATACTAACAGTACAACTTGATAGCAATCGATGTCTTCTTCATAATGCAAGCAATTTTTATAAATATATTCTGTACGCATTTGTTTTAAACTTTTTGCGTATCTAACATTTTAAATGCGTAATTGGTACGCAACAATTATTTTTCAAAGAGTAATTGGATTTTGTTTTGCGTATTTTACCCGGATACGAAGCTTATCTGGGCCTCTGATTGCTGAGAACGGCATTAACCAGCCAACCAACAAACAAACATGGCTTCCTGTGCTATGAAGGAAACTGATACTATTAGAAACATTGTTTTAGCAGCATGTACATTATCGATCGGGAGACATGTACATTTGAAGGAAGTAACAGTTATTTCTATGTAAAAAGCTTTTGAATTGAAAAGTTATTTTGTCAGCAAAGTCTTGAACACAGCAGCATTTATACTGTATTCTGTATTTTGAATGGAATGTATCAATGGCAAGCCTTGGATATTTGTAATTTTATCAACTCGTGGTGATATATTTGATATCAGAAGACACTCGGGTGAGATTCTCTATATATATGTTTCCATTGCAGCCTTATTGAACTATATGCTTTATGGCTTTTGGCCCTTTTTCATTTACTTGTAAGTAAAACTATAATGAAACTGCTATATGTTTAGTGTACAGTAGGTTTAACTGATTGTCTCCTTCATTTTCAAACTTAAATGAAGGCAAGGTGAGCCGCAGTACCCAAGGCTGTGTTCCTGTCATTAATGGCCCGTCCTCCTGACCACCACTAGTCATTAAGGCCATGTAGGTGGAACCACAACAACCAGGATAATTGGCGCCAAGGGTGGCAGTACCTCTGGCAGGATGTGGGTGTGATCAATACCCATACATTATTGATGCCTGTGGCCGTGACTGACACCTGGTTGTGTTTTGCAGCAAAAACTGAAGGAAGAGCGGGAAGCGAAGCGTGCTCAACTAGATGACCGCCACTATTACATCCTGCAGACTGTCGCAGACAGCCTGGGCCTGGAGAGGTCAGAGGTCGAAGATGCCATCTTGGAGGGAAACCAGGTAATATTGATCTCTTTGATTGTTTGTCATTTCACAGATAATGCAGAATTTCAAAGTATGGTTTGTTTAGTTTGCAGTTTCCTGTATTTTATATGCAAATATGTATGAAATTTGCATTTTATGATTATTTATAATCTAAAAATAATGTTGACATTTGCTTTCTTCCAATTTGAACAAAAAACTGGGAGTTCTTTTACCTTTTCTGAGTAGTAGGTAATAACATGCACCTGAAACCTGCTCAACTTTGACTGTTGCTGTCACATGAAGCTGACATTCTGTCAAGTAACTATCATGCTGCTTGAAGTGACATTTACCTCACTCACCTGTGTGGACACTAAATGAATCACCCTTAATTGTTTCCAACCTTCACACCAAATGAAAATTATCTTTGCTCTTGGCAATGGTTTGTTAGCACACACAACTATATGCTTGTTTAGGAATTGAGAATTGATAATTAGATTAAAAAGATGATTTAATTTAGTCTATTTTGGGAGACTAATTGAAATAGTTTTGATCTATGTTGATGTCAGTGTTTTTGGAGCAGCCCTTCCACTAAACGTCTGATAACCCTACCCCAGAGTTTGACACTGACGACATTGAATGTGTCATGGCAGGTGCTTGTGTTTGCTCTCTTTGTGAGAGGGTGAAGGGTTATCTTGATAATTACTTCATACTTACACTGTGTTCAATAGTGTCCAGATACCAGCACCTGGGAAAGTATATGTGTGTATCTTCACACCAGCGTCACCACATCCATCACCTGACGAAAAGTTTTAGTTTCCATAGCAAATTTAAATATTTTTGGGGAGATAATTCTAGTTTTGTTGAAATGTCACATTGTCAAATAGTTGTAATTTCTGACTGAAAAAAGAGGAAAGATTGACCAGTTTTTACCAAAGGCAAACATGTCTTTCAGTATAAGTTTGTGTTTCTTAAGAAATACTTTGAAAGATCTGGGACTCTCTCTTGTTAGAAACATGTACCGGTAAGACATTCTAATTAAATCTGAATACTGGACACAGCTAAATTTTGCTTGTTTGTTATTATTCTTCACTTAACTGTTGTCTGAATGTAGTCCATGCCATGCTGTTCTTTTGTTCCACAGATTGAGAACATGGAACGATTCCTTAGAGCCAATGGTCTCAACCGCCTCCTGTTCTACTACCAGGAACCAGAGCCAGAGCGGGAACAAGGTGAGCTCATACCCTTGATTTTGTCAACTTGCCAAGTTTCATAAAAAATCAGGAAGTTTCATATAACCTACAGCTGTTTTATTTCTAGCTTAAGGATATCTGTGATTACTAAGGAAAGGTTTATATGACCTAGGAGAATTTTATGCTACCAAATGAGTTTTTGAATGACTGAAGGAAATTTCATACCACCGGGGGATTAAGGAAGTTTTGTATGACCAAGGTAAATTTCACATCTTGCTTGGCTTTTGTTTAACCCCATTCCACCAAACAGTGTTAGTGCTATGACCATTGTGAACCTAAACCTAAGCATGGATGGTACAAACATCTTAGCACTCAATTGGGACAGATGGAATTGGGCACTGGTCTTTTGGGAACATTTTGAGCAAATTATAGAGGTATTATAGGCATAAGACATATTATTGTGATTTGGTTTCTCACTGCAGCACAGTTTTCATATTTTTTTAAGAAATAGTCATTTATTGTTAGAAACTCTGTGATTTATGAAACGTGAATGACCATCAGATTCATCTATAGACGTTAATATCTTGGACAATATTGATCAACCAGAAAGTACCCAGGAAAGGCATTACTTATGTCAAAAGTACTTTTGAATAACATTTAGCTGTCTCTAATCATTCTAGTTTATAGTGGAAGCATTGTGTGTTGAATTACTAATGATTAAATTGTGGTTTAGATGTGAACGTAGAGTATCTTTCTTGCATGTTTCCTCAATTGTACAAAGGTACTTACTTTTTGTACGAGCAGATAAATTAAACTGTAGTTATATGTTTTCAAGTTTAGTTTTCATCCTGTTTGGATAGCAGTCGGAGAATGAGTAGACATTTTGTATTCATTTCCAGTGTGAAGCATGCAGAATTTAAACTAAATGAATGCTATGTAAAAGTTTTTTTTATTGACATGTTACTATTTTGAAATTTGAATGCATTGTTCATTTGTTTTAATTACTTTCAGAGTATTTAGCATATGGCATTGATTTAGGAAGGTAACTAGAACTGTTGGGAATGTTTATAAAGTCACATTTCACCAAATATACCGTAATTTGTGAAAACACCAATTCCTCCGCATTCCAATGTTGTTGTCACCAAATAAAGTTTGTCATGTATTCACCTTTTGGGGGATACGGCTTATATCACTCACTCAGGCACAGGATGTATATTGTTTACACTCTGTCAATTGTTTGCATTTCACAAAAGATGGGGGTATTTTGAGGATGAGTGTTAATTATTGATATGATGTGTGGTAATAATTATTCCACTTGTATTTCCATGGCATGTAAACAGAAAACCAGGATACCAATAGTACATGACATTGGATACCCAATTTGGGGGATCGACAGCAAATATTATTGTTCAAATATTATTATTATTGTTCAAATATTATTGTTCAAATATATTCTTGATAAATTCCACAACATGAATGAATATTATGAATGTTATGTTCCTTTTTGGATCAGTTGGTACTTTCTTTATTCTTATTTTTAGGGATTAAAGTAATTTGTAATTGACTGATATAATGTGTGAAGCCAAACCTTGGTGCCCCAGGCCAAAATGTTGCTAAATGGCATTAAATTATAATTATTCCATAAGTTGTAGTCTAATGTCTTAAAACTGTAGGCATCTTCTAAACTGTATAGCTGTATTCATTAATTGAGATCGTGGCTGATATTTCTTACAGCCACCTATATCAGAGTTTATTTTTAACTGATTTGAAACACAATGCCTACCTAATGTGCCATGGAAGATTGTCGAAGAGAATGGCTCCATTTGGACCAGTGTTAAGTGGCTACTGATATCTTAACTGGCGTTAATTAATTTGACCAGTGCTAATTAAGATGACTATCTTGTTGATTACTCACCTCAAACAGATTAACCATCCCATCCAATCATCAATAATTTCTCCATGATCAGCAACAGCAGATATCTCTTTGAGCAATCATCCTATAATATTCTGATGAAGACTATGTTCCTGACAACAAGCACCAATTTGACCACTTCCTGGTTACACATTTACCATTATTTAAGTTCTTAGTTCCAACTGTGGTACTGGTCCATATTGACTTTAGTGCTAACATTCATAATGGTTTAGCATTTCTAACATGTTGCCATTCTTAGTTTCATTACTCATGAATTTATTTTCAGCTTCGGTAGATTTTCGCATTCAAACCACGGACAGCCGGCGTAAAAGCACGAGTATGTTTTGCGACCACATTGAGCACCTAATTCATGTTGCCTCACAGCACTTGCCACACCCAGACATGTAGTGTTAGCCGTACAACTATCTATACAAACATTGTAGCTTCCTTGATCAATCTTTAACCAGATGAAATTTTTTAAACAAGTGTAGGCGGAATTCACTTTTTTTAAGTTTCTTTAGAATCACTTTGATTGGAAAGCAATCTATATGTCATTACTTATTTATCAATGTTTTATATTATTGAAAGAGTAAGTCATTGTATTGTTTGAGTTTTTGTATCTGATTGTCTGGATCAGATTTCACTTTCGTGGTAATGAAACATGTTTTAATTAATAAGTCATGACAATTATATAATCAGAAATAATCTTGCATTATGATATGATAAGAGACAGTAGAAAGGATATATCATCGTAATTAGCACACTCCAGTTTGTGTTTTTTGGTACTATCATATTTTTTTACTCTATTTATTACAACCATGCTATGCTACATTTGATTAATTTCAATAACCTTTTACAATTCATCTCATGTCAGCAGTAATGATTGTGAACAACCATCTGGTTAAAGATTTTCAGTTGCAACAAACATCTGTTAGTTTATCCTTAAGATTAGCAACAAATTAAATAGTCATTTCACTATATATATTTTTTGAGACTTGAAATGTAGCAGATTTTAGGTACATAATTTTTAGTCTTAGATTGAGCCCAAGAATACGTTGTAGAGTCAGTAGGACAGCCATGCTTGTGATTCAGCACATTCAGATGGCACTCTAGTGCTGTAGATTATGTGGTTCTTGGTTAGATTCTGGTTTTCCATCTGCTGTATTGAAGATGTTTTGAAGTAATGGGCATTTCATCTGTGGCATATAGTAGATCTGTAAACTGGCTGGCTTATTGTTTACCTCAATACTTTTATGTTCAGCTGTTGAATTATTTTTATTGCCTTCTTCATACACTTGACAATGACTTCATGACCTCTCCAAGGGTCATACAAATCTTTAGGTTGCAAGAAAGTAGTCAATTATTTCAGAACCATGTTAAAACCATTCCATTTAGCCCCTCCCCCCTTCAAATGTTGTATGACTTGTGTAAAGATTGTTCTTTTTTCCTGATGATGTCAGATCATTATCTGAAATGGGGCGGGCATGATTCACAAGGATGAAATACTGGAAAGATCTTGTTATCATTTAATAATAACATCGGTGCCACACCTCTCATCTTTCCCTGGAAATAACATCACATATATCCCACTGTGATGTGTACTATGAACTATTGACCACCCTGCAGAAAAAAGTATGTGTTCCCCCGACCAAGACATAAATTAATATTAAGATAAAATTTGTCAACTCATAACTCAAGTTTACTGTATGGGCAGCCATGTTTACATAAACTCCTCCATGTCAACATTGTATGCACTGCTCTTTGAAACAGGTAGCAGGCTTGGTTCTTATTTATGTTGTCAATTCTTCTCTGTCGCCCTAGAGTCACAGGCCTACACCAGTGTATTTCTGTCAACACTTTCATGTCATTGCAAACTGTTTATCCGTTGCTAGGCAATAAAGCTTCAAGCACTCTCCTGTAAATGGAGGGCAGTTTGTCACTTTTATTGCAGTTTGGGGAATGGGTTCTATGCCTGTGACCTTACATAGTGTGTAAGGATGTCAAGGGAATTGTTTAAGTTGTCGCTAATATTGGAATCGTGGGGTTTGAACAATTATCAGCAGGATAGACAAGTAGGCGAAATAATACCTCAGACAATGACTAGGAACCTGACTTTCTTTACCTTGGTGTCAGTGAAATGTAGCTTTTCATGACTTATTCATTATGCATTGTGTAGGTTAGAATATTGAGTTACATGCTCCATGAAGCTTTGGCCCATAGTGACGTGTTTTCTACGGATTATTGTTCTAGTTTCATGGCACTCCTGGGCTGGCATTTGAGGGCTGGCTTCTGTATTTCATGGCGACTGGTAATTGTGATAAATGACAGTACCTAGAGCAACAGGACATAGTCATTTAACATAAACCTTTTAGTATAGAATAAGTAAAATCTCATACCCCTTAAATTACATGTTATATCACAGTGGTTGTCAGTGATCAGAGCTTAGAAGAGAAAATATTTATAGATCACACCAGATTTTGACAATATCACTGTTAAAAGTTTTATATTTATTGGCTCCTATACTGATATTTAGGAAAAGTTCAGTCAAGTAAAAAATAGAATGAATGTATTTAGTTTTGTTTAGGATACGAATTGTGAATATTATTAAGGGAACTTGTCTGTGGTGGGGCAGCTGTATCTTTCCACTTCTAATCCCATTACTGTTAAACACCTATACTAAAAATGTGCACATCTTTACTATGAACAAGCAAAACAAATAGGATCTCAAGACAGACCTGTACAGGGAATATATTCAATTTTCTTTAACATTCATTTTTCCAATTTTTCCACTGGATTAATTATTTCATATTTTTTAAATTTTTAATTCTTTTGTTTGTATGTAAAATGTAAGAAAATACTTTTCTATTTTATTCTTTAGTGATAATGGACACAGACATTTTGCAAACAATTTTTTTTTGTCAAAAGGTTTTAACAGCATTTGAATTTACATATGTATAGAGATGTTTTCATACACAAGCATCACGTGTATGACTGATTTATTCCCGGAGTGGCCCTTCCCACAGTGCCCCTGAGTTTTCACGCCTTGTTAACAACCCTTCCCACAGTGCCCCCTGAGTTTTCACGCCTTGTTAACGACCCTTCCCACAGTGCCTTCCCTGAGTTTTCACGCCTTGTTAACGACCCTTCCCACAGTGGCCCCTGAGTTTTCTCGCCTTGTTAACGACCCTTCCCACAGTGGCCCCCGAACACTTAAGTGTTCCCACACTGGCCCCTCTTAATCCAATCAGCTTAATTACCAACTGTGTTGGACTAATTAGGGAGGTGTGATGCTTTGAAAGAGCTCTGATGAAAAAGAAACAACAAACAAAAACAACCTCCCCTTTAGAGCCATCACCCAGAAGCTACTGATATGAGGATAAACATTCACCCAGAAGTCTACTTATAGCAAAAATACAGAAGCAGTTAAAAGGATAAAGTAACATAACACACACAAAATTAATGAAGATAGATTCATTACACAAACTTCACACCAGCATCAGACCAGCAGTTAACAACATTAAAATTAAAGATAATTTATTACACAAACCATTAATGGTAACCAGACTCTCACAACGTTTACACCAGCATCAGCAGCCACCTTCTTTGTTTTGACAATGTTCACACCTTCTTAACAGCATCAGCAGCCACCTTCTACTCACAGTAGCAGATTATTACTACTGTCTTCTACTCACAGTAGCAGATTAACTCTTTGTTTTGACAACTAACAAGTTGTCTCACACTGGCCCCCACGTTCACACCTTCTTAACGAGTTGTCCCATAGAGGCCCCTGAATTTGGTTGTTATGTAATAGACAGAGGGGCCGCTCTGGGAATACACCGTATGACTGACAAGGACTTCACGTTACATTACTATCATTCATACACTTCACTGGCGACTGTAGACTGGGGTAACACTGTCACATGTATCTTGGTGTTTGTTGGCAACTGGCATCTTGAAGTCTGTGTTTATGTTTATATATACTCTGTTGAATATACCATATTCCACATAATAAGCTCCCATTGTTCATGAAATCTTTCCATATATGTGTGTTTATTTACATTGAATAAAGATTATGCTTTTGAATGCTTTATTATGAAATTGAAATGAACTAAAGATGAGAAGAATTCGCTCATGTAATTTTATTAAAAACACATGAGACTTATTTACAAATTACTTACAGGTGCTGATATGAAGAGGGTCCTTATTATGTCAAATATGGTATCTGTTCAGAGAGTTCATCTATGATAAATCTCTAAATCATCAACAAACCATACCTTTTGGATACATTAAGTACACACAGATTGTTCAGGGTGACAGTTGCCTGTTTTAATAACAGATTGGTGTGTGTGGTCAGTCTAACCTAACATTCTCGACACAGGCGGTGTCGGTGTGATACAGTGGTGCATGTATCGTGGTACCACTCAGAGTATCGTCAGCCACGGCTATAACATGACTAGGCTTCGCTACAGCTTCAGTAATACTGGTTACGTTGTACTGGTGGACACCTGAGAGTAACCATGGATATACAAGGTTCCACAGTGGTTCTCATGATTATTCAATTTTTTTTATCTTGCTTCCTTGCTTTCAGTTTGCACCAGATACTTTTTGGCATCATGGTTTTGACAGTTATGTCTCAATGAGGAGATTTTAATAAGGAAATTAGACATTTCAGTACAACTGCTATTACCATTTTGCCTGATTTGTTTAGCACCAGACCATTTTTCTTCTTTTGATTTTGGTAAATAAATATGCCAAGATGGAGACTATTTTATTGTTGAGGTTGTTGACATCATTCTTGCAATAAGGTCATGACAAAAAAACAATCAAATATTTCTTTTATAAAAAAGTCATATTTCTGATCAAACATGGCAGCTTGTATATTTTTAATGTTAACTAGATCCAGGATATGTGTTGCAAGAAAAAACTTGGTCTGGTCTAATATGTGGAAATAATATTATTCAAATATATGACTCAACTGATTAGATTTCACTTTTAGGGCTACTTTGCTGTAGATTTCTAGTTGGTTAAAAGAATCCTGAACATCTTTCCATGAAATGAAATCGTTTACATGAAGTACAAGACAGTGATTTGTCTAAACCATTGGAGCAGATCTCCTTTGTTGTCTAAGTATAACTATTGTTCTCTGCATGATCATTAAACATTGGCATTATCACAGGTAATAAAGTATGTGGTATATTTACTTTACAGTGTTTCATGAAGTCTTGTCTTATTTTACGTAAAAATAGGATTTTATGAACAAAGTAACATCAGTTCCTTGACTTTCCAGTTGATCATGTTCGTATTGGCCCGCCGACAACGAAGACGGTCAAGTCGACCAAGCCGAAGGTGTTTCTGGCTGATGGGAAGGAGGTACCACTTCGAGGGACGTGCCTCGTCTTCACTAAGGCACCAACAGACAATGCTATCACTGAACAGAACATTTCAAAGGTCGGCAATACTTCAGAAACTTTCCAGGACTTTCCAAGACTTCTTACAGTTAAAACTGAGATGTTATGTTTTCTTGTGTATAGTGTGCATTTATTCCTAAAAGATTGACAGGTCGGTAGAGAGTGTAGGGGTGATGGTACATAATTGTTAGCTCCTGTTTATTCAACTGAAACAATATGTTATATTTGTCGGTACACTATACACGTAATGCGCTTTTTCCAATATTATGTAGCCAAGATATGTACATTTTGCACAAGAACACACTATTCAAAGAAAACGGTTTTCTTTGTGTTTGTTTGTGTAACGATTTTAATAATTATATAAACACCAGCAGTAACCATGGATACTGTTGTAAGTTATGTAACTATAGTGTTCTGACAGGTAGTTATAGAATTGTCATTTGTGGGCAGTGCTGGTTACATGTTTTGAAAGTTTACCATTTTGCTGTCAGTACTATCACTATGGAAATTTCAGCTTAGAAGACGTTTCTAATGCTAGTGTTATAACCCACAAGGAGTATGAATAATGTCATGGATCATATTCATTCTTCCCATCCATTAACATTATTTCATGGGACATCTGAAGGGTGGCTGGAGTTGCAGACCAGGGACCTGCTCCACAAACCTATAATAGCGCTACGACTGTCGGAAGTCTATGTTAAATTATGGGATGTACGATCATCTTAGCGCTACGACTGTCGGAAGTCTATGTTAAATTATGGGATGTACGATCATCTTAGCGCTACGACTGTCGGAAGTCTATGTTAAATTATGGGATGTACGATCATCTTAGCGCTACGACTGTCGGAAGTCTATGTTAAATTATGGGATGTAATGATCATCTTAGCGCTACGACTGTCAGAAGTCTATGTTAAATTATGGGATGTACGATCATCTTAGCGTTACGACTGTCGGAAGTCTATGTTAAATTATGGGATGTACGATCATCTTAGCGCTACGACTGTCGGAAGTCTATGTTAAATTATGGGATGTACGATCATCTTAGCGCTAACTGTCGGAAGTCTATGTTAAATTATGGGGATGTACACTGTCGGAAGTCTATGTTAAATTATCACGATCATCTTAGCGCCACGACTGTCGGAAGTCTATGTTAAATTATGGGATGCGATCATCTTAGCCTTGACTGTCGGAAGTCTATGTTAAATTATGGGATGTACGATCATCTTAGCGCTACGACTGTCGGAAGTCTATGTTAAATTATGGGATGTACGATCATCTTAGCGCTACGACTGTCGGAAGTCTATGTTAAATTATGGGATGTACGATCATCTTAGCGGAAGTCTACTGACTGTCGGAAGTCTATGTTAAATTATGGGATGTAATGCATCATCTTAGACTGTCCCAGTCTATGTTAAATTATGGATGTAATGATCATCTTAGCCAACAACTGTTGGGAATCATAAATTTGATGTCATCTTAGCCGTACTATCGCTTTGTGGAACAGAACTGTCTGACCCAGAAACACATGGATCATGTTTTGATGTTACACGATTCGATGTTCAGGATGTGAACTTCACGATGCTCGACACCAATGGTCATGCTCACAATGGCCGTGGCCTTCTACATGCTGTGGAGAACTTACTGTCCAGTATCTTCATCCCGGCCCTGAAGAACCTGGAGAAAGGCTGGGGAAAGCTGGAGAAAGATGACGCCAACGTCAGAGCTGATTTCCTCAACTCACTTGATGCCTTTGTGTCGGTCCTTGTAGGTAAGGAACAAAGAGAGCCCACAGTCTGTCTCTGCTTGCATCATAAAATAACCTAAAATAACCTAAAGTCATCATGTCATTACAGTATCAATCAGTCTCAGAATGAGTATGATGAACAAAACAACCTGAACTCAATGTTAAGTGTCATGACAGTACATGGCAATGAAAACCTTGTATCCAATAGTTTGTGTTTTTTAATACTCTTAGTGGAAAAGACCGCCTCCATGGTGTAGTGGTTAGAGCGTCCGCTCGAGAGCGGAAGGTCGCGGGTTCGATCCCCGACAGCGTCATACCAAAAGACGTTAAAATATGGTACTTGTTGGTCCCTGCCTGGCGCTCGGCATTAATGGGTACAACAAGGACTGGTCGGCTCAGAGTCAGTATAATGTGTCTGAGTGGGGTATTCCTGCTTCACTGCGGCATGGTATCTCAGTGGGTTAGCACTATAAAACCAGCTTAAGTCTGGGCTAGTACAAGCAGTCGCACATACACACGCATGCACGTCGTCATATGAGCGAAATATTCTCAAGCACGACGTAAAACCCAATTTCACCTCACCTCACCTTAATGGAAAAAGTTGTTTAAGAACCTGTCATGTTGTTATTCGTACAAGTAGACATCTTTAACAGTAGAAGGAACAGCACCAAGTGGCACTACACATGCCATGCAGTACAATGTTAATGACTGCTACTCAGCTGATGTAAACCATACTGCAAGAAAATGAGCTGAAGCTGGAGTAGCAGCTTATATTTGCACAGATTCTGTCAAATATTTCAGGACATGAGCATGTGTCTCAGTGCATACTAGTGATGTTGCTAATTGTATGTCTGCTATCTTCTATCGAGTTGTTGTATGTACAGGTGCCCAGGAGAGTCTTCAAGAGAAGGTGACCTTGAAACCATGTGAAGGTTATGAGGTGAGCAAGATCCAGACGGCTGCTGATTACCAGGCAGTGGCCAACAGCTCGGAGGCCCTGGAGGCCATTGAATCTTGCATGCATGTGTGGATCAAACAGATCGAGCAGGTGAGGATGCCGTTGAAATACAACATGTGATAGAGTAATGGTCACTTACCAGTACTCACTCTCTACATAGAATAGGCCTATGTTACAGATCCTTTCAGATAGGTTTAAACCTTAGATCATTATCCTGCCCTAATGTGACCCTGCTGATGTGACGTCTGCTGCAGGTTCTTGCCGAGAGTGAGCAGATGAGACGAGAAGCAGACGACATTGGGCCTCGTGCTGAGCTGGACCACTGGAAGAAACGTATGTCAAAGTTCAACTATCTTCTGGATCAGATCAAAGGCTCTGAAGTCAAGTCCGTCCTTGGTGTTCTTCATGCAGCCAAGTCAAAATTGATCAAGGTATGTTGCTTGATGACTTCTGGAGAACTGGAAATGGTTCTAAAAGGAGGAATAGTTTTCTAGAAATATCACTTATCTGGCTAAAGGATAGATTATCTTTGATGGGCATCTACACCTTGGAAGGTACAAAACTTTAGAAACACACAACTGAACTGATATATTTCCTTTTCTAAATATTTTTGATGTTGTCATTCCATGATTAACTGTGGCTTTTTCCTGATATTTTGTTCATTTTCGCTATGCAGGTCTGGCAGGAGCTTCGACAGACGTATCACAGACACAGCCAATGAGGCAAAGGACAATGTGAAGTTCCTCTACACTCTGGAGAAGTTCTGTGACCCACTCTACAACAGTGACCCTGTGAGACCTTCTTCTTACACACACATATACACATACACACACACGCACATTGGGGCACAGGTTTCCCAGTTGACCATGGCACACATTATGGATTCCAATTGGGGCAGTGGTTCACACTGAAGACCCAGTTGATCCCCACACACACACACAATGTGTGAAGCCCATTTCTGGTGTCCCCCTCACGTGATGTTGCTGGAATATTGCCGAGGCATGCAAGGAACCATGGAGTCCAATCCTGGTTTGTTCAGATTTGTTAGCTGGTTTCTCAGTACCAAAACTGTGTTCATGCATTTTAAAAAAATGGTAAATAACTCAGACCTTCATTAATTTGAGATTTCCATGCCATAACATGACAGCATTAACCCAAATTAACTCACTCACACACTGAATCCATTAGCTTGCAGCCTAAACTGTCATTGAACAGTCTCTGGCTTACAGAATCTAAGCTGTACCCCTCAGACAAATCCGTTATCTTTACTTCAAAATCAAGAGAACAGATGGTCCTGTTCAGTAAACCAGTGATTGTTCTGTGACTCAGAGAGGTTCTGTTAGCACAGAGACAGAGATAAACACTATTTATTTTGGGGAACAAGGATTCGAAAGATCGAAACCAAGAACCACAAGCGGTAAATAGAACACAGATATGTAGCAGGTCATTTTGCCCATTCGTACATTATGTGCAACATCCACTTCCCCGCCAGTATCCCCACTGTCTGTTATTGAGAGATGATCAAGTCTTCGGCCATGTTGAAATAAGTGACGTCTGCTTCAGGTGGGCATGTTGGAAGGTATCCCTGGCCTCATCAACGCAATCCGTATGATCCACAGCATCTCACGCTACTACAACACCTCGGAGAGGATGACGTCGCTCTTTGTCAAGGTGCGTTGCTTTTCAAGGGTTCATCAGCTATGTATTAACTTAAACTGTAGCAGAGACTGAAATACATTTGGAAATCAAAAATAACTTAGAGTTCCAACTGAAAGAGAGACCAAACCCAACTTATTCATTTCAATTGTTGCTGAGCTTGCCTTGAACTATAAATCAACTGACATATCTTTAATGCAATGGGACTTTATCAAGGTTGGGTTAAGGCTATGTAAAGGTAATAGTTTTAAGGCAACTCGGGTTGTATTTTCCCAGTGGAGCAGAGAATGCAAAATAGATGTGCAGTGGGGTAATAATTATACATGTTGTGAGCATCTGTGATGTGGACTTTACAAAAGTACATATTATTATTAATTAATTATTAATTAATCCGCCTCCTCAGATAACCAACCAGATGATCACTGCGTGCAAGGAGTACATCACTGACCTTCACCGAGACACCATCTGGTCTCAGCCTCAGGCCCAGGTTGTCGTCAAACTACACGACTGTATCAAGCTGAACGTTGACTACCAGCCATTTCCATAAGACCAAGGAAAAGCTGGAGAAGATGCCACAGGAACGCCCATTTGACTTCTCTGAGATGTACATCTTTGGCAAGTTTGACACTTTCACACGGAGGTTGACAAAGATCATTGAGATGTTTGAAACAATGGACATGTACTCCCATCTGGCAGAGTCTAAGATTGAAGGTAGGAAGGATCTGTTTCTTCTGGTGTAAGACAAAATATTTGGGTTGTGGGAGTGCATGCAAAGGTTTGGTTTAAGACTGCTGCAGCCATATGATGGAAGCTTTTGGTGTGGACCAGGCACAATCCAGTGACTGGTATTATGAGCAATTTATCCATGCCATCAGGGTACATCCACACATTTATCAGCCAATACTTCAAGCCAGACTGCAGGATCTATTTATTGTCCTCTCACATGGTTCTGATTCTAGCCTGGAGGCAAGAGTCCTTTCAGTATGCTAGGTATGATGCGTTCTGAACTGGATGAGTTGGTGAGCCTCGGTGAACTGGATGATGGCGCTATATAGTACTCTGATGATGAAACTATGTTGCTCATTATATCAACCACTGGTTTGTCTGGCTGTCAATAGAACTGGAATATTCACAATCATTTTTTGTTGTTGTAAAATCAAATTGAAAGTGAGCGTGCAACTACTGGACCATGTTACCATTCCCTGTTTCACACATTGATCCTAGTGCTTCAAGCTAAAGTAAAGGAATTATCATCATAATGCAAACCTCACTTTGTAATCTTAGAAATATAGACATGTGTATCAGGATGATAGAGGCAGGGTTAACAAGATATGAAAGCTCTGTGCACCAAGTGTGTACCAGGTTCACCTGGGTATATGTTCATTAAATGTGTGTAGACGTGTCGTGAATCTCACCGATCTGTTGCAGGTCTGGAGATCATGGCCAACAAGTTCAGTGTCATCGTGACAGCCATGAAGAAGAAGTCCTATGACTACCTGGACCAGAGGAAGATGGAGGTGGACCAGGACTTTGAGGAATTCAAGCGCCAGATCTCAGAACTCCATGTTAGTACTCATGTCTGTATCTTACCATTGTCTTGGAGGAACATGTCTCTGAGGCCATAAATATGAAACGTTTGTGCTCGAGAGTCTTGATGTGAAGTATGGATGTCAAATCTACAGATAGAGTTGTGGTGTGATTTGATTAACATCTCCACATGTACAGCCGCAGCATCCTGTATATATGTCATGTGTTGAAACTCACAAGCCCACTCATTTTCACATTATGATAAAAAACATCACGTTTGCATTTTGTTGCTTTCTGCCCAATTGTTGGAATAGTGACCAGTTTTAAGTCCCAAAACAAGATTGAACTCAAAATCTCAAGTTGTTAAACATCAAAATGAGGGTGGAAGCATATTCAGATGGGAACATTTTTCTGCCGTTGATCATTGACCCTGAAAACAAGTAATCCTTCATCTGTTTGGGATATCTGTCCGTTATATTTCGAAATCTGAAGATCTGCTTGTATGTTCCAGTCTGGAATCGTGAGCTTCATGGACGGCAAGTTTGATCGTATCTCAAACACTGCGAGGGCACTGCTGCTGCTGAGGAAGTTTGAGCGCCTGGACATCCCCAACCTTGGCATCCAGGAGAAGTACCAGCGCATCCTCAACCACTATGGCCGAGACATCGAGATGGTGGCTCGTCTGTACCAGAAGAACAAGAGTGATCCTCCAGTAGCCAGAGACCTGCCACCAGTTGCTGGTCAGTAGCAATCTATCGCTGTGTCTCTGTCTCGGGGCTTGCTTCAATGTCTCCCCATAGTCTAGCATACGACAATCATAGCAGGCAGACACAGAAACTGGGCACTGTCCTCGTTCCACAGACCGATTGTAGCACTACCAATCATTCTCTGTCTTGGGCCCTGCTTCACACAACAACCTTAGCTCTTTGGTTCTAGAAGTTCCCATTATCTTACATAATGACAGTCACAGCAGCCTGAAACACAAACAGCACTGTACCTGGCCTTTGTTCCACTGACTGATTGTAGGACTACAACCATCATTAGTCTGTTTTAGATTAGTGAGTTACAATCATCTCAGTACTCATATCATTTCGTGAAATAGGGCCTTGGCAATTTTTTTTTCAATTCCATTTGCTAGTTGTGTTTCTTAGGTTGTTTTTGTTAATTGTATTGTATTGGTAACTTTTGATATCTGAAACAGTGTTCAAAATTGAGATGGAAATTGTCCATCATTGGGCCTAAGATGTCCTTATCATAAGTCTAATGTTATAACTGATGATTTCAGTCTGATCATAGTATAATCTCAATGATGATTGGACTCCAGGTAAATATTACTTGATGTATCTGTTCCACGTACAGTGGACAATAATATTGGTCATCATCCTTGTGTCATCTCCAGGGTTAGTTCCGTGATAAGAGTGCTCACTCTGCTATGACCTGGGCCCAGCATGGGTGCGAGGTTATAAGTCTATTACTAGACTCCTTTACCATTATATTGTTGAAATGCTGCCATGGATGATATACAAATAAGATCCTTCACTTACCTTCTTAATTGCCCCTGCAGGAAAGATCTCGTGGGCTCGTCAGTTGTACCGCCGTATCCAGGAGCCGATGGAGGTCTTCCAGGAACATGCTACCATCCTGCAGGGTCCCGAGGCCAAGAAAATCATCAAGAGCTTCAACAAGCTGGCTAAAGTCTTGCTGGAGTTTGAAGTCCTGTACCACCGAGGATGGATCAGACAGGTAAGATGCTGTAACAGTCCTGTACCACCGAGGATGGATCAGACAGGTAAGATGCTGTAACAGTCCTGTACCACCGAGGATGGATCAGACAGGTAAGATGCTGTAACAGTCCTGTACCACCGAGGATGGATCAGACAGGTAAGATGCTGTAACAGTCCTGTACCACCGAGGATGGATCAGACAGGTAAGATGCTGTAACAGTCCTGTACCACCGAGGATGGATCAGACAGGTAAGATGCTGTAACAGTCCTGTCATCCGCCGTAAGTTGCTGTGTGAAATGGTCTTGTGAAAACAGTTGAACTGACATGTTATATTCAGGTTCTCTGTCAAGTATTATATGTAGGCCTTAAGTATGTTGGAAAAATAGCTGATAGATCATGTGGAGGTAAAAAGCTTACTTAATGTGAATAAAACTACATCATATCCGTTAACTTTACCAAGCCATTGTGAAATGATAAAATTATCAACACACGTTTCCACAATACACCGGTAATCTTTATTACGTAATATTCTCGTAATGGCGTCTCGTCGTTGATGCAACATACTTACGGTACACGGTCTGGTCTCTGTTAGCCGCGAACCATCGCGGGGGGCGGCCTATCTATGAGAGATATGATTTTGACACTGATTTTGAGGGTCAAGTTTGGGGGTCGTCTTATCCATGGGGTCGTCTTATAGACGGTCATATACGGTATGCTGAGATTAATCAGGAGTATGAATTAATTCCTATTCTCAACAATCTGAGAATGTAGGCACATGTATTTCCACATGACGCCAAACTATCTGAGGACTGGTCTAATGTCTCTGCCCTCCACCAGGTTGAGGCAGCCAAGTCCGGCCTCCATGCTTCGCTGTTGGTCCGCCATCCAGAGTCAAAGGAGCTGTACGTCAACTTTGACTCCCAAATTCTGACCATGATAAGAGAGACAGAGTGCATGAGTCGACTCGGTCTGGAGATCCCGCCAGCCGCCCGGACCATGAGAGCCAGACAGATGGAGTACAAGGACAACTATAATGCCCTTCAGGTGAGGCACTGGTATATGTGTTGTACGTGTGGATGAATGGTTGAGCTGAATTTCTGGAAGATAGCGTTTTAGATCATTTGATATTTTCTTCCTGACAAGCATATGTTTATATTAGCCTTGAGTAGTGCATGTGCACACACAGGCACACAATCACACTCTCTCACACAGAGACACACAAACACATAAATACACACAACATGCACATCTGTATATAACAGTTTGGAACTTGTCATAAAGCCCACTTTCACCTCTTTCTTCCCAAGAAGTAATACGATGACAAGATATTGATAACGTTTGAAACCATGGTGCCTTCTGGGACATCGTTCTCTGAACCTATCTCAGAATATGCTTTGTTCTTGTAGATGATGCTGGAGGAGAATAAGAGAGTTCTGGGAAAGATTCCTGCTGCCTTTGAGCTGCTGATGGGACTCCATGTTGCCAAAGTGGATGATACAATTGAACCAGGGGTGACAACTCTGACATGGACGTCCATCAACATCCATGACTATGTGGATGACGTGTACAAGTCTCTGGCAGAACTGGAACTTCTCATGGACAGAGCGCATGACTTGACGGAATTCCGTATTGACGCCATACTGCGAGACATGGCCATGACAACCCTGTGTGAACTTCCTGACGATGAACCCTGGACTGTGGACCACTTCTTGGAGAATACACAGGTACAGAGAACCAGAGAACCAAACTATCATGCTGAACCATGATCTGAGAAAATGTATCTGGTTGATATACTGAAATAGAATGATACTAGGCATTCAGCATAGTGTTAGGCAATAAGGCCATGGGTTGCACCGTTATTTATCATACACTTCAACATGATTATGATCCTTCTCAGTGCTAGTGGGTTTCTTGGAGGTGTCAGACGTCTGAGGCCCGTCCTTGATGTAATTGGACAAAGCGTTTACTATATACTCCCCAGTGAGCCAAGAATGTATTGGAAATGCACACTCATGATATTAGGAACCCCTTTGGCTTGCGAGAAACAATGGTTTGAATCACACATAGCCCTATTCATGTTTTTGTCAACAACATGTAAGTTTGTTGTTTACCAGTGTTCACCATCTGAGACATGCATCACTGTGGGCTTTTCGCCATCATTAAGCTCACATGCTGTAATGCTGTTCAAAGTGGCCTCATTTCAGTCCTGGTGAGGCGTCTTGGGCTGTTTAAGATGCCTGGTTGTCTTGTTTGTGCTACTGCCCAGACTGTGTGATACTTACTGTGTGTTGTGGCAGATCCTGTGTGCGAAGGGAGCACAGATCCTGCAGACCAAGAGTCAGACTGTGGAGGAGGCGGCCAATGAGCTGATCAACATGCTGTGCAACTCAGAGCCCGAGGAGACTGAAGAAGAGGAGGAGGAAGAGGAGGAACCTGAGGAAGATGGTGAGTTATCTCCCTTGTTCTTGTAATCAAATGTGTTTGTGTGATCTTTGTGACCCTAACCAGCCTGTATCACCTCAAATATATTTAAATTTCTCCTCTTTAATGCATCCGTCTAAGACACAAATATGTGTCGCCTGTAGGACCAGGAAAATTGTTGCCATCATATAGCGGGAATATTTTTGAGTACAATGATAAAAGATGATAAGGCTGAAAAATAAAAGAGTTTCACTTATATATTTTGAAACTCTAGATATTAAGATTCCACTGAATACATGTTAAAGTGGACTGATTAATAAGGTGTTGCTATTTGCTGTGCAGAGTTGTGTCCCTTGGTTAGACAAAAACCTGTGCTTGTAGGTTTGAATGCCAGTCCACCCCAATTCTGTGTCTAGGTTTGTCAGCTCCATACTCCATCACTTCAGACTTTATTCCCACATTAAAGCTGACACACTGTGATATAAGTGGAATACTGTTCATAGCAGTATAACCCAAACCCATTCATTGCACAGTTAAATACTTACCAGTACAATGCCTTTGACAGCTGATGGAAAAAGCCATGATGGCTCTCCACGGGAGTCTCGCATGTCGCACACCGGCAGCAAGCGATCTCGTCCTCTGTCCTCCAAGGCCCTCAACGTGGCCAAGAAGAAGCGAGAGATGAGGGAGAACATCGAGGAGTCGGCCATGGAGCTGCTCATTCACTTCAACAACCGCAACCTGGACGCCCTCCTACGTTGTGTCCGCAACACCCTGGAGGCTCTACGGAAGAGGATCTCCTCCAGCTCCATCTCTCACTATATGAGTAAGTCTTGCAATCTCTCTGCTTCTGAAAAATATATGCTTCCTATTGATGCTTTGACATTTGCACATTCTGATTGGTTGAAATAGCGACTGGTCATTTATCAAAGGGGAAGGTGGGTTGGTGAGATTCAGGAGAGGTCGTGAGGACACTCCAGTAGGTGGAGGTGCCACGCTTTATCACTTCTCTTGGGAGCGATGACAAAAAGGACAGTTCATGTTTTTTGCCTGCAGAAACCATTGTTTATGTTATGGAATATATTTTGAGGGAAGTGACATTCAAAATTGTAACATGTATTGGGGATTGCATAACATGGGGGTGAGCAAAATTTGATACAGATCTAATCGCATCAGCTCACCCCCACCCAAGTCTCTAACATATTTCCTACCCTAGTGGTATCTCTCCTTTGTATTTGCAATCTACAGTATAATGTAATCCCCGCCTCTTGATTTTAAATATATTTCTTTTTTCTTGTATTTTAGTATTATATTCCCTATAAACTCTGAACAGTGTCCAGTATCATCTTGGCATAATCTGTAGGTGTTGTACATGTCAGAAAGTAATATGAATTCTTTCTACCTGCATGTCAAAGAAAAATGACAAAAACAAGAAACAGGATAATTTGGGCATGATTTTGTGAATTTCTTATATTTTGGTTCTTTCCTTTATTTTGGGGCATGGAGGGTGCTGTTATCTAAGGTGCTGCAGTTCCCTGTGCAGAGTTCTGTCCCTTGATCATGCCAGAATACTCCTACCTAAGCCAATATGTCAGGATATAACAAGAATGGCAGTAACTCTAGTCACTCACTCTCTTTTCTTGTTATACTAGCTGACACATCGGTGTTTGGAGACAAGCGAGACAGTCGTCCCTTCTACCGAACGTATGCCACGCTGCAGATTCCCAACATCACCATGCAGCCTGCGTTGGACGAGGTCCAGCAGGCTCTGAACAAAGCTGTACAGAACATTATCTGTGTCAGCAAGGGTGTGGCTCAGTGGAGCAAGGAACGCAAGCGTGTGGTCAAACCAGCCCAGACCGAGCGTTCTGGATCAGTCACTGGTGACTACTCCCACGAGAGGAGAGGCAGCGTAGCTAGCCAGGCCCCGTCTGAGGGTTCCCACCCTGAGCGCAAGGGTCGTGGGGAGGGAGAGACTGCACCCAGCAATCTGGTGATTCAACAGCAAACCAAGAATTACTTCAAGAGCGTGTCGGACAACAAGGACATTGCCAAACTGGCGTCCCTCCTGTCCACATCCATCAACTCTACCAAGAAGGTCAGTACACCTTTATGTCTTTCAACCCCTTATCCAAGAGATATATTTTGAATATACCCTATTCTATGAGAACCATTATTTTACCAAACATGGCTTCTTGATATGACTTTGATTCCGGATGTTGCTACACTGTATGAAGCCCACTTGTGGTTTCCCTTGCCACAATGTTGCTGTCATATTGCTGTCATATTGCTCTAGTATTATCATGAGAAGCAGCAAATATTAAACTCACAGCAACTTGGGCATGTGTGTGTGTGCGTACGTTATCATGCAGAGGCATGTTTGTAACAGGTATGTCCCATACTATTTGAATTCTTTCTTTAGATTTTTCTGCAGATTCCATCTGCACATTATTCTCATGGTAATCAAACATTTTCCTTGCAGGAGGTGACAACAGCTCTGGACAAGTTCTCACACTACCATGCCATCTGGGAGTGTGACCGTGATGAGGACCTCAACGAGTTCATGAAAGACGATCCCAAACTGTCAGAGTTTGAGGCAAAGATAAAACACTTCGAAGAACAAGAGGTTCGGATCAACAACGAGCCTGAGTACTATGATGTGGGTGCCATCGCTCTCTATACAGGTGAGAAGGATTGTATACAGTGTTAGAATTAAAGGAAGACTTGTTGTTGATGGCCCTTCAAACCCCCATCATGGTCCTGGTTTAGAGCCGTTCTTCAGCACCCCTACCCTGCCATAAGATATGACTAAGTTCAGGCTCACTGACTTGGTTAATGTGAATGTATGATATTGCATCCCAGTTGCATAGGTCAGTGCTGTTAATGTCAATCACTGGATTGTCTGGTCCAGATGGGGCGGTGGGGTAGCCTAGTGGTTAAGGCGTTGGCTCGTCACGCCGAAGACCCGGGTTCGAATCCCCACATGGGTACATTGTGTGAAGCCCATTTCTGGTGTCCCCCGCCGTGATGTTGCTGGAATATTGCTAAAAGCGGCGTAAAACCAAACTCAGTCAGTCAGTCAGTCTGGTCCAGATATGATTATTTACAGACTGACATTGTACGACAAACAAACCCTGAATATGTGGCTTACAATTGTTCCTACTTGGTAACCCAAGGCTAGTGGTGTGTAAACAGTGGTGATAACCCTAAGAAGTGGTGTAAGAGTGGTAACCTAGGGCAAGTGGTGTAAGAGTGGTAACCTAGGGCAAGTGGTGTAAGAGTGGTAAACTTTGTGGAACAGGGCCATGGGGTCTTTCCTTGAGATGTTTCAAGGATGCAGTCATTCACCATACCCACAGGCACATGGATGGCACATAAGGTGCATCCATTACCTGTGCAGAGTTATGTCCATTGTACATGCCCAACATTGTAGGTTTGAATCTGGACTTACCATGATTACGGTTCTAGATTTGTCAGCACCAGACCAGTGGCTGTGGAATACACCATGGTGGTACACATCCAACCATCATAATAAAACTGTTCAAACCAATCTCAATCAATTCATGTTTTACAGAGAAGCTGAAACTGGGCTTGACTACAGAGACCAAAGCATGGCGCCTTCACTATGGTAAAGCTTGCAACACCAAGTACCGGGATGAAATGGAGAATATCTTCACCTTCATTGATGATTCGCAGAAGAGGCTGACCCGACCAATCAAAGACCTGGATGACATTAGGTTTGCAATGGCTATCCTGAAGGAGATCCGGGAGCGGGAGATCATGATTGACATGAGCATTGGACCCATTGAGGTGAGGAGGAGATGATAGATGTATATTCCTATAGGGTATTGAGGTGAGGAGATGATAGATGTATGTTCTTATAGCATATTGAGGTGAGGAGGAGATGATAGATGTATATATATGTTCCTATAGCATATTGAGGTGAGGAGATGACCCATTGTTCCTATAGCATATTGAGGTGAGGAGATGATAGATGTATGTTCCTATAGCATATTGAGGTGAGGAGATGATAGATGTATATATATGTTCCTATAGCATATTGAGGTGAGGAGATGATAGATGTATGTTCCTATAGCATATTGAGGTGAGGAGATGATGATAGATGTATATATATGTTCCTATAGCATATTGAGGTGAGGAGATGATAGATGTATGTTCCTATAGCATATTGAGGTGAGGAGATAGATAGATAGATGATATGTTCCTATAGCATATTGAGGTGAGGAGATGATAGATGTATGTTCCTATAGCATATTGAGGTGAGGAGATGATAGATGTATATGTCCTATAGCATATTGAGGTGAGGAGATGATAGATGTATGTTCCTATAGCATATTGAGGTGAGGAGATGATAGATGTATGTTATATTCCTGAGGTAGAGATATAGATGAGGTTGATAGCATGATTGATGAGATGATATATGTTCCTATAGCATATTGAGGTGAGGAGATGATAGATGTATATATATGTTCCTATAGCATATTGAGGTGAGGAGATGATAGATGTATATATATGTTCCTATAGCATATTGAGGTGAGGAGATGATAGATGTATATATATGTTCCTATAGCATATTGAGGTGAGGAGATGATAGATGTATATATATGTTCCTATAGCATATTGAGGTGAGGAGATGATAGATGTATATTCCTATAGCATATTGAGGTGAGGAGATGATAGATGTATATTCCTAGAGCATATTGAGGTATATATGTATATTCCTATAGCATATTGAGGTGAGGAGATGATATAGAGCATATTGAGGTGAGGAGATGATATATTCCTATAGCATATTGAGGTGAGGAGATGATAGATGTATATTCCTATAGCATATTGAGGTGAGGAGATGATAGATGTATGTTCCTATAGCATATTGAGGTGAGGAGATGATAGATGTATGTTCCTATAGCATATTGAGGTGAGGAGATGATAGATGTATATTCCTATAGCATATTGAGGTGAGGAGATGATAGATGTATGTTCCTATAGCATATTGAGGTGAGGAGATGATAGATGTATGTTCCTATAGCATATTGAGGTGAGGAGATGATAGATGTATGTTCCTATAGCATATTGAGGTGAGGAGATGATAGATGTATGTTCCTATAGCATATTGAGGTGTGAGGAGATGATAGATGTATGTTCCTATAGCATATTGAGGTGAGGTGAGGAGATGATAGATGTATGTTCCTATAGCATATTGAGGTGAGGAGATGATAGATGTATGTGAGGAGATGATAGATGTATGTTCCTATAGCATATTGAGGTGAGGAGATGATAGATGTATATTCCTATAGCATATTGAGGTGAGGAGATGATAGATGTATGTTCCTATAGCATATTGAGGTGAGGAGATGATAGATGTATGTTCCTATAGCATATTGAGGTGAGGAGATGATAGATGTATGTTCCTATAGCATATTGAGGTGAGGAGATGATAGATGTATATTCCTATAGCATATTCCAGTTTTTTTGAATATATGTTTTTCTTCAAGGGACCAAAGTCTCATCCAGTTAGTGCTGCAAGAGTTTTAATATCGAGTTGATACAAGCATTGTGGGAATAACGGAGCTGATACATTTCCAGGGCTAACTGCTTAAATGCTATCATTTCATTCTCAGACTACGGTCTCAGCTGATTGTGGGGGCTCTTAAAGATATTGTTGGTGTAGGACTCTGATCACTTCATGAAACCAAGCTGAAATCTATGCTCTCCAAGAGGATCTTAGTGCCATGACTGTCATAGTATTGTGTTGTCATACCCTTAATTGTCCTTTTATAGGATCCAGGTTTTACGAGTGCTGAACAACCAATAGTTAAACATACATTTTGGGAATATCCTGAAGATGGCTGTGTCAAATGAAAAATCGGAATATTTTCTTCCACCATGTTTGGAATAAAACAGATTCGGTTAATTATTGCAATGTTCTCAGCATTTTGCATTGTATCCCTCAGGAATCGTATGCGATGCTGAACAAGCACGAGCTCCCAGTCGTGAAGGAGGAGACGGAGAGATGTGACACACTGCGGTACTCCTGGGAGAAGCTGAACACACAGTCTGCAGAGGTTCAGACCCATCTGCTGACCATACAGCCCGAGTTCAAGTCTGAACTGGTGGAGAACGTCAAGATCTTCGAGCAAGAAACAGCAGACTTCTACCATGGTTATGACACGGTGAGTCACAATTTGAACATAAGTATTTGTTGTAATATCTACCATTTACTTTGCAACTTTCTGTAATAAGCTAGTTCACTTTGTTTGTCCAGCCAAGGTATATGTTATGTGTTTTATACCTGTAATATGTATGTGTGGTGTGTAATAGGCATGTCAAATGAATTTAATGTGTGTGTAATATCGATGTAATAGGGGTGTTATATCATGTAATATATGTGTAATAACGATGTAATATAAGTGTAATATCATGTAATATGGGTGTAATATCATGTTATATGGGTGTAATATCATGTAATATGGGTGTAATATCATGTTATATGGGTGTAATTTCATGTAATATGGGTGTAATATGCATGTCAAATGAATTTAACGTGTGTGTAATTTCGATGTAATAGGGGTTTAATGTCCATGTAATATGAGTGTAAAATCATGTAATATGGGTGTAATATGCATGTCAAATGACTTTAACGTGTGTGTAATAAGGGTGTGATAGGGGTGTAATGTCCATGTAAGATGGGTGTAAGATCGTATGATATGGATGTGATGTGCATAAAATGCATGTGATATGGGTGTAATATGCTCGTATTATATATGTGGTCTGGGTGTAATATGTAAGTGGATATTTGTAATGTTTGCAATGTATGTGTTTTGTGTGTAACCTGCATGTAATATGGATGTAATATGTTTTTAATATGTATGTTGCATGGGTTTAATATGTGTGTGTAGGTTTGTAATCAGGTTGTGTGTAGTATGCATGTACATTGGGTGTAATATATATTCACAGACCGGACCGATGGTTGCTGGAGTTGCCCCACGTGAGGCGTCTGACCGACTCATCATCTTCCAAAACCAGTTTGACACCCTCAACAGGAAGTTTGTCACCTACTCTGGAGGTGAGGAGCTGTTCGGTCTCCCTGTAACGGACTACCCGGAGCTGGTCCGCATCAGGAAGGAACTGAATCTTCTCCAGAAGCTGTACGGCCTCTACAATGACGTCATCGACACCGTACATGGGTACTACGACATCAACTGGCAGGACGTCAACATAGATAAGATCAATACTGAACTTCAGGAGTTCCAAAACAGGTAAATTAACTGAGGTAGCCATCAAACAGTTTAAAAACTTTCAGAAATGAGTGCAATGTTGAGTTTGTAGCCTGATCTGAAGGAAGGAGTATGGAGTCTTGTGCTGGTCAGATGTCAGTTTTCTAACACGACTCCATTTTTTACCACCATGTTTCCGATGTTCAGATATTCAGGGTGAAGATGCCGTGACACTCAGACACAACAGACATTCTGAAGCCTGTATCTGTTTTCATTCAGAACTGCACTGGTACACACATTTTCACATTTTGCTGTTATAAATAGGAGTTTTGTATTTTTCTGATCAAGCCTCAAAGATCTACTTTCAGTCAAAGCTTCCTCACAAATATAACAGTGGTTAGTTTTTGTCTGTCACAAACCTGCTGAGTATAATAATACATTGCTTGTTGACACAGATGCCGCAAGCTGCCACGTGCCCTGAAAGACTGGCAAGCTTTTGAGGATTTGAAACAGACAATTGACGACTTCAACGAGATGGTGCCATTACTTGAACTGATGGCCAACAAGTCCATGCAGCCTCGTCACTGGAAACGTATGTCAGACACCACGGGTCACATGTTCGACGTCGAGGGTGAGAACTTCACGCTCAGGAACATCCTTGAGGCACCGCTGCTGCAGTTCAAGGAAGACATTGAGGTATGCATGTGACACCTCCATCACTATCTGTCTTTCCTTTCCCAAAACCAACCATATACTGTATGAAGCACCTGGGGTTAGAAATTTTGAAAAGGTGTTGTTTATCAAAACCATACTCAATTTGAATTTGTTATCTGTGATCAAGTGGTAGTAAGAAATACAAAGGTTTCAAGCGGACATTTTTTTAAAGTTACTCACACCTGCCCTGGTGTTTCCTTTTACAAAGGACAGCTGAAGTATTTCAGTGTTAATAGAAGGAGTTAAGGGGGTGGGGCAGGCATGGTTTTGAAGATGAACTTGAAGATTGCATCAGACGTTACTCATGGGGCACCTATTTTGAGCAGGGTGTTAACATTAATAACTCAATAGTTATCAAACAAAGTTCATTCACTCACTCACACTCTGTGTTTCCCCAGGACATCTGTATATCAGCGGCTGAAGGGCTCATCAGTGACTGGGGACACCAGGATTTCACCTTCGGCAACTTCAAGAACCGAGGCGAGCTCCTCCTCCGAGGTGACACAACCTCCGAGATCATCGTCCTCATGGAGGACTCTCTCATGGTGCTCAGCTCGCTGCTTAGCAACCGTTACAATGCTCCCTTCAAGCCGAAGATTCAGACATGGGTTCAGAACTTGACAAACTCGTCTGAGATCATTGAGAACTGGATGACAGTACAGAACCTCTGGGTCTACCTGGAGGCCGTGTTTGTTGGTGGTGACATCGCCAAACAGCTGCCCAAGGTAAGAGCTGGACTCTAGGGACAGAGATCTGCTGGAGAATAGGTCTAAGTGTCAAGGAGCATTTGTTCCTGTAGTAAACTTGTTTCGCTGGGGCAAATGTTACAATAGGACAGATTTACAAGAAAACTTCTTCCATGATACATTTACACAGGAAGAATTTGTCTGGGTTGAACTGATTCGTACCACACACATCATGTTTGCTTTATGATAGGGAAACCAAACTTCCTCAAATGTTGCTGATGCCTACTAAGCAATGTTGACTCCTTCAATGTTACAGGAAGCTAAGAGGTTCAGCAACATTGACAAGTCGTGGGTGAAGATCATGACGCGTGCCCACGAGACGCCCAACGTTGTGACGTGTTGTGTTGGAGATGAGACTCTGATGCAGCTCTTGCCTCATCTGCTGGAGCAGCTGGAACTCTGCCAGAAGTCTCTCACTGGGTATGTTCTTCTCCATCGTGATCCATAAACTTCTGTGTTCAGTAAATAATGTACAATACAATCAATAACTACAAATGTTACTGATAAACTAGAAATGTAACTCTTTATTCAGATTAGCTATTTACATGTGTGTATAACAACATAGATATTTTTCAAAATTTGACCAGATCATTGTTGACTATATTCAATTATGCATTGTTAAGTGCTTCCTAATAGCATTTGGATGTTTCCATTCAATATCTAGTTACCTGGAGAAGAAGCGTTTGTCATTCCCACGATTCTTCTCGTCTCCGACCCTGCCTTGCTGGAGATCCTGGGTCAGGCCAGTGACCCCCACACCATCCAGGCTCACCTGCTGTCTGTCTTCGACAACATCAAGACAGTCAAGTTCCACGAGAAGAACTACGACCTTATCTTGTCAGTGGCCTCATCAGAAGGAGAAACCATTGAGGTGAGAACACAGTTCCATCCATCTTGAACATTCACTTTGTGAAACCATGGAGCAATGTTGAACTAGCATGTTAATTATTATCATCTTGTAATAATCTTTGTTGTACTTATGGCCAGAAGTAAGAGAATATAGTGTACCTCAGTGTACCTGCACACCCACTCACTGTTGTCTATACACTCAATTCTGTGCCTTCATTCACTCACTCACTCTATGCCTACTCACTCACTAATGCACTGTGTATTGTGTTTTAGCTGGAGAAGCCTGTGAAGGCGGAGGGCAATGTGGAGGTGTGGCTGATGGCGTTGATGCAGATGGCTCACCGCTCCGTCCATGGCGTCATCAGACAGGCAGCCATGGCCATACAAGACCCCAGCTTTCAACTCTTGGAGTTCCTCAACATGTTCCCAGCTCAGGTAGGACATGCTTAATTACAGGTAGACACACCTAGTTACTTTTACAGCAACACAATTCTTGTTCTAGTCATAAGTCTCATCCTCACTTCCTGTGATATTTGTTAGCAGTCTTTCACTTTTCATAATGAGTTTGGGAAAGATCTCATTTGCAAATTTGATGATGTCTTAAATGAAATATGATGTGGTGTTTGTTCAGGGATTTTACTATGCTATACATATGCATAGGCTCACTGACCTCATCTGTTCACAGCAGTTTTAACTTCATTTTCCGTTACCCACTGCTTTCAAACTTCGTATTTTTTTGATCTTTTAGAAACAGAGACTTCAGTTAATTGGCTTTGTTTTCCTACAATACTGTAAGCATCAACTATATGTTTTATCACAACCTGTTTTCTTGGTAGCCAAAATTAATGAAACTTCAATACAGCTTTTCCATTCAAACATGATGCTGCTCTGGGTATCCAACCTGGGTGCCCAAATGATATGGACCTCAGATTTCTGACACAGTTGGTTTGTGTTTCATATAGGTTGGTCTTCTCGGCATCCAAATGATCTGGACACGTGATGCCACAGAGGCCTTGACCCACGCCAAGTACGACAAGAAGATCATGCAGCAGACCAATAACGCGTTCCTGGAGCTGCTGAACACTCTCATTGCCCAGACCACCATGGATCTCAAGAAGATCGAGAGAACCAAGTTTGAGACTCTCATCACTATCCACGTCCATCAGAGAGACATCTTTGAGGATCTGGTGAGTGGGATGATATGGCTGATTTCCTGCCCTTATGGTATTCTATTTTACACTGTATAATGCCATATTTTCTCCTAGACAAGTGGGGGCGGTGGGGTAGCCTAGTGGTTAAAGCGTTCGCTCGTCACGCCGAAGGCCCGGGTTTGATTCCCCATATGGGTACAATTTATGAAGCCCATTTCTGGTGTCCCCCGCCGTGATATTGCTGGAATATTGCTAAAAAACGGCATAAAACCATACTCAATCAGTCCTGGACAAATGGTGGCATTATAACCAGGGTATACTGTATTGTATTGCAAGATTCAACAACACTTTTGTAATGTATAAGCATTAACTTTGTGACCATAGTTTAACATATTGATGTCATCTGTTGATAGTTATGCCAGGAGAGTAAGGACTACAAAGTACAGTCTATGGTTATTGGTATGGCTGACATTTTGAAAAATACAATGCAGTACTGCAAAATGATGATACACTTTGATGATACACAAGCCTTATTTGTCTCACAATTTTGTTACGCCATTGATATTTTTGTGAGCTATAGATATCAACAATTGATATTTTGTTATTTTCAATTGTCATTGATATGATCTTAATTGCTGATTGAAGGCTTGTAGGACTGACATTTTGGATTCAGTTCAAGGATTCTTTTTTGATACTGGGCCTAGATTTTCAAAACTCTCCTCGTGTCAAGATGGTCGTAAGTGCCATACATTAACATTAACTTACGACTATCTTAGCTCTAAGAGAGCTTTGAAAATCTTGACCTAGGTGTTTCGCTATTGTGATGCCTTTCATAGGTTTATATGTCAACTATTGATATTTTATTATTTTTCATTGGTATTATTAATTCCTGTACAATACCATGCAAACATAGTACTGCTATTTTAGAACAGTTATTAAAGATCAGGTTTTGGAATGACCAACTTGTTGTAATATTGGTAAGTTATGTCTGTTTTCTAGTGTCGTCAACACATCAAGTCTCCGACAGACTTTGAGTGGCTGAAGCAGTCTCGCTTCTACTTCATCGAGGACCAGGATAAATGTCTCATCTCCATCACAGATGTGGACTTCATGTACCAGAATGAGGTCCTCGGCTGCACTGAGAGACTGGTCATCACCCCCCTCACTGACAGGTGAGTTGATGAGTGGTGGAGACGCCTTGATGTTAATAGGTACCCTCATCAGACCAAAGACCCATGTTCTATT
Source organism: Haliotis rubra (assembly GCF_003918875.1). Lineage (NCBI taxonomy): Eukaryota > Metazoa > Mollusca > Gastropoda > Lepetellida > Haliotidae > Haliotis > Haliotis rubra. The sequence goes on along the minus strand of NW_025765825.1, from coordinate 927,258 downwards.
CCCCACAAGGGTACAATATGTGAGGCCAATTTTGGAATTTTGCTGGAATATTGCTAAATGTAATGTAAAGATTCACTCGTACGATTAGTAGGTCACCCCTTGCACCTGATAGTGTATGAGTTGTCATAGGAGCTGAGGTTACCTGTTCACTGACAGGTGAGTGAGGTGTTACTGCAGCAGTACGTAGAGTGAGTGAGTGAGTAAGTGAGTTAATATTTATCGTCACATCGGCAATATTTCAGCCATATTGTGACGAGAACAGTTTATAATTATATTATAGATCAATAAAGTAGGACATTAAAAAACCTGTTGACGAAGAACAGTAAAACTACTAGTGTATCACAGATATCCATTTAAAACTAGCAATTAAATCTAAAATATTGGAACTATAAATGACAATACAATATAAAAACAGGCTATAGATTGCCAACAACTGAAGGTAGATCAAAACACTAGGGACCATGGGGACTTACAGTACATTTGCGTCCTGCATGGGCCCTAGCTGGATTTACATCATCCCCTCAGCTGTTAGCAATTGAGATATATCTAGCCATACATTAAAATTACACATATTCTACGATTAAAACACGGAAAGTTGAAATTTACTTTGAATGTTTTGGGACTTCAGTACCTAGAATATGCAGAGTTATCTTCCTTAACCTTGCTTGAAATCTATGACTGTAAAATCAAATCCTGGTCCTCATTATTCCTTATGGTTTGCTTGGACCTTACCCATGTTTGGGTCTCAAACTGTACATAAATAGGGCCTGCATTACTTTCTGACCACATCATGCTGACATGTAGAGATCTCCTGAACTACAGTTGATGGTAGTGTTTAACTCAATCGACTGTTTCCAGGTGTTACATCACACTGGCGCAGGCTCTGGGCATGTCCATGGGTGGTGCCCCGGCTGGTCCTGCCGGTACAGGGAAGACGGAGACAGTTAAAGACATGGGCAGGTGTCTCGGCAAGTACGTCGTCGTCTTCAATTGTTCAGATCAGATGGACTTCCGAGGTCTGGGACGTATCTACAAAGGTGAGGAAACTTTGTTAATTTGATCCAGATGATGATGGCCCAGTGGCCTATGGCAGACGTGTACTGCTGGATTCAGGATTGGTTGAAGTTGTTATGGATTTGTCTTCTTAGCTTTAGGTGTAGTAAATTTTTATTCATGTTCTTGGGGTACATTTGATTTGTTCAAAACGTTGGGTTGGTGTGTGATGGGTTGCTGTTACATGGTTGGAAGGAATAACATGTAATAACCTCATGAACTCCTTCGGATCCTTCACTTGTTTAAGATGCTGCACTGTGCAGAGTTGTGTCCCTTACCTACCAGGATCCACTTGTTGTGGGTTTGATCCTTGGTCTATCAGTCCTTACCCCTTTGTCTTGGTTGCAATGGTGTTCTGAGCATTTAAGATGCTTCTGGGTAACTCTTCAAATATCTATTCGCATATTACTCCTTATTGGGTCAGTTATTTCCCAAAAGCGTTGGCTCGTCACGCCGAAGACCCGGGTTCGAATCCCCACATGGGTACAATGTGTAAAGCCCATTTCTGGTGTCCCCCGCCGTGATGTTGCTGGAATATTGCTAAAAGCGGCGTAAAACCATACTCAGTCAGTCAGTCAGTTATTTCCCAAACAATTGTTTTAGCTATTTGCATCATTTAAACTGAATATGTGTTGTAATAAACTATGGTTATAATGAACTGAAAGGTACTGCGTATTTTAGTTCATTGTAACTGCAGTTTGTTGTACACATTACAACTAAAATATATAGCGAGTGTCCAGGACAGATTGTAAGCGTGTTTGTTAAAACAAAGTTTACTAAAATATTATAGCTACAGTTGAAGTGTCTCCTAGGACAGCATTGTATATGAGTTCCATGTTTGTCTAGGTCTGGCCCAATCTTTGTTTACAGTTGAAATATTGTCTAGCCCATTATACTGTTCTACAGTTGAACTGTTCCAAACCTAGGTCTGGCCCATTGCATCTACTGTTCTACAGTTGAACTGTTCCATGTCTTGTCTAGGTCTGGCCCATTGCATCTACTGTTCTACAGTTGAACTGTTCCATGTCTCGTCTAGGTCTGGCCCATTGCATCTACTGTTCTACAGTTGAACTGTTCCATGTCTCGTCTAGGTCTGGCCCATTGCATCTACTGTTCTCCACAGTTGAACTGTTCCATGTCTCGTCTAGGTCTGGCCCATTGCATCTACTGTTCTACAGTTGAACTGTTCCATGTCTCGTCTAGGTCTGGCCCATTGCATCTACTGTTCTACAGTTGAACTGTTCCATGTCTTGTCTAGGTCTGGCCCATTGCATCTACTGTTCTACAGTTGAACTGTTCCATGTCTCGTCTAGGTCTGGCCCATTGCATCTACTGTTCTACAGTTGAACTGTTCCATGTCGTCTAGGTCTGGCCCATTGCATCTACTGTTCTACAGTTGAACTGTTCCATGTCTCGTCTAGGTCTGGCCCATTGCATCTACTGTTCTACAGTTGAACTGTTCCAGTTGAACTGTTCCATGTCTCGTCTAGGTCTGGCCCATTGCCTATGTACATCTGAACTGTTCCACTAGGTCTGGCCCATTGCATCTACTGTTCTACAGTTGAACTGTTCCATGTCTCGTCTAGGTCTGGCCCATTGCATCTACTGTTCTACAGTTGAACTGTTCCATGTCTCGTCTAGGTCTGGCCCATTGCATCTACTGTTCTACAGTTGAACTGTTCCATGTCTTGTCTAGGTCTGGCCCATTGCATCTACTGTTCTACAGTTGAACTGTTCCACTGTTGGCCCATTGCATCTACTGTTCTACAGTTGAACTGTTCCATGTCGTCTAGGTCTGGCCCATTGCATCTACTGTTCTACAGTTGAACTGTTCCATGTCTCGTCTAGGTCTGGCCCATTGCATCTACTGTTCTACAGTTGAACTGTTTTCTAGGTCTGGCCCATTGCATCTACTGTTCTACAGTTGAACTGACTAGGTCTGGCCCAGGCTGTGGGGATGTTTTGATCTGTCGACCTGCCAGTGTTGTCTGTGGCAGCTCAGCAGATTGCCATTGTGCTCGCCTGTAAGAAGGAGCGCAAGAAGAACTTCATCTTCACCGATGGCGACAATGTCGACATGAACCCAGAATTTGGAATCTTCTTGACAATGGTGAGTCTCATTTTCATCATTCTCTTCATCTGTAGTAGTTTTTAATTTCTTTGCATTCTCTAAATATAGACAGCTTTAAAAGGCTGTAAAGTGAGACATTATATCCTCAAAATATCAGGGTTTATATGCTCTACTCCATTATATATTCTGGACATAAGAATGTGGAATTTGGACCACATACAGTGGAAGCCCTCTAAACCAGCATTCGTTGGGACCGGCTTAAAATGCCGGTATAGAGGGTGTGCCGGTTTAGAGGGCGGTTTATGATCTTAAATTAACATAATTAGCTTCTTCTGGGACCAAATTCTAGTGATGATATTGAGAGCATGTCGGATTGGAGGGCTGCCGGTTTAGAGGGCTTCCACTGTATAACTTTCTTTACTTAGCCAAATCTTGGGTAACTTGAAAACCTAATTTGTTCAATAACTAGGAACTGAAAGGCCTTTACTGGTAATTATATCTTCAGTATGTATGGAAGCTGGTTTCAGGACCAGCAGATACCTGGGTCTCACTACAGTTACATTTTTTTCCTTTAAGAACCCTGGTTACGCTGGACGACAAGAGCTCCCTGAAAATCTAAAGATCAACTTCCGTACTGTGGCCATGATGGTGCCGGATCGTCAGATCATCATCCGTGTTAAACTTGCTGCAGTCGGCTTCATGGACAACATAATCCTGGCCCGCAAGTTCTACACCCTGTACAAACTGTGTGAGGAGCAGCTCACTAAACAGGTACGCATCGTCGGTAATGTGCTGCAGACATCACAACAATAGTAGGGTTGAACAAAACAGGTCAGAAAGTTAAACAGCCATGCCAAGCAGCCTTCAAGAAATATATTTCCAAGTGCATACAGAAGTTGATTTGCTCAATCAATTTTTATCAGTTCCCACCACCTTCTTCTTCTTCTTATCCTCGTTCTTCTTTCCATTCTCTGCATCCTTCTCACTCTCTCCTCTTCCTATTCTCTTCCTTCTTCTAATACTTTTTCTTATCCTCTCCTCCTCATAATTCTTCTCTTCCTCTCCTCTCCTTGTCCTTATTCTTCTCCTCCTCCTTCTTATCCTCCTTAACCTTTTTCTCATCATTTTTATTATCCTTCTGCTCATTCTTCTCTTTTTTGTTGTTGTTATCTTTACTCTTCTCCTTATTCTTCTCATCCTCCTCCTTAGCCTTTTAATTATTCTCATCCTTCTCTCCTACTTATCATCTTCTCATCATCTTTCTCTTCCTCCTTCTTAACATCGTTTTCTCTTCTTCTCCTTAACCTTCCTTATCCTCAATCTTATTATCATAATCCTTCTTTTCATGCTTATCTTTCTTCTCATTCTCCTCCTCCTCCTTTCCCCCTTCCTCTTGTTCTTTTTCTTCTTCATCGTTGTTATCATCATCATCATCATCATTATCATCATCATCATCATCATCATCCTTATTCTTGTACTTATGCTGTCGCCAGGTTCACTATGACTTCGGACTGCGTAACATCCTGTCTGTGCTGAGAACACTGGGAACAGTGAAACGCCAGTCCCCCGAGGACACTGAGCAGACGATCGTGATGAGAGTTCTGCGAGACATGAACCTGTCTAAACTGGTTGACCAGGATGAACCTCTCTTCCTGTCTCTCATTAACGATTTGTTCCCTGGCATCACACTGGACAAAGCAGGATACCCGGAACTGGAGGCGGCCATTGCAAAGAATGTTGAGGACGCCAAGTTGGTCTGTCACCCGTCATGGACTCTGAAACTCATCCAGGTATTCTCACATCCCATTGTTCATAGAAGAAGTCCATATACTGGCCGGGTCATCTTAAATGTGGGTCATGTGTGATCATTATAGGTTATGTTTAGTATTTCTATAGAAAAACAAATATTTCAGAATAGCATTACTTTTTGTGTAAAATGTAACCTTCACTTTGGTCACTTATTGTTCATAAACATGTTACTGAATGATTTATCAGTGAAAGCTTTGACAGTGGAGAGTGGTTTGTCAATTCTGTTATCAGTACATGTGACGAATAATGGCCCCCTTAAATGTTGTGAGGTTGACGTAGATGGTGATCCATGATGTTGTACCTGCTCCAGTTATTCGAGACCCAAAGGGTTCTCACGGCATGATGGCGCTGGGACCTAGTGGCGCTGGCAAGACGTGCTGCATCCACATGTTGATGAAGGCCATGACCGACAATGGAGAACCCCACAAGGAGTGGAGGATGAACCCCAAGGCCATCACAGCCCCACAGATGTTTGGTCGTCTCGATGTCGCCACCAACGACTGGACAGATGGTATCTTCTCCACTCTCTGGAGGAGGACTACAAGAGTCAAGAAAGGTAACTGTTTCTGATTCATTCATTGTTGGATAATCTTAAATGAAAGAAATGCTTTTAAATTTTGTCCTCAGTTCTATTCTAAACTATCATAGGACAGAGCAGGTATTTAACTTACCAAGTGATGTTTTATTGTCAATCATGTCATGGTTGCAGTAAGGTATCCGTGTTGTACAGGTATTCAGATACCTAAACACCTAAGAGACGACTAACATGATTGGGTCCTGGTCCAGATTATTTATATACCCCTTAATGTACCTGGAACATACCTAAACTCCATTTTGATGTGGTTCAAATATTGCTGAAAGTGCTAAATTCATATCCATTCTCAATGCCTCATTTGAATTAAAGCTGTAAAGTTGCTTGGATTGTCACAAAAGTCCAAACTCAGTATTGTAATGTTTTGTTTAGATGTGTCTTGCTGATATGTTTGATGTTTAAAGGAGAACATTTGTGGCTGGTGCTTGATGGCCCGGTTGATGCCATCTGGATTGAGAACTTGAACTCTGTATTGGATGACAACAAGACCTTGACCTTGGCCAATGGTGACAGAATCCCGATGGCCCCAAACTGCAAGATCATCTTTGAGCCTCACAACATCGATAACGCTTCCCCTGCGACAGTGTCCAGGAATGGCATGGTGTACATGAGCAGCTCGGGTCTCCACTGGCAGCCGATATTGGAGGTAGGGGACGTCGACGGGAGGGGAGCTTTCGGGGAGATGACTGTAGGGTGTGGGAGCTTTTGGAGAGGGAAATGGAGAAGGAGGTTAGACAGTGGTAGGGGAGGCGAAACATGTGGGAGGATGGGGAGCTGTAGGTGAGGAGTGGGGAGGGGGAAGGAGATGTGTGTGTGTGTGTGTGTGTGTGTGTGTGTGTGTGTGTGTGTGTGTGTGTGTGTGTGTGTGTGTTTTGGTGGGGGAGAGGGGAATGAGATGAACGGGAATGGTATGGTACGGGAATCAGTGGGGGAGCACACTTTAGCGGGGTGAGGAACAGCAGATGTGTTAGGGAACTCGGTAATGCAAGGGAACTGTTGGTGTAGGGGAATAATGGGTTGTAGGATTCAGTGGGTTTCATATTTGGATGTATAAAAGCTTACATATTCTTTCTGTCTCTTATTTGTTCATTTTGTAGTCTGTTACCTCAATTCTTGTTCCAGGGCTGGCTGAACAACCGTCCTAACTATGAGCGTGATATCATCTTGACTCTGTTTGAGAACTCCTTCCCTGCTCTGTATCGCTATGCCACACAGAACCTTGTCTTCAAGATGGACATGCTGGAGGCCTTTGTAATCACCCAGGTTGGTGGCACTCTATCTAACTGTCCACAGGGAGCAGTGGCAGAAATTCTGTCAGGTTTGTGGGGAACTCTCTCCACTTGCAATGTTCTTGGATGGGTCGCAGATGTTATGTCAGGTTTGTGGGGAACTCTCTCACATTCACACTCCACTTGAAGGGGTGGGGAACTAACCTAATGGTTTAATAAGCTTTAATTTCAAATTTGATGGTGATCTTTAATGAAACAACAACTCCAGTACAAAAAAACATTTACAGTCACAGACACTGATGATACTGTCATGCTATGTTGTTTTTTAAAGTTGCACCCTCCATATAACTTGACATAATTTGTTTGTACTTTTGTCCAAACTAAGGATATAAATGTTGTATAAACTGTTCATATCTTTTCATACTTTTCACCTCTCTATGGTGTTTTGTTTCAAATTAATTTCTAAGTGTGTTTTTAAGAAGTGATGTTTAGAACATGTTAGAACAAATTCCTCTTGACAAGCAGGATAAGCCACAGGTATAGAACTGGTGCAAATGCTACATGGTATCAGTGATATGTATTCTGTCCAAATGCACTGAATGGTTACATGTAAAATAACACCTCTCAAAAAACACTTAGTGATGCCTAAACCTAAAAAATGGCCCCTGGGAGACATCTAAAGTGTGTATCGTGTCCTTCAGTGCACAAAGCTGCTGTCCGGGCTGATTCCAGTGAAGGACGAGAAGGAGGGGATGCAGATCACGCGGGAGCACTACGAGAAGCTGTATGTGTTCACGCTCATGTGGAGCATCGGCGCCCTGCTGGAGCTGGATGATAGGTACCGGATGCAGGAGTGGCTCCGGAACCACGAGGAAATCAAACTGAATCTCCCTGACATCCCCTCCGACGCTGACTACACCATGTTTGATTACATGGTCGACACCAATGGTAGGCAGTTGTATTTGTGACTTGTATCTAAGGCAGGGGGTGGTGGGGTAGCCTAGTGGTTAAAGTGTTCATCAAGCTGAAGACTTGGGTTTGATTCCCCACAAGGGTACAGTGTGTAAAGCACATTTCCTGTGTCCCCCATCGTGATAATTCTGGAATATTGCTAAAAGCAGCATCAAGCAAAATTTGTTTACTGTATCTATGGGATCTAATTTTCCAGTTTGATGCATTACAATTTGCTATGAATGTAACATAAAATTACAGGATTGAATTATATTCCCTTTTAATAGACCTGTGTTGTATTTGAGGGCCAATGTTGTTCTGAAACTTTAGAACATGTTTTGGCACCTCTGCAACCATCAAAACCGGTTAAAATGAGTTGTCTGTATGAAAGAGGGACTATATTTGCCTGTTCACAGGGAGCTGGGTGCACTGGAACTCCAAGGTGACGGACTTCTTGTACCCGACTGACCACGAGCCCGAGTACTGCAACATCCTGGTCCCTATGGTGGACAATGTAAGGACAGAGTTCCTCATCCACACCATCGCCAAGCAGGGTAAAGCTGTGCTGTTGATTGGTGAACAGGGAACAGCGAAGACTGTGATGATCAACAACTACCTCAACCAGTACAACCCAGAGGAACATGTCGGGCAGTCACTCAACTTCTCCTCTGCCACAACACCTTACATGTTCCAGGTAAAGATTGTTCAGACTTGAAACATGCTCACATTTTGACTCATTTCAGGCAAACTTACAGTTGAATTGCATAATTTCTACATTCATGTAGGTGCACATGTGAAAATAGTGTTCACACCTATCCGGCTGCATAGACAGTGTGTTCATTGTGTTTTACACTTATACATTGATGAATGCCAAAATATATTTAAGTTGATTTTTATCATTTTACAAATAGAAACTAATAACTTAACAGGCTGCTTATGTAGTCATAACTGCAGAAAATAAACTGTGAACAATTTGAAATCAGTGACATTGTTCAGTGCAAAGCACACCCCAGCAACCCTATTATCAGGGTGTCAGGAAACAGTAGACTGTAAGTTGATGTGGCTCAATTTGTTTATAGGAATGTCAGCCAAAATACATTGCTTGGCTAGCCAATAAAAAGCTATGGAATCACTTGCAATTTATTTACACTCCACTGACATAACCAATGCTGTCCAAGCTCACTCACTCATTGCCTTTCCTGTTTCAGAGAACCATCGAGAGCTACGTGGACAAGAGAGTTGGTTCTACATATGGTCCCCCTGCTGGCAAGAAGATGACAGTGTTTATTGATGACGTCAACATGCCAGTCATTAACGAGTGGGGCGACCAGGTTGCTAACGAGATTGTGAGACAACTGATGGAGAATGGTGGCTTTTATAACCTGGAGAAACCTGGGGACTTCACCAACATCGTGGATGTCCAGGTTGGTGACCTATCAGAGTAGTCTCCCTTAGCCATCATTACGTGACATTTGTGTGACAATGCTTGAACTGATAGATGTTTTCTTCCTTTCTGTTATCTCGCAATAGTGCTTTGTAAGAGTTACTCCCCTTAGTGAAGCAGGGATCTGTTGATTATGGGTTTGTATCTGAGATGTGCTGGTATTATTATCATTGTCTATCAAAAGTGGAAACCCTTTTCAGCCATATTTTACAGTTTAACCTTAATCTTACTCACACGTGCTGAGATTTACCAGATTATGGAAATACTTGCTCACTGAAAAGAATAATGTAAAAATAGCCAACCAAGGTTAAATTTTTCTTGTATTAGAGTAAAAAAACGTTCATGGTGCTGAAAAGTATATTCTTTTGGGGAATTTTTTATTGCAAACAACTTACCTGAAGTGTACTGTGGCATACTTGAAGAAATCTAAATATTTCTATCACTGCCTACCATAATATTTCAGTTCCTGGCAGCCATGATCCAGCCAGGAGGCGGCCGTAACGACATTCCTCAACGTCTGAAGCGACAGTTTGCCATTTTCAACTGTTCACTACCCTCCAACCCCTCCATTGACAAGATATTCAATGTCATTGGTTGTGGCCACTACTGCAAAGAGCGTGGCTTCTCAGAAAGTGTCCAGACGCTGGTGAAGCATCTTGTCCCAGTCACAAGAAGGCTCTGGCAGCTCACAAAGGTCAGTGGGTCACGTGCATGTCAAGGTTACCAGCAGTGACTGATAATATTTTATGGAATAATGATTCTGCAAATGCAAATTTTGCTTTGTATTTTATTGTAAAATCTTTTTATGTTCAAGATAAACAACCTGGAATAATTGCATGGCTAGTTAACTGGTAGTAAGTTTCTTTTTCAGATGTATTTCATTTGCACAGACCTAGAAATGACATTTTTGTATAGCGGAAACCATGCTGATATTCCATTGATATTTTCAATTCTTATCTGAATGTTTGTGCCCCTTACCAAATCAAGTATCTGCTGACCCTCATTTCGAATCTCATATATGGCAAGGTTATAATCATCTTGTTTTCAAGGTTCCTTGAAGGTTCTTTTGGGACAGGGGCGGTGGGGTAGCCTAGTGGTTCAGGCGTTCGCTCATCATGTCGAAAACCCGGGTTCGATTCCCCACATGGGCACAATGTGTTAAGTCCATTTCTGGTGTCCCCCGCCGTGATATTGCTGGAATATTAATATTGCTAAAAGCGGCGAAAACTAAACTCACTCACTCACTCACTCTTTTGGGACATCAATGGCTATGGCCTACTTCATCTCGGGTTTTCCTCCCACAGATAGTCATGCTGTGTCATTACTTAAATATGATTAGTGATAATACTAAACACTACTAATTCAATACATGCTTTCATACAGATCAAGATGTTGCCGACCCCAGCCAAGTTCCACTACATCTTCAACTTGAGAGATCTGTCTCGCATCTGGCAAGGCATGCTAAACACGACCTCTGCTGTCATCAAATCAGAGGAGAACGTCATGGCGCTGTGGAAACACGAGTGTTCTAGGGTCATCTCAGACAGGTAACCTTTGATCAGGATCAAGGTTATAGGGTCAAGGTTATGATTCACAACTGTTATCATTCTGAAAACATATCTGTTGACAATATGTGTCATAATTTGATTTTGCTTTTCAGCTATGTACAATGGTTTGGCAGGAATGTTAGATCACTTGTCTCAAACCTCCTATGATAAGAGAGTAATGATTTTATTTTTGTAAAAAGAAGCTAGTTATTATGCTAAAACAAACTAGCCTGAGATGAGCTAGGTGACTAAAATTCATCTCTAACAAATATGGCTGCCATTAGCTGTAAAATTGCTGAAGTTGTGTCCTCCTGATCTGTATAAAGTAATCCTTTGATTAATATCCCTTATATTTGAGACTTGATCCTTCTAAATTCATCACCCTCAAAACTGAATGGGAGACTTTTTTGTTCCATGCAAATAAGTTTTAACAAATGCAAAAAAAACCAATCTTTCCAAGAAATCTGAAATTAAAAAGCTTAACTCTTAACAGCCAAAATCTTCAGACAAAATGAATTGTAATTTAATAATTAATTTCTACAGACTTTCAAATTATTGATGTGACTTAAAGGTATAGCTTTTTGACAGTGTTTATTTTATCGGTCTCCAGTCCATATTAGCAAAGTGGAATGAAACATCAGTATTTAGTCTTCTCATACCAGGGTCCCTTTCTACAAAGCTGTTTTTACTCACTTGTTAACATAAACTTACAGCAGGTGTTCCTGTAAGGTCAGTTTGTATATCAGGGCTCAGGATCCAATCAGATGTGTAACATGCATTACAGCTCATCAATGTTTGACATGTGTCTGTTTAAACCAAAGATTTACAGGAGTGGAAGATTTGCAATGGTTTATGAAGACAATGAGTCGTGTTGCATCAGAGGAACTCGGGGAGCATTTCCCTGCAATGATTGAACGCAGTGACTATTTTGTTGACTTTATGAGGTACATGATTACTCCGTACAGTGTACTGCTATGTGTGACTGCACTGATCTATAGCTTAGCACTGTGGGGAGCTTGTAGAGATTTTTATTAAGGGGAGGTAACTCTGAATTACTAATCAAATCATGGTATAAGAGTTACCTTCTCTTACTCCTAAAACCAAACTGTTTCTGTCCCATAACTGTTTGAAGTTTTTATTGTTTTTTAATGTATTAAAAATGAAAACATTTTGCCTGAAATTGTTTGAAGATATTTGATTCACTGTCCAATTGTTTCATACCAAATAATCCAGTTATAAAACGGAAGCAGTTTGGAACTTTTTTTGTTTGTATTCTAACCCTTATTTTTGTTGTTATATTTTGTGGCTGCTATGTTTAGATTTGTACAACCTGAAGATTATGTTTGGTTCGACAAAACGCTGAAGCGGGTGCTTGGTGAATGCGAATTGTCAGAAGAAGTCCAGGAGCTAGTTAGCCCAACTCATTGGTTTACTGACTTTATGAGGTACTTTCACAGTCTGTTACAACACAATGCCACGAACACAATAGTACAGAATACATCCCTGTGATCACACGACAAATGTGACAATATACTGTTGTAATGTGTCCACTCAAATGTGTTATGAATATCAGATGTGTCTGCATGATCATAGGTGGACACAGCTCATGACAGCACAGTTGTTCTTGGAGAAGCAGTGGGACACTTGCTGAAGGTTGTAGTTTTTCATTATACTTAGTGTGTACTGAAACATTTCTCTCTGTAATGATTTCAAAAACTATATTTTTTGACAAGGTTAATTTGGCATTAGTTTAACAATAAAACTTGAATAATTTTGTATAATGGTTCATAGTTCAAATCACCATATTTCTGTATTAGTGTGAGCATTTTTTCCTGGTGAATTATGGGTAAGACTACGTAACAAAAAGATGGTTAGTCCTTTGGGTTTGGGTATTAAAACGCAATTAGCTTCAACCAGTCTGTTATCAAGAAATGTCCTACTGTTTCTTCAAGTGACCCCTTTCACATCCAAACTGGACACAATGTAACCGCCACACATTGCTGTACACGATGTAACCGTGACACATTGTTGTACATGATGTAACATATCACACATTGTTGTACACGATGTAACATCACACATTGTTGTACATGATGTAACCATCACACATTGTTGTACACAGTGTAACCGTCACACATTGTTGTACACGATGTAACCATAACACATTGTTGTACACGATGTAACCGCCTTGTGGTACACAATATTGACCTTGTCCATCACTGACGTCCACCAGTGGCTAGAGGAGGACCTTCACAGTGTCGACAATGTTGTGACATTCTTGGTGTGAAGTTGATTAACAAACACGTGGTGTGACTTCCACTGACGCCATTTTGATCCTGGCTTATAACTCATGTTGATGTTGAACTCACACAATCTTACATGGATGTTTGACAAACTGTGTGATACGACAGATGGGATAATGGTTAATATATATCGATGTTAATCAAATCATTGTTGAAGAGAAAAAGGTAGTTTAAAATCATTGTCCATTACGCTCCTAATATATGAAAAAGAGAAATGGAAATTCTAATAGTTCTTGTTAAAGTTACGTCAAGAAGCTGCAATAGACAATTTTGATTTACCGTAAAGCAGTCATGAAAAGTTACTCAGTCATGAACATGGTTACATTGATGGAGTGTGTGTAATATTATTGTGTGTCACATCAGCAGTGTTGCAGCTTGTTGTGAACAGTGTTGAGTGTCTATAGTCTATGATAAATGGTGGAAACTAAACTTACACATACAGCTGTTTCAGAGACTGAGGGCTAACATGGTATTGTTGTGGTGTTGTTTACTGGTATCAATTTGGGGGGATTTCAGTACTGTAATATTTTCTTTCATTAAGATTATTTTCTTAATCCTTTATTGTGTGTGTTTTAACGCTTCCACCATTGCTTGTTGTTTGCACAGTGTGGAATGAATGTACACCAAGGTTGAAAGTGAATGCAGTAAACAAACACTTTCAATTAGATATTCAATTCAATTTAATGTGAAAGGATTCAGGCCAAATTTAAATCTGCATTCATTTTAAATTGTAAGGTGACATGATTTATGCCCACAATTTAAGCTTTTGTGTGTTTTTGTTAATATTTTGATATTTTATTAACATATGATACCATAAAGTAACCAATTTAATACTGCATATGAGTGTGTTGACTTCACAAACATGCACTAGTAATTTTAACACCATTTCATGTTGTTATTTTAAACTCTAGATTTAGTCATGGTTTTATGTGTGACTACCCTAACACCCAATAATTCAATTTCATATTGCAGAATTATATCTCATTCAATTTACATTATCATGTATTGAAAAGAATCTAAGGTTATTTAATTTAAAAATAAGTAATTTAAGAGAACTGTTCTACAGATTGTCTTTGTTTGATGGGATACCGGTACATATTTGTTATATACTGTTTGGTTGACAACTGTCAATACTTTAATCATTGACCTTGACCTTTGTTCCTCCTTACAGGGATGCTCCAGAGGCAACTGGAGATGAACCAGATGATGCAGACTTTGACATGCCGAAGGTTTACGAGGCAGTGAGTAGACTGATGGCACATGGTTTTAAGTGATGCTGATGTTGCCGTTCATACACATGCTATAAACAATGCCTTCCTGAGGGATGATGAAAAAGAAATAACTCCCACATGCTTGGGGAATTCTTCTATATTTGTCCATTGAGCAAATATCTGGATGCTCCTAAAATCATTATTTGTCAAGTACTCTACACAGATATTTATGTGATGGATGATAAAGATACATAAGTTTCCATATGGATGTCAAATTCTTGTATATACCTTGTGCAGGAATGTTTAATTCACAGGTATATGAAGCATTGTATATATGAATAATCTCACTAAGGGATGGCAAGGTTCTGAAGTCCATGGACGCTCCTGAAGTTATTTGTACATATACTTGCTACTTGCTTATGGATAATGACATTTGATAACTTCAGGATGGGGGATAAATTCTTATATTTTCCTTCTCAGGTGGAGTCTCTGGAAGCTCTTGAAGAACGCCTCAACTTCTTCCTGCAACAGTACAATGACAGTATCCGTGGTGCTGGTATGGACCTGGTGTTCTTCAAGGATGCCATGACACATCTGGTGAAGATCTCCCGTATCATCCGAACCCCCCGTGGCCACGCCCTCCTTGTCGGTGTGGGTGGATCGGGCAAGCAGTCTCTCACCAGACTGGCATCATTCATTGCTGGATATAAGACCTTCCAGATAACCCTAACAAGGTATGTGTTGCAAGATTCACCATTCTGATACATGTGCGCCTGAATGATCTTGTTTCACTGATACTGAGTTCAAACCCTTGATAAGGGTTCGCTTGTCACGCTGAAGGCCTGGTTCAATTCCCTACATGGGTACAATGTGTGAAGTCCATTTCTGGTGTTCCCCGCCGTGATATTGCTGGAATACTGCTAAAAGTGGCGTAAAACCCAACTCACTCACTCACTCAAATCCTTGATTTATTCTGTCTATTATGTTTGGTGTGTCACCACCAGGAGGGTATACACCAGCACTAGCAGTAAGATTTGCAGTAAGAACTATACAACCTATGTATACTCCCCAGGGAGTTGAGATTGATAATACGATGTGCCGTTGAGATCGACATCCAATGATCGAGGGAAAAAATACCAGCGCCTTGAGCATGCACTAGTTGCCTGGACATGTGCGCTATATAAATATCCTATAAAAAAAATAAATAATAATAATAATATAAAACTTGCTGTCTTATATGTGTGTGATGAAGTAAGTGTAAGAACAACAACAACCTTGAGTTTTAACAATAATGCTGTTCATGCTGCTGCGATCTTGTCTTCAGGTCGTACAACATGTCGAACCTGCTGGAGGACCTGAAGTACCTGTACCGCACTGCAGGTCAGCACGGCAAGGGCATCACCTTCATCTTCACCGACCAGGAGATCAAGGACGAGGGCTTCCTGGAGTACCTCAACAACATGCTGTCGTCTGGAGTGGTGAGTAGGAAGTTGCCCTTCATCTGATAGCAAGGACACGTAGTCTATGTGTGACTGGTGTGGACTGAGATGTGGATGTGTTGTGGATGCTATGAAGGTGTTCGATCCAAGTTACAACATTCAAGGCCTCAATAAAGCTTCAATAGAGTTTTGTGGTTGACATGTGGATAAATTTTAATTGTTTCATAATGTATTCGTGTTTTCCTAGGTGGCAAACTTATTTGCCAGAGATGAAATTGATGAGATTCGTGGTGACCTCATTCCCATCATGAAGAAAGAGTTTCCACGACGACCACCATCCAATGAGAACCTAGATGAGTACTACCTGTCCCGTGTCCGTAACAACCTCCACGTGACACTCTGCTTCTCTCCTGTGAGTAAATCTTACACCCAGTAGCAGATAAGCATGTATATATGCAGTGTATGAAATAAGGCCCGTCCGACCGCCCGAGACGGGCTAGTTTCTGACGGATGGTCTAAATTTACAGCTAGCCAGCCGATGGTCTGGTAAATTTTTTAGATGTTCCATACATCTGAGTAAATTCACCATATATCTTGGTGTCTGGTCTGGTTAAATTCATTTCGGACGGGTAACATTTTGAAGTTACCAGCACGATGTCTGGCTGGGTTTTTGGCTGGTTTCATACACTGATATATGTGACATTCAGAAGACATTCAGAAGATCCTGATTTCTGTGGCTAGTGGAAGTTATACTTCGGAGGTTATTATGGAAAGATTTTGACAAGTTGGGTTATCTGGTTTGTTCTGAGGAAACTGTAGAAATATTTTCACAAGTGCTAATATCTGGTTTATTTTTCTGAGGTCACTATTGACACAATGGAATTGGAAGTATTCACATTTTTCTTTTGATAACACCGTAGAGAATTCATGGATGAGAACACATACCTGGAAACATCCAGAGTTCACCTGAAGACCATGAAGAGCTTGAAGCAGAAAATGTCCAGAAATGATAACCTTTTGCTGCTTTACACAATATAATGCTCTTCAGTGTTTTGAGAGCATTTTAGTCAGTGTTGACTGTGTTTCAGGTTGGTGAAAAGTTCCGACAGAGGTCGCTGAAGTTCCCTGGTCTGATCTCGGGCTGCACGATGGACTGGTTCCAACGATGGCCCAAGGATGCTCTCATTGCTGTGGCTGACCACTTCCTCTCCAACTTTGACATCGAATGTAGTGCAGACGTCAAGAAGCAGGTCATTTACACCATGGGCACCATCCATGATGGTGTCGCGGAGAGCTGTGTCAGCTACTTCCAGAGGTGGGTCACTGGGTGGGGAGGTGGGTCACTGGGCAGGGAGGTGGGTCACTGGGCGGGAAGGTGGGTCACTGGGCAGAGAGGTGGGTCACTGGGAGGGGTCATACATTTACGGCAGGTGTGGTTGGGGGTAAATGCTAACCTCACATTACAGGCTGGGATATCAATCAAGATACCACCTGGTTTTAAAAAAAAAGATCAAATATATGAAAACATAGTCTAAGTGCCTTTGAGCAGCTGAGCTGAGCAGGGTTGAGCTGGATATTGGCATTATCATATAATAATAATATATTATTAGCACATTCACTTGTGATTGTTTTGTTGATAGTAATAGGAAGAAACATTGATAAGTCAAGTTTTGACTAAAACAATAGACATACAGTGAAAACTGATAAACGTAGGGTCAAGGTCATAAGAAAATATACAGTTTTCCTTTTAGGAAAACTGTCATGTAATAACCTCTTAATACTTATCTGGTATCTTTGTATGTGTGTATCAGATACCGACGTGCAACTCACGTAACACCCAAGTCATACCTGTCCTTCATCAATGGCTACAAGAGCATCTACTTTGAGAAGAAAACTGAAGTGGGTGAACTGGCTCAGAGAATGAACACAGGTGTGTTATAACTGTCTATGCATCAGCACTTGTGTTATGACTGTCTGTATGAACGAACACATGTGTGTTATAACTATGTCTATGATTGAACTAGGTGACTTGTCACCTCACTCAGGTCTCACTCACTCACTCACTCACTCACTCACTCACCACCTTCTGGGATTTAGTCATTAGTGCCATAGTGAGGCCTGTTACAGCCTGTCCTTTTGTTCACTTTATTCCATTGTCCTCTTGTTCCAGGTCTGGAGAAGCTGATTGAGGCATCTTTAGCTGTCGCAGAACTCAGCAAGGAGTTGGCAGTGAAAGAGAAGGAGCTTGCTGTTGCCAACGACAAGGCTGAGAAGGTTCTGAAGGAAGTGACAGTCAAGGCACAGGCTGCTGAGAAGGTGAAAGAACAAGTTCAGAAGGTCAAAGACAAAGCTCAAGCCATTGTAGATGTGATTGAGAAGGACAAGGCAATAGCTGAGGGCAAGCTGGAGGCAGCCAGACCAGCCCTGGAGGAGGCTGAGGCGGCACTCAACACCATCAAGCCTGCTGACATTGCCACAGTGAGGAAGCTGGGTAGGCCTCCACATCTCATCATGAGGATCATGGACTGTGTGCTACTGCTGTTCCAGGGGCGGCTGGAGACCATCAGACAGGATGTGGACAAGCCAGAGTTCAATAAGCCTTCCTGGGGGGAGTCTCTGAAGGTAATGTGTTACCTGTTGGTCATTGTTTTACTTGTTGTTTGTTACTCTGGTTACATGTTAGTGATCATGTTACCTGTTGTTGATAGTGTGCCCTGTAGGTCATTGTGCTATATGAAGATCATTGTTACCTGTAAATCATTGTGTTACCTGCTAATTATTGTGTTATCTGTAGAGTATTGGGTTACCTGTAGATTACTGGGTTACCTGTAGATTATTGTGTTACCTGTAGATTATTGTTACCTGCTGAGCATATTGTTATATGCAGAGCATTGTGTTATATGCAGAGTATTGTGTTATCTGTAGATTATTGTGTTAAATGTATGTTATTGTGTTATCTGTAGATTATGTGTTACCTGCTGAGTATTGTGTTATCTGTAGCTTATAGAGTATTGGGTTACCTGTAGATTACTGGGTTACCTGTAGGTTATTGTGTTACCTTTAGAGTATTGTTACCTGCTGAGCATTGTGTTACCTGTAGGTTATTGTGTTATCTGTAGATCATTCTGTTACTTGTAGGTCATTGCATTACCTGACGATAATTACCACTTGCCATGATTATATTATTAATTACTAAGTTTTGGAGACCCATTACCTTATCAACCACATCCAAATTATATAAATATATCCCACTATAATTTTTGTCGTCATTAAAATGATGCATCCATGATACCCTTCAAAGCAGCTTTAAGACACTACTCACTCACTCACTCCTCCAGATGATGGCTGGCACGGGCTTCCTGCAGTCCCTGATCACCTTCCCCAAAGACACCATCAACGATGAGACTGTCGAGCTGTTGTCTCCGTACTTTTCTTCCGAGGATTACACCATGGAAACTGCCAAGAAAGTGTGTGGCAATGTTGCAGGTCTAGCTGCATGGACTAAAGCCATGGCCTCCTTCTTTTCCATCAACAAAGAGGTGTTGCCACTGAAGGTGAGAAATATGGCGTACAGAACATAAAATGAACAGCACTGGCATTCCAGGCAAATAATGATTGTGTATATTTAGTCTTCTTGGTCATGTTTCATACTATGTTTTTACAAATGGAGTTACAATTTTTTTAATGGTGTCACCATGGTTGGAGGGATAGGATTTATAGAGAAATCATTGGTAACAGGTCAGAGGTTTATTACAGGGTTGGGGCGGGCTGGCGGGTGGGCAGGCCAGTGCTTGATACACTAAAATTATTAGTTTGGGGTTAATCCTGTCCATGTCTTTGTGCATTTATTTCATGACCCTCTGTAAGAAAACAAAATGTAAAAAAAACATTATTAGGCCAGGCCAATTTCTTGTTTTATACGGATTTTTGTCCTAAGAATAGGCAGGAGGGGAACAAAATAAAATCACCAGTCAAAGTAATATTCCTTTTAAATACTTCAAGCATTCACTTTTGGTAGTTTATGAAGTGTATGTGGGGCAAAAATATAATATAAACAAAATATCTTGTATGTTTACGTTTTTGGCCAATAAAAACATTAGGATTTTATATTTGGAGTGGGGAAGATTCCTTTTTCTTTTTCTTTTCATATTCTTGAAAAGATACAAGCAGCGGATCCGTAAAATAAGAAATAAAATTGGTCTGGCCTTATAATAATATCAAATGTTGATTTTTTTTCACAATCTCCCCAAATTTGTGTGTCAGTTTTTATGAACCTCTCCTAGAAATTATTACATATTTTGCTGACCTCTGACCCATGCAATCCTATATTGGCTGGAACCTGATACAATTTTGGTAATCACCAGGACCTTTGGCTGTTAAGGGTATAATCTGAAACAGTTTTGATTGGACAAAATTGAATTCTACCATGACTTCAGTAAATACTAAGGAGATAAACATACCATGTTGGAAAATCAGAGGTTTGGTTTTAAATCAGATATAGAGCTATTATAATTTCATTAAATACCTCTGATTTTCCAACACAGTATGTTTGTCTCTAATTACATGGGCAAGAGTGACATTTGTATTTGCAAGTCAAATAGTCAGATGTGTTTGGTGTGTATTAACATTTAATCTCCTTGATAATGTTTCAGATATTAATATGATGTAAAAACCTGATAGGATTATAGTCCTAAAGTCAAGTTTTAGTACTGTGAGCGTGATGATTTGAGAATCTGCACTGAAATATCCATGTAGTTCTTATTTACTCACCACCTTGAGGAATTGCAATCAGGTATGAGTTACCTCTCCTGCCCATCAGAAAGCACAGGTGTAAAACATAAAGGAAGTGTTAGCATTGAATTGTGAAGAGGTCTGTAGTATGAACAAACCAGAGAAGATTATTTCACAAACTACGAGTTCAGAATCATCTTGAATGCCATGTCTAATGTTCGTCCATTTGTATCCCAGGCAAATCTGGTGGTGCAAGAGGCAAGACTTCAGGTTGCTATGGGAGATTTGCAGAAGGCCCAGGAGCAACTGGATGCTAAGGAGGCAGAGCTGGCCATTGTCAGGGCGCAGTATGACAAGGCAATGAGCGAGAAACAGGTGAGGAAGTCTTGTAGACTGAGGTATGGTATAAACTTATTCAGCCCATGGAAGGCTGGCGTGAAAGGTTGTTATTCAACGTTACTGCCACATCTCTCACATTCCCTCAGTTGGCTTTTACATAGCATGGTAGTCTGAATAACTGAATAATATTTGCTGTAAGGAAAGCAAATATGCTCTATTTTTGCGCTGAATACAAATATTTCTAAATGCAATTAAGAACTGACATTTTTGTGTATGGTCAGTGTGTTTTAGGGATGTTGTGTTTGATGCTAGGAGGGTTAGGATGTTAACAGAAGTCAGTGTCTGTAAATGTTCACATCAACTATACATGTATAACTTCACAAAATGGTTATTTAATGATTAATTTACTAAAACCTATAGACTACAGTATCAGTGACATCCTTCCATGTAATAACTCAACACAAATCCTAGTTATTCTGTCATCAGCCGTTCTAGTTCTAGCCAGTGGGGAATCAGTGTCTGTTTGTAGACTTGGCCTAGTTTCTGTTCTGTAATGGAATCATAAACTGAAGAAAAAATTTACCTGGTTAACCAATGACATGCTATAGAATCACTTGTAATTTCTTAATATCACATGATACTGTAGATTTACAATCATCAACATTTACATGATACTGTAGACTTACAATCATCAACATTTACATGATACTGTAGACTTACAATCATCAACATTTACATGATATTGTAGGCCCTCATGGATGATGCCGAGACATGCAGACGCAAGATGAATGCCGCGTCTGCTCTCATCAATGGCCTGGCTGGGGAGAAGGAGAGATGGACAGAGCAGAGCAAGGAGTTCAAGGCTCAGATCGGAAGGTGAGCTGGCACTCCATGTCATGAGCACATTTTTGTTTTTGTTTTTTGTGTAAATGTAAACTACTTGAATGCTTGATTGTCGTACTGGACTTCAGTTCTAGACTTCATATGTGTGAGTGAGGAAGGTTTTAAGCCAACATAAGCAATACTTTGCTCTAGCGGAACCTAGAAATTTTCATTGTATCCATATAGGGAATCAAAGACGGGTGCGATCACTTTGGCCAATGGGCTTCCCTTTCCCCCCTTTTGGCTTAAAAAAGACTTGCCGGCTTGTGTCAAATAAACATTTGATTAGACACATTAAGTCATGACACTGTGGCCTAATATATTGTACCATGGTGTAATTTGGCATGCTGTTCATCTTGAACTATTGATAACATGACATAATGTTCCTGATTCCACAGGCCCTTGAGTTCTCAAAGGTTCATTTGCAGCAGTTCTGCTTAAACAAATTCTGCATATTAGTGTACCTGATACCAGTGTCTTCCAGATTGTCAAACAAACATTGTACCCACATATCGACATAAATTTCCCGTAGTCTTTTAGAGTAAAGTATGTTGACCGGTCACTAATACTTTGTCACTCTTCCTCCAGACTGGTGGGCGATGTGTTGGCCTGCACAGCCTTCCTGTCGTACTCGGGGCCCTTCAACCAGGACTACCGGTCTCTGCTCAACAAGGAGTGGATGAAGGAGATGAAGACGAGGAAGATCCCCTACTCCGCCAACCTCAACACCACCACCATGCTCACAGACCCAACAACGGTATGTACAGGAACACCCTGACATTTCAGTCTTTGGGACAGGAGAGCTCCACTGCATCATCACACTGTGCAGAGTCATGCCCCTTAGTATTACCTGGATTCCATAGATGCCACTTTTGCTCCGATTATGATCCTTAGCTTCTCAGCATCATGCTGGCACTCATCAACATGATCAAAGTGGTGAAAGTTCATTGTTCATGGCTCTTTCGACTTTCCTCCCACGGTATGCAAACACAGCATGTTACAACTCAAATACTGTATAAAATGGACGTCAAGCATTTGTATCACCCAGCTAATGTTCAGTGTGATGACTGAGAATCCTGGCTGCTGATCACTAAAGCACAAAATTATGAAATACCTCTGGATGTACATACCCGTTCAAACTGTATATGTTAGTATAGCAAAGCTTCAGTTATTAGAAGAAATAGCCAAAAGAAACATTGATAATTGGTTTCATTTGCAAATACTCTTGTTTATCCCTATGTTTATTCCTCTTGTTTATCCCTATGTTTATTCCTCTTGTTTATTCCTATGTTTATTCCTCTTGTTTATCCCAATGTTTATTCCTCTTGTTTATCCCTATGTTTATCCCAATGTTTATTCCTCTTGTTTATCCCAATGTTTATTCCTCTTGTTTATCCCTATGTTTATCCCAATGTTTATTCCTCTTGTTTATCCCAATGTTTATTCCTCTTGTTTATCCCTATGTTTATCCCAATGTTTATTCCTCTTGTTTATCCCTATGTTTATTCCTCTGGTTTATTCCTCTTGTTTATCCCAATGTTTATTCCTCTTGTTTATCCCTATGTTTATTCCTCTGGTTTATTCCTATGTTTATTCCTCTTGTTTATCCCTATGTTTATTCCTCTTGTTTATCCCAATGTTTATTCCTCTTTTGTTTATCCCAATGTTTATTCCTCTTGTTTATCCCTATGTTTATTCCTCTTGTTTATCCCTATGTTTATTCCTCTTGTTTATCCCTATGTTTATTCCTCTTGTTTATCCCTATGTTTATTCCTCTTGTTTATCCCAATGTTTATTCCTCTTGTTTATCCCAATGTTTATTCCTCTTGTTTATCCCTATGTTTATTCCTCTTGTTTATCCCTATGTTTATTCCTCTTGTTTATCCCTATGTTTATTCCTCTTGTTTATCCCAATGTTTATTCCTCTTGTTTATCCCTATGTTCATCCCAATGTTTATTCCTCTTGTTTACCCCAATGTTTATTCCTCTTGTTTATTCCTATGTTTATTCCTCTTGTTTATTCCAATGTTTATTCCTCTTGTTTATTCCTATGTTTATTCCTCTTATTTATTCCTATGTTTATTCCTCTTGTTTATCCCTATGTTTATTCCTCTTGTTTATTCCTATGTTTATTCCTCTTGTTTATCCCAATGTTTATTCCTCTTGTTTATCCCTATGTTTATCCCAATGTTTATTCCTCTTGTTTATTCCTATGTTTATTCCTCTTGTTTATCCCTATGTTTATTCCTCTTGTTTATCCCTATGTTTATTCCTCTTGTTTATTCCTCTTGTTTATTCCTATGTTTATTCCTCTTGTTTATCCCAATGTTTATTCCTCTTGTTTATCCCTATGTTTATTCCTCTTGTTTATTCCTATGTTTATTCCTCTTGTTTATCCCAATGTTTATTCCTCTTGTTTATCCCTATGTTTATCCCAATGTTTATTCCTCTTGTTTATCCCTATGTTTATCCCAATGTTTATTCCTCTTGTTTATCCCTATGTTTATTCCTCTTGTTTATTCCTATGTTTATTCCTCTTGTTTATCCCAATGTTTATTCCTCTTGTTTATCCCAATGTTTATTCCTCTTGTTTATCCCTATGTTTATTCCTCTTGTTTATCCCTATGTTTATTCCTCTTGTTTATCCCTATGTTTATTCCTCTTGTTTATCCCTATGTTTATTCCTCTTGTTTATCCCTATGTTTATTCCTCTTGTTTATCCCTATGTTTATTCCTCTTGTTTATTCCTATGTTTATTCCTCTTGTTTATCCCTGTTGTCTATCACTGTGTGTATCCAGTGTTTATTCATTATGTGTTGTTTCTCGACACCAGGTGGCTGAGTGGAATCTTCAGGGACTTCCTAACGATGAGTTGTCAGTCCAGAACGGTATCATCGTCACCAAGGCGGCTCGCTACCCACTACTGATAGACCCCCAGGGCCAGGGCAAGATCTGGATCAAGAACAGGGAGAGCAAGAACGAGCTGCAGGTGAGTCTGAGTTACATTTGGGTGTTCAAGCCAGGAACAGGTCAGACATGTTACATCAGACCTACCATGTGGATGATAGTGACCAGGGGCATAAACTATATTATCAATATACTTTGATATGAATATGTCTGTAATTGTTTTTTTTGCTTGTGTACCTCTCCTTGTGCAGAGAAGATTTGTATTTTCTTTTGTTATGTATGAAGCTGACGTGAACAAACTTCAGTGGTTGTATGCTGGAGACAGGTATGCATTTTGCAAAAACTTCCTGTAATGAATAAATACATCATCAGACTTTAAAACTAAGAATGTGAAGTGAGTGAGGATGGCTATATATGCCATGTTTAGCGATATTCGATAATGGTATCAGCCACAAGATAGTCTGAAAAAATACTCACGTGTTCATATTTTGCAGATCACCTCCCTTAATCACAAGTACTTCCGTACACATCTTGAAGACTCCATGTCTCTGGGCAGACCACTGCTTCTTGAAGACATAGGAGAAGAGCTGGATCCTGCCCTTGACAATGTCCTTGAGAAGAACTTCATCAAAGTCGGGTCCACCCTCAAGGTGAAGGTTGGAGACAAAGAGTGTGACATCATGAAGGGTTTCACGCTGTACATAACAACAAAGCTGCCCAATCCCGCCTACACACCCGAGATATCGGCCCGAACTTCCATCATTGATTTCACTGTCACCATGAAAGGTCTGGAGGACCAGCTCCTAGGACGCGTCATCCTGACAGAGAAAGTGGTCAGTGTTCCTCTCTGTTACACACATTTAAATGTCAGGACAGAAACAATTGTGTGTGCCTTAACTTCTTTTGAGTAGCATATTTACTTGTTTGCTGGCCGAGCCTGGTGTAAATTTCGTCAAAAGCCTTACCAAAAAAATATTGATGCATTTTTCATTGAAACTGATTTCAAGCATGCTTGTGTATTTATTCGAGTTTCCATTCTCTATATGACAGAAGGTATTAGATCATAGCAGTGCAAAGTTGAAATGTGGCATGTTTTTGACTGGAGCATTCCGTGTTAATTCATGCATGACTTTTTTACCTTTAGGAGCTGGAGAGTGAACGAGTGAAGCTGATGGAGGAGGTGACGGCCAACAACAAGAAAATGAAGGAGCTCGAGGACAACCTGCTGTTCCGACTCACCAGCACACAGGTAGGTACAGTCACTAGCTTGGACTTTGTCCCTTCAGTTTTGCTGCATGGTAAAGCTATCACACCTTGATGTCATGGAGAATGTCACCAGCTTTTATGTATAAACTCAGGCATAGGTGATACAGTGGTCCCAGATCTAATTTACTGTATAGTGTTGTCTCCCGTCCCCTAACCAGGATACACAGCTTTTGCTAGCATTAATGCTTTGTTTTCTCCATGATATACTGTGATACAGGTTAAAAATTGTTGCATGTATTGTCCTGACCCCACCATGATTTTGAAGAAATGTTTGATTTGTAAATCTGGATTTTGCAATCTCAGTTATGATACATGATCAGACTAAATGGTAGGATATAAATCAGTCTACTGGTAGGATATAAATGTAACTATTAATGGTTTCAGGGTTCCCTGGTCGACGATGAAGACTTGATCAATGTGTTGAACGTCACGAAGACCACATCACAAGATGTCCGCCAGAAACTTCAGATTGCAGAGGAGACAGAGCTGAAGATCAACACTGCCCGAGAAGAGTTCCGTCCTGTGGCCACCAGGGGTAGCATCTTGTACTTCTTGATAGTAGAGATGAGTCTCGTCAATGTCATGTACCAGACATCCCTACGACAGTTCCTCAACATCTTTGACTTGTCCATGAAAAAGTGAGTTTACATTTGTATTGTACGGCTAGCATTGGTTGCTGTAGACCAACTATTTGACATGAGTGAATTAATAATAACAAATGGGTCCATTACAGAATGGAGATGTGATAGAACAAAGTATTTGTATTCAGACCTGAAAGACTGGAGAACAGGAACTTTTCTGTTCTTTTTCACTGAGAAAATATCCACAAGATGATAAATCTTAGTACTTTAACACATTTCTCTGATGTGTACTGATACCTAATGTTTATCCTTTTCAAACATTTCTACCGCAGCATAAAATGTTTGGGATGCCATTTTGGCAATTTTGGCAATTCTGGGCAAATTAAAAGACTTTTGAAGTACAGAAATATGATTGAATCTGTCATGGTATGTATGTGAATAAAAGTGTACTTATTTCGGATAAATCTAACATATTCCCTAACCCTTTCTAACCTTTTTTTCAGGTCACAAAAATCTCCCATCACACAGAAGAGAATCACCAACATCATTGAATACATGACCTTTGAGGTTTTCAAGTATGCTGTACGTGGTTTGTATGAAACAGACAAGATGACCTTCACCTTGCTGTTAGCTCTGAAGATTGACCTTCACTGCAACAAAATCAAGCATGAAGAGTTCTCCACGCTTATCAAAGGTTAGTGACTGCATATTCTGGTGCCATGAAGTCTGTCTGTTCCATTGAGACAACATTAGTATTAGCTTAAGATTTAGACAAGATTAGACATAAGGTGTTTTCCACCTCATGGATGGCCCAGTGGCCTAGGTTGCCACCAGTTTAAGCCAGTCCCAGGGTTTCCTCAAACAAATCACATGGTCATGGATGATTAGTTTGTCCTATGATCTGTTTGAAAGGATACATGTCAGAAACAAACGTTATTCATGCAATACTGACAATTTTGTTTATAAACTTTTATGGGCAGTGGGGTAGCCTAGTGGTTAAAACATTCACTCTTCACACCAAAGACCCGGGTTTGATCCCCACATGGGTACAATGTGTGAAGCCCGTTTCTGGTTTCCCCAGCTGTGATACTGCTGGAATATTGCTAAAATCGGCATAAATCCATACTCACTCACTCACTTTAAACTTTTATGTCATTTGACTAGTTCTAAAATTCCAACCAGCATTCTGTCATAGATTGAAAATGCTTTAGATCTGTAGATGACATTCACAGTGACCTTACTCTTGTAGGTGGTGCATCCCTGGATCTGAACGTGGTTCAGCCGAAACCTCACAAGTGGATCATCGACCTGACCTGGCTGAACCTGGTAGAGCTGAGCAACCTCCACCAGTTCTCTGGGATCCTGGAACAGGTAGGTACAGCACTTACCAGATAGTGTTGGGCGGACTTCTGGTTGCAATATGTCCCCAGCATCCTTATTGCTTCATAATGAGAGATTCAACTGAAGGGTCATTCTCTTCCCACAGAGGTTACTTGTCATATCTTCCTACGTACCTCTGTTCTAATACGACCCTTTCATGGTGCGAGTGTTCAGGTTTCATGATTGGTTGCAATCAGATTTAGTTGTGCAATCAGCAGCGTTGTTTCAAAAGTGATCATTCGCAAGGACTCGGTAATTTATGTATGCTTCGGGAAAACTAGAATCTCTTCCCCGCAAACGTTTCTTCTAGACAGAACTCAGTCATGTAATAGTGGATCAATGGCGTCTCCATCGCCCTCTTTGAAAATGGACAAGCTAGCCATTAAATGTCTTGTGTGTCACATCAACACAAGTCTCCGGCAGAGGAGGAATATGTGTGGCCCCACATTTGCTTGCATTAGTCAAGTTGGATCTAAGTCGATGTAACACGTGTTCTGATTGGATAAAAAGAAGGGAGATAATTTGTGTTGCGATTTTTGGCCACTAGGGGATTTTACGAGAACCGGGAAATATGGCTGTATTAGAACAGAGGTTCGAAGGAAGATATGACAAGTAACTTCTGTGGGAAGAGAATGCTGAAGGGTGGGAGTTGGTTACTTGCTGATGTCTTCTGACCCTCATGTCCTGGGATGCTGCTTGTTGTTACAAGCACCTGTCTAGACTCGACTGCTCAAGGATACTGTGATATTGCTGACTCCAGGGCAAAAGTAGAAAAGTAATTCTTCAGTCCCCGGTGCCTTTTGGTGTCAACACAGGCATGTTGTCTCTGTGGTGATAAAAGTGGTGATAAAAGTGGTTGGGGGTTCTTGCATGTGTGCAGCCGAAATGCAGGTGTCATGCAATAACTATTTCAATACATATGTAAATAGATGTGTTGCGACAGAAAATTCCAAATTCCAAAACATCCACCAATTTAATTTTATCCTCCAGGTAACTCGTAATGAGAAACAATGGCGACAGTGGTTTGACAAAGATGCTCCAGAAGAAGAGGTGATCCCAGACGGCTACAACAACTCACTGGACGTGTTCCGACGTCTGCTGCTGGTGAGGTCATGGTGTCCAGACCGAACACTGTCCCAGGCCAAGAACTACATCGGAGACACACTAGGACAGAAGTATGCTGAGGGGGTGATCCTGGACATCGAGAAGATGTGGGAGGAGAGTGTCTGCCGCACGCCCATGGTGTGTCTGCTGTCCATGGGGTCAGATCCGACCAACAACATTGAGGCACTGGCCAAGAAGTTCAGGCTAGGTATGGAGACACACCATTCTTCATATGGAATGATCTTTTGAAACATGAATGGTAGTTTGAAATTGAAATTGAATAGACAGTAAACTTTTCTTATACCAAAAGCATCCACGAGGAAAGTCAATTTAGCTTCTTCAAACATTTCATGGGTTTAACTTGATGTCTTGGTAGGCATCTCTCTATACTGTATTAAGACAACAAAAATAGTTTTGAAAGTTTACCCTGTTTGCCCTCTCTGGACTGTCTTCAAGCATCCTTGTATTCCTCTCCCAGAGTAATGGGTCTTACTGTAGAAGCAATTTTGTAGATTTTTCTAAGCAGAAAGATAACATGAGGAAAGTCAATTTAAGCCTATTCAGAGATTCATTGTGGAAATGTTTATCTTGGCTTTCTGCATTGTAATCTTCATTAGGATAACATATTTGACAATTTACACCTGCTACCCTTCCATTGATCCAAGTCTGTCTTCACGCGTGTTTGTTTCCCTCTCACAGAATACCGGGCTATATCCATGGGCCAGGGCCAGGAAGTACATGCTCGACGCATGATGGCACAAGGAACACAAAATGGTGGCTGGCTCCTGCTGCAGAACTGTCATCTCAGTCTGGACTTTGTGGAGGAGGTGATGGACACCATCATAGAGACCGAGAACATTCATGAAGAGTTCCGTCTGTGGGTCACCACCGAGGTGCACCCAAGTTCCCGATCAGCTTCCTCCAGGTGAGACTCGGAATGACCTTGACATACTAACCAACCTTCATTTCTTGTCTGTCCTTGAGATCCTTACTGACCATGGGATATTACTGACCATGGGATATTTTCACGCTGGAAATATTTGTTTACTTTTGGAAAAGAGGTTATTGAACATTCATTGTTTAAGTTAGTGTCATACTTTACACTATTTCCTGTCTTGATAAATAGAGGAATAATTAATTACAAACATACAGACAAAGCATTTTAGTAGTTAATCAAAAATTTCCCAGAATTGTGGAAGCAGAACAAGTTGGAAATAATTCTTCATAGTTGATAATGTGTATCAACCCTGTAACAGATCGCCATCAAGTTCACCATGGAGCCTCCCCAGGGTATCAAGGCGGGTCTGAAGCGAACCTATGCCAGTATGACCCAGGATTACCTGGACATCTCCAACATGCCACAGTGGAAGCCGATGCTGTACGGTGTCTCCTTCCTCCATACCACAGTGCAGGAACGCAGGAAGTTTGGTCCTCTTGGATGGAATATCCCGTACGAGTTCAACGCCTCTGACTTCAACGCTAGTGTACAGTTTGTGCAGAACCATCTGGATGACATGGACATCAAGAGGGTAAGTCAGAGTTTGGGTTAGTGATGGACATTAAGAGGGCATGTCAGAGTTTGTGCTAGTGATGGACATCAAGAGGGTATGTCAGAGTTTGTGCATAGTGATGGACATCAAGAGGGTATGTCAGAGTTTGGGTTAGTGATGGACATCAAGAGGGTATGTCAGATTTTGGGTTAGTGATGGACATCAAGAGGGTATGTCAGAGTTTGGGTTAGTGATGGACATCAAGAGGGTATGTCAGAGTTTGGGTTAGTGATGGACATCAAGAGGGTATGACATCAGAGTTTGTTTGGGTTAGTGATGGACATCAAGAGGGTATCAAGAGGGTATAGTCAGTGATGGACATCAAGAGGGTATGTCAGACATCAAGAGGGTATGTCAGTGATGGACATCAAGAGGGTATGTCAGAGTTTGGGTTAGTGATGGACATCAAGAGGGTATGTCAGTGATGGACATCAAGAGGGTATGTCAGAGTTTGGGTTAGTGATGGACATCAAGAGGGTATGTCAGTGATGGAGAGTGATTCAAGAGGTTAGTGATGGACATCAAGAGGGGTCAGAGTTTGGGTTAGTGATGGACATGGACATCAAGAGGGTATGTGGGAGTGATGGACATGGGTATGTCAGTGATGGACATCAAGAGGGTATGTCAGAGTTTGATGGACATCAAGAGGGTATGTCAGTGATGGACATCAAGAGGGATGGACATCAAGAGGGGTATGATCAGAGTTGTCAGAGGAGTAGTGATGGACATCAAGAGGGTGGGTATGGGTCAGTGATGGACATCAAGAGGGTATGTCAGAGTTTGGGTTAGTGATGGACATCAAGAGGGTATGTCAGTGATGGACATCAAGAGGGTATGTCAGAGTTTGGGTTAGTGATGGACATCAAGAGGGTATGTCAGTGATGGACATCAAGAGGGTATGTCAGAGTTTGGGTTAGTGATGGACATCAAGAGGGTATGATGGACAGAGAGGGTAGTGATAGGGTAAGAGTGGGTTAGTTTGGGTTAGTGATGGACATCAAGAGGGTATGTGAGAGTTTGGGTTAGTGATGGACATCAAGAGGGTATGTGAGAATTTGGGTTAGTGATGACATCAAGAGGGTATGTCAGTGATGGACATCAAGAGGGTATGTCAGAGTTTGGGTTAGTGGAATGATTGGGGACTTCACATTCACAGAGAGAATAGTCTCAATGTTGAAACCTGAAGAATGGTAGAAACCATGCTGCTGGGATGTTTTTGTGGAATGGTAATTCAGAAGTGATGCTTGTCATAGACAAGTACTGTTTTGGAACTGGCGTTCACCTCCAGGGCCCAACCATCAAAGTGATCTAATGCTGTGACTATTAAAAGTCCATTATAATAAATGTGAATTATGAAAGATATTCTTCTAAGATCACTTTGTGAAGGAACCCTGGTCTGTCATATTACAGTGCTGTAATAAAAGATACCAAATAGTCAAATGTTACACAAGAAACCAGTTGATTATTGTGGGAGAGGAGGGCAGATATGTTTAGTCTTTGCAAACATATTTGACATATGTCTGTAGCATCTCCAAATCTTTGTTACTCATGTTTGGGGGCAGTGTTAGCTGAAATTTATACAGTATAACAAAATATTCTGTACGTACATGCACAGTTATTTTGTTCACAGGGTGTCAACTGGACTTGTGTGCGCTACATGCTAGGTGAGATCCAGTATGGCGGTCGAGTCACTGACGACTTTGACAAGCGCCTCCTGAACACTTTCTGCAAAGTTTGGTTCGGGGAGATCATGTTCACTCCTGCCTTCAACTTCTACAAAGGCTACGTCATCCCCAAGTGCGCCAAGCATAATGACTACATGGAGTACATCAACAACCTGCCCATCAAGGACACGCCAGAGGCCTTCGGACTACACAGCAATGCTGACATCACGTACGTTACAAACAGTGGGAAGTTTCCGCCTTCAGACAATGTTCAGGACTGGCCAAATTTCTCTTGCGTCAATGTTAAGCCTGCCTTGTAAAAGTAAAATAATACATATCAAACACATTATATATCATTCATGTTTTGTGCTCTCTGAATTTTTTGTTTGTTTTTGTATTTCTGTTAAATCTTTTATTTCAAGATTATTATTTATGAACCTTTATTTAATTCTTCAACTTATTATCTTCTGTGGACAGGGCTTTTCTATAAAAAAATATTTATTTATTTTGGTTGTAAATATATCTGTGTGTTGCTTGATTAACTTGACTGTTTGATGTGACAACTGAAAAATTTGTTTCACTGAAAAGAACTGATTTTTTTCATTGGTAGTAGAAATATGTTTTGAGTTGGAATGGGTGTTGCACTGTATCTTGCCATCTATTGCCAGTCTGGTTCCAGACACAAAACACACAGCTGGTGTTCCACTGTATCTTGCCATCTATTGCCAGTCTGGTTCCAGACACGGAACACACAGCTGGTGTTACACTGTATCTTGCCATCTATTGCCAGTCTGGTTCCAGACACAAAACACACAGCTGGTGTTACACTGTATCTTGCCATCTATTGCCAGTCTGGTTCCAGACACGAAACACACAGCTGGTGTTACACTGTATCTTGCCATCTATTGCCAGTCTGGTTCCAGACACAAAACACACAGCTGGTGTTACACTGTATCTTGCCATCTATTGCCAGTCTGGTTCCAGACACGAAACACACAGCTGGTGTTGCACTGTATCTTGCCATCTATTGCCAGTCTGGTTCCAGACACAAAACACACAGCTGGTGTTGCACTGTATCTTGCCATCTATTGCCAGTCTGGTTCCAGACACAAAACACACAGCTGGTGTTACACTGTATCTTGCCATCTATTGCCAGTCTGGTTCCAGACACAAAACACACAGCTGGTGTTACACTGTATCTTGCCATCTATTGCCAGTCTGGTTCCAGACACGAAACACACAGCTGGTGTTACACTGTATCTTGCCATCTATTGCCAGTCTGGTTCCAGACACGGAACACACAGCTGGTGTTACACTGTATCTTGCCATCTATTGCCAGTCTGGTTCCAGACACGGAACACACAGCTGGTGTGAAGCACAACTAGTGGGGTGTCTGACATTGATGTTACATTTGAAAGTTTAGATGGTGTGTTGATTATATAAATATTGTCAGGCACATCCAGTGATACAAGGTATAAATATTGACCCTGGTGCTCTCTCTGCAGCTACCAGAGCAGCACAGCCTCCAACATCCTGGACACCATCCTCCAAATCCAGCCCAAGGACAGCAGCGGCGGCACAGGTGAAACCCGCGAATCCATCGTCTACCATCTCTGTGACGACATGTTGGACAAACTACCGCCTGACTATATCCCGTTTGAGGTCCAGAACCGACTCCAGAAAATGGGCATCCTGCAGCCGATGAACATCTTCCTTAGGCAGGAGATTGACAGGATGCAGAAAGTCATCACGTTGGTGCGCCTGACCTTGACTGACCTCAAGCTGGCCATTGATGGTACTATCATCATGAGCGAGGCCTTGAGAGATGCCTTGGACTCCATGTATGATGCCAGGATTCCCAAGGCTTGGCAGAAGGTGGGGCGCACTTTCAGGATAAATATAGTACTGATGCTCTCATATAAGACAAGATATTGACAAGATAGAACAAATTATAGAATACCATTTTGTATAAATATCTACTCCAGTAAACTATGTTATTTCTGACACACTTGCAGCAGATTAATGGATTTAATGAACTTGTCTTTGGTCGGGCCATTAGCTGAATATTTTATCAAATAGAAGTCCAAATGCTTATAACGAACTATGTTTATAACAGACTAAAATTAGTGGTGCCTTTTAGTTTGTTATTATCATAGTTTGGCGAGTTAAATGTAGGTTGGAGACTTCAGCTACTAGCCATTGGCAGGCATATGGCTTGTTAAAAAATGTTCTGTCAAGTATGTGTACTATATGTAATTTTCAAAAAGGTATTAATCATCTGGATCTGTTTGTGATCATGTGACCTTTCTATGATAATGTGACCTTGCTATCTCAGATATCCTGGGACTCCAGCACTCTTGGCTTCTGGTTCACGGAACTCATCGACCGCAACAGTCAGTTCAACACCTGGTGTTTCGATGGCAGACCAAACACGTTCTGGATGACTGGCTTCTTCAACCCACAGGGATTCCTCACTGCTATGAGACAGGTCAGAACAATCTGTCCTTAAGACATACTGGTACCTCTTGCACAGTTTGGGGCGGTGGGGTAGCCTAATGGTTAAAGCGTTGGCTCGTCACGCGGAAGACCTGGGTTCGAATCCCCACATGGGCACAATGTGTGAAGCCCATTTCTGGTGTCCCCCGCCGTGATGTTGCTGGAATATTGCTAAAAGCGGTGTAAAACCAAACTCAGTCAGTCAGTCTTTCACAGTTTACTGACTACCAAAATAACTGTTTCAAATAAGTTGTTATATTTCAGTGTAATAGCAGTTTGTTTAAAATCACATCTCAGTGCCTACTACCGCTACCCAATCTGAGGATGTCCCATTACAGGTCATGATGGAAGTTTCACGAAGTTTGACCAATTAAACGAATAAGAAGTTGACATTAACCAATCTAGCTTAGCTTTGTTGAGCTTTTTGGCACTAGATCAACACTGCTACCTTCCATTCTAGACTACGCTTTGAAAATTTTTGATTCAGCATTTGAAAACTGATAAAAAATTCATTTCTGGAATGTTCATAATTGATGGTTGAGATTGTATTTAAGTCCTTCCCAAAGTCTGCATAGAATCCCATAGAAGCAAGAAATATATGACATACCATGGCCCATGGTAACCTTATCAAGGCCGAATGATTAGAAAACACATTCTGGCGGTCACTTCCCAAGTAAGCGATGTCTGGTTGGTGGCAGGAGTGGTTCTCCTGACTTGACCTGCCTGCATGGTGCATAGTGATGAAACTGGTGTTGTAACTGATGCAACCACTCCTTACAATAGAATCATCAAGAAGATCAAGATGCTGGGGATGCAGGTCAAAGGTTAATTCTGTGTAGGATTTGGTTCTCCATCAACATAAAGTACTTAATTTGGCATGAATATATATTCATTCAGATTGTCCCCAAGCATGATCAAATATGGATTAATTCTGTTTGATTGGAAATAAACACTATTAGCATGTCCCCTCTGTCTACAGGAAGTGACACGTGCCCACAAAGGATGGGCCTTGGACACCGTCATCCTCCATAACGACGTCACCAGGTACAACCGGGACGATGTGACTACGCCACCAACAGAAGGCGTGTATGTGTACGGTCTGTACCTGGAGGGTGCTGGCTGGGACCGCAGAGGAAGCAAGCTGATTGAACCCAAGCCTAAGGTGCTGTTTGAGCAGATGCCAGTGATTCACATCTACGCCATCAACAGCACGTCGGGGACAACGGATACACGCATGTACTACTGTCCCATCTACAAGAAACCACGGCGTACAGATCTCACATACATTGCCGGCGTTGTCCTCAAGACGAACCAGCCCCCAGATCACTGGGTGTTGCGTGGTGTGGCCCTTCTCTGTGACATCAAATAAACATTCTTTACAGACTTTACATGAGGAGAAATGTGATCTGACTTTACAACTTCTAGGTATTATGAATAGTCCTAGCTTAAGATTTACCATATTTCTTATCATCAAAATATTTTCTGTTATTGGAAAATGGTCTTGATTCATGTGTATTCAAATATTACCTTGCTTTGTATAGAAAACATATCAAACTTTGGTAGTTTAATAAACCTGCTTGCTAAGACTCTTTTCTGACAGTTCTTTGGAACAGTGTTATGTGTGCCCTTAGACACAGTCAAGAGCTGGTTATAGTGCTCTAAAATTACCACTGGAGCAAATGTAGACTTCAGCTTATGTGAAAACTGGTTAGGGAAATCCTTTTACTTCTAATCATGGATGAACAGCTATATGCATTGTCTATTGTGCTTGGTAGGTTTTATCCATTTGATCAAATTGATACTTAATAGTACAACCAGTTTCTGATTTCTGTAGTATTTTTTGTGTAGATAATTAATTTTGATTTGAAAATGAGCCTTTTAAGAAGGCCTACAGTGTTCCAGTTCTGACCTGATCATAGAATATTGCATTCAGTTGTCACACTGTTTTAGTCCGTCCAAGTTTCACTGCACAGATATTCTTTTGTTGTGAATCTTTACTAAGAGTCATCTATTTTCTTGATACAAATGATTGGTATTAGTATCCTGTGAATATTTATTTGAAGAGTCCACTGTACCTACTTTCAGTATATCTGAGAGCCCCTTCACACTGTGATAATATATTTACATACATTTACTGTGTGTCTAGCTGGTACATAGAGTATCAAAGATAGTGCTTCTACTAATGTATATGGGTGGGTTGTGACATGCATTCAATCTACAATAGAGCAATGTTCTAACACACATACACCCACAATATAATATCTTTGTGTTTGTTAGGCAAGACCATTTTTTGTTTTATTTTATAGATAAGCCTTTCCTAAAAGTGAAAATGAAAAGAATATATGATCACAATGTTTTATTAAGTTTGAATATTTGGGTTTTTTGTTTAAGATTCATTAATAAGAAATAAAAAAATG
The DNA here is from genome assembly GCF_003918875.1 of Haliotis rubra. Lineage (NCBI taxonomy): Eukaryota > Metazoa > Mollusca > Gastropoda > Lepetellida > Haliotidae > Haliotis > Haliotis rubra. Next base: position 890,292 of record NW_025765825.1, on the reverse strand, counting down.
TTCTTGTCTGACCATTGATTAGTTATTCTAAAAGTACTATGACAGATATGTAGCTTTAGTTTTGTAACAGGTTTGTAGCATTTTACATTCTTCATAGTGATTGTGATACAACTTCTTGCAATAATATCCAGCAAAGTGATATTTATTCAGCATGTGTAATAACAGATTTCCCAAACAGTATTTCAGTTTTATGTAACTTCAGTATTCAACCTGACATTCTTCATCCACACCTGATGAAGTTCCTAGTCCAGAGTTGTCTCCCTTGGCTGTATTCCCTGTAGGATGTGTTTACAACGAACTGTGATAATGAATCTGTCTTGATTTGATTGGCTGATATATTTTAATATTTATTGTCCTGTACAGAATTGTTATTTCTTATACCTGTTTAGTTTCATCCGAATGTTCCATACATCCATGTTTATTTTCTGTCTATAGTTTATGGAATAAAATACTTTCATAACTAATGTTGTAGACATCATGATTGTTTCAGTGAGACAGACACTACTTTACTTTACTGTGAAAGTGTAATCCAGATATAACATATACTACACTTGAACTCTTTGTAAATGGCATTGTGTACTTACAGCTTTGGGCCATGGGAGCTCTGCCAATTAACACTCATCAGTGGGTACACAAAGTATGTGATACGGGCCACCTTTTGTCAAGACTTCCATTTTTCTGGAAACTGTGGTGGCTGAGTGGGTTAGATCACTGACTTTGTGTGCTACGATTAGGTGGCGATTAGGTGCCTTACTCGTAGTGTGTGGGTTCGAATCCTGAGATGGGATTCAACCCCAAATGTACTAGAATCTGTACTTTACTTGGAAATGTAATCCCAAATATAACATGTCACATTTGTCCACTCTAATGGTTGTTTGTATTCCCAGAGAATCATGGCACATGATGACGTCAGCCAACTCACACATTGACCATTCAAACCACTCCAGATCCATTTATGACTTGCTCTGAATCGGAACTACCAAACGGTTGTCGGTTATCTTAAACAACAGAAGACACAGCGGCACTGCGGCTACATTGATAAGATCATATAAATCTGACCATGTTTCATTGATTCAGACAGGATGTGATATAAAATCTACCTGTCAGTGTGTTGAGTGCAGATTGATTCATTGCCAACATACCTCATAGAACTGATCCTGGAATATCAGATGAGGTCAGTACAATTCACTGATTGGCATTGCTTCAAGATACCATTAATCATGTCGATGGGGATGAGCCCTTTGGGAGAGAGCTGTTCGCAAAACCTGGCCCTCAGCTAAACAGAACTTTCTGTCACCAATCATAAGTAGCATCTTGAAACATTCAAGTCGATGCTCAAAACAGATCTCTTCTGAGACATTTCCATCATAGTCAAGACGTTTTACATTTACTTCTTAGCAGTTTTTAACTGTAGCATAGCACTTTATAGATGTATAAATATTATCATTGTTATTATAGATTTACAAAATTGCTACCCAGCTAGCGATATTTACAGAGTGACACACACACAATAGTCACTTTTCATAAACTTTACTTTTCTTTAAACATTCTAAACAAAACTTTTCACCGTACCATATCTCCAAGAAACCTATTAAGCACCCTGCTTTTAAGTCCCCTGACCAACGGCAATAACAATAACAATATGCACAGTAAGTAATCTCTACAAGCACCTGCTATGAAGACTGAAGATTTACAAGTTAATTGTTCATACTTTCTAGGGTATTTAACAGATTTTTTATTATATTCTAAACAAAGATTCATTTTTATTATATTCTAAACAAAAGTTTGTCCACCATCTCTCTGAAAACTGTCCACCAACAAAAACTGTCCACCAACATTCCAATCTCTGAAAACTGTCCACCAACATTCCAATCTCTGAAAACTGTCCACCAACATTCCGATCTCTGAAAACTGATGTAAACCACTGTATACAGTTATAACAAGACAAGTGCTCCCTTTCATCAAATTCCTGAAGGTAAACATGCTTACTACAGAAAGTATGGTACACCATAAGCCATAAAGGGTGTCGGTTACACATAAAGCAACATTGAGTGTAAGAAACAAGTTCAGTTTATTGTGACATGAAAACAAATCAAATAAGCATGATCTGCAGACATTTACATTGTATTTTGGTCGATCTGTCGCTGCTCCAGGCTATGCTATAAAAACAACTAAATTATAGATGGTCCATGTTTTCAACAAAGACGCATATGACCAAATGAAAGGCAAACTGACCCGTCACCGCTGTTGCTGTACAAATGACGTCAACAAGCCACATGATACATAGTGTTGTGACACTACAGCTGTGCACTACTCATATGTAAATACATTTGTTTTCACTTTTCTCTATCATCCATATCATCTGTTAATTTGTATGGAATATCATGGTATATTACATGGAATATCATCTTATATTACATGGTGCCAAGTACAAAGTATACTATTGTCAGTATGTATCCAATCAGACATTTGACTGTTTGGAGGGATTGAAATACTATTGGTTCAGTCCAAAGTGCCCTGTAATGCCACCAAGAGAAGCATTATTGGCATAAAACACTGTATAATTGCATCATGATCATGTGGGGTGGTCCCAGGTAGCAATCACGCCTGGTATACTTAAGGAAATGACATTTCCCAAAACTCACATTGATTTTGTTTAAACCATACTGAACACAGCTCCTCAGGGATTATGAATAATTTTGGGGATGTGTTTTTCTAGTGAAATGACACAATTTTCACAACTTATTATGACCCCCTTATTTTTTGTTAGTACAGGGGCTCCTTTAACGAAGCAACCTTTACTAAGGTTAACCTTAACTCCCATTCTTTAACATTGAACTAAGGTTACCTTAGTGACTTATGATCACCTTAGTGTTTTGTGAAAGGAGGCCCTGGACACAAACAGTTGTTACTTTGTAGAACATGTTGTTTACTTGTGTAAATATACCACAAAGTAAATTCTTGCTGTCACAACACTCTTCAAAATGTCCGGCACAAGGGCATCTCTGCAAGTCGTAATTCTTCACCACCTCGACTCGGTGAGACACCTTTGCACATCACACACACCTGGAAGACATTGGTCTCATTCTCAGCTGGAGCCAGAGCAGACAATCTCCCTCAAAATATCATCATCGCTGGTTTTGAAACAAATTTCAAATGCAAACAGAAACATTCCCGGACTTCAAATAGTGTCAATCTACACACAGTGCATAGCAACAATACAACCTGGCTGCCAAAAAACAACAACACTACTTACAAGGTTACTATGGCAACAGGCAGTTCCCAACAACAACAGTACTTACAAGGTTACTAAGGCAACAGACAGTCATCAACAACAGTACTTTACAAGGTTACTATGGCAACATAAAGTTTACAACATCAGTACATGCCAGGTGACAAAGTGCTACATTGGTCAGATACATGTTGCCTCACACACCATGGAAGAGCTGCATCCCTTATGTTTGATGGTATCCACTGATTACAGGTTTAATCCCAGATAAGCCCAAATTAAGATCGAAGGGGAAGGGCTGTCAGCTACGATTGGGGGATTCTGCTTTCTGTATCAGCTATCAATGTCCTCCAACACTTGGCTGACACGGAAATATGGGTCACCTTGCTCGCTCACTCTCTAACCTCACTCACTCACTCATTCACAACACCTCACTCACTCACTTACTCACTCATTGCATTTCCCAAAACATCTCGGAACTATTCACATGTTCCCACAAAGTTTCACTTCTCCAGGAGAAACTGTCTGTAGAGCTCCTCACTGCTACTGTTCTCAAACTTGGGCACAAAGTTTACTTTAAGAATCTCAGAAAATCCTTCCTCTTTGATGGGCTCCTTGTACTTTGACCTGAAGTGACATCATACAAAGGTACATACTACAATAAAAACATTCAAGCAGGAATTCACACGTATCAGATGAGATGTTACACAATTGTTTTCTACAACTGCTGTCAAAGTATAGTTGAACCTTGTAGTGTTGAACTTCCATGTCTCCATTCCCGACTGACTACAATTCACTTTTAAGTTCTGGTGAATTCCTTCTATGTATACCATTATTTATACTCTGATATGAATACTGGATGTGCCCAATTTCTGGCTGCATCAAACTGTGTCCCAAATATCCAATTTATACACCATAGGTGCATGCTGATTAAGAAGTTACTGAAGTTGGAAGTTTGTACGAAACCAATGATAAATAGATTACACATTAATCTTTCATAACAAGTTTAGTTTACAGAAATTCCCTTTGATGGTTACGCCAAATTTATAACTTGGAACATTTTTCAAGGTTGCCACGAGTTTGACACAACTGAACATCTGGTTGCTCTCTAAGTAATGTCACTATATGAAGACTGGGGGTCAGGCAATACGATCAACCTGGTTACATGAAACTGATTTACAGATTGCCTGCTCCCTGCTCATGTGAAGACTGGAGCCAGTCTACATTTCATCATATAATGTAACTTGCATGAACTGCAAAAATCAGAAGTTATGAAATACAGTCTCAGTTTATTGAGGTGTTTGTGCATAGAAATGTACACCATGGATTTAAAAACACTGACACTGGAAACTATCAAAACATGGATTGGTTGCTTCCAGTCGAGTCCTGCCCATAATGACTTACTTGGAGGAATTGAGGACCATTTCATTGATCGCCTGGTGGCTCTTGTCCGTCATCTCACGATACTGCAAAGAAGACGTTTACGTCAGTGTATGTTGTATATTTGACAAAGAAGACTTCTTCCACTGAAACAATTCCTATCACATAGAACACTAGGCAAGGCAAGGTGTCTTTTGCATGAAGCCCCAGTAACTTACTTGCAACATCAGCTTTATAGTAAAGATCCGAAATGTTCAAAATCTCTTACTGGAACTGACACTCATCATAATGGTAATGGTAGATCTATACTGCTTTGTGAAAAACAGAACAAAACATAAATAAACAACAGGTCAAATATATTTTTTTCATAAAATATAATGGTAAAATGTATATAAAAAATCTGCTGTTTATTGTAATCATACTAAAATCATATATAACTAGATGAGCAATCTCCTTCATACATATAAGAGCTGATATCAGCCTATGTCCCTGCACGGGAAGTAAGATCTCAACACCAGAACCATATGACAGTGCCACAATACAAACTCAAGTCCTTTGGTCAGAGATGCTTTGAACATTAAGCCCCTTACACGTGGAACTCTCTTCCACAAGATCTGAAACTTTCTCCAATATTTGAGTCATGCAAATCGAATCTCAAAACATATCTTTCCGCCAGTTCTATGAATCATAATAACTTTTGTCGTCATCCCTTCCTTATCTAATTGCTGAGCCTGGAAGCCTGGAAATGAGCCCAATACAAATATGCACTATTATTATTATTATTATTAGATCTAATGACATACTGCATAGAGATGCTTTCACATTTTGCTTGACAGCTGAAACAAAATACCAAAGACCCTAAATTAGACTGACTACTGACCTGTGACCCCATCCATCAAGACCCTCATTCACTGAAAGAAGTTGCACAGGGATATTCAATCTTGACTATTGTGTTTCTAAGCTGAAAGCTACTGGCATTAATATTAGGATGTATTTCAGGTTTGGGGTAGTCAAAGAGGCGAGTCCTCGCTTCACTCACAGACAGTTTCATGATTCTTGTATCCGACTTATGTCTCAATGTCCCACCGGTACTGAAAGTACATGACCTACCCGTTCATTGTGTCGGATATGCTGGATGTTATTTGTGAACACAAAACACCGACATGGTACAGAACCTTTCTTGGCACAATCCAGGTACCTGAAATATAGTGGGATCAATAATGAGAGAGTAAAACTTGGTTAAATGCCACTTTCAACAGTATTATGGTTATATCATGACTTGTCAGCTTAATAAGGTTTTCAGATCATGACCTGTGTAACAATGTATTGCTAAATGAGCCATATTCCTGACATATGACAGTCTGTGGTAACTGTTGTAAGTATGATGACACATAGTCAACACAGAAACTCAGTCTAAGAACCGTTTTTTGACCGAGTCGTACAAAAGGCATGAGTTACCATGGCTACTTGAGACCAGTTCAGGATTACGAGCCAAAATTTAATTGACATCTGATGTTACATTAAAGATTAGTTTACTCTCTCAATACACATCTAATCACTGTAATCATGGTAACAAAACACTGTAACAATAAAATGAGTATAATATTTTGCAGTTTGTTTACCGTGCCCTAGACTCCACATCCAAGTTGGTGTTGTCAATGACGACACTCTTTCCCTCAGCCAAAGCTTTGTTGCAATGAGCGACACACTTCTGCCAGCTCCCCAGAGTATCCTGAGGAAAGGCAGATCACTAACATATTATATATCACCACATGTAAATTGAGTACCTAGAATTTAGCCAAACCTGTAGAGGTTTTAAATTCTTTGGAGAATCTTCCTTGGGGTACATACATATGCATTTTCTGCAACTGAAAATTCCTGTGACAGTTGTAACAATGTTTTAATAACAATATTGCACAAAACAAGTGTTTGCCACTAATGTGGAAATGTCCCCCACCGCTAAAGAAGAATGAAATATTTATCACATATTTACTGTTTTGAGGGGGTCACATACAAGAAATGAAATGAGTTGCATAATCACATATTTAATTGAAGTCATTGGACAATTTTTTTGAGGGGGTGATATGAAGAGATATACTTGAAGATATCAGCGTCAAATCAATTGGTGTCTGCATAATCATCCAATGTCAGTTCATGAAGATATGAAGTACATTGGGTACCATTAACATGAGATAGTTTAAGAAAAGTGGTCAAAGTGTTGTGGTGACCTTGAAATGAAGTTCAAGGTCACCAAAATCAACTGGTGTCTGCATAATCCCCCAATGTAGGCTGTCACCAAATTTGAAGACATTGGGTACAACAGTTCATGAGATATCACTTTAACAAAAATTGAGACGGACGCTTCTGATACATAGTCCCCCCTTCCGCGTTGTGGCGGGGGACAATAAAAAGTCAATTTTATTTGTCATACAGCCACCACCACCCCTCCTTACCACACATGCGCGGGCAGCCAGGTACATCCCTACCTAAAATCATCTTTCTGCTACACTCAACATGTGTGAACAAGAATGAGCATTCAACAACGTCTGAGACTTTGAATACTGTATGTACATTGTCCTTTATTCCATGTCTATAATCCCGATAAGGAAAGGCACTTCATCAGCCCAGTTGTAAACCAGTGTCAGATAGTACAAATATACTTACCCTGTTGATGTGTACATAGCCTTTTGGGATAAGGTTTGTTTTGACGAAGAAAGATTTCCCTGCTAAAATAAGGAACCAAAAAAGGTTAAATAATTGATAATATAATAATTCAATAATTGATAATATAATAATTCAATAATTGTAAACAAACAGGAACTTGTAACAGATACAACATGTTTTCATGTAATATGACTTACATCATTAAAAAGTGCACAGTGAGATCCTATAAGGGTCCTTTTTCTAGTAAGCATCTTCACAAAGGGACATCAGAAGATACATCAAAGTTAAAAAGTGATGAAAGTGAAGGTCTTAGTTTAAGATGAAGTTAAATGTCAGCAAAAAAATGACCAGTCAACCTCTCTTGACATCTTACCCTGTAGTTGTTCAAACACACAAATATTTTCAAGATTCACTTTGACCTTGACATGAATGTCATGGTGTATGAAATATGGAAAAATAGTAATAAAGAGTGAGTGAGTGAGTTGAGTTTTATGCCACAATATTCCAGCTTTATGGTGGCGGTCTATAAATAATCGAGTCTAGACCAGGCAATCCAGTGATCAACAGCATGAGCATTGACCTGCGCAATTGGTAACCGATGACATGTGTCAACCAAGTCAGCGAGCCTGACCACCCGATCCCATTAGTCGCCTCTTACGACAAGCATGGGTTACTGAAGATCAATATTCTAACCCGGACCTTCACGGGTAAGTAATAAAGAAATTGCTTATCAAAAAACATTCAAGAGAAGTCTTGAAAGTCTATTACGATATCTTGCTGACAATCTTAACATGCAGGTTAACATGCTGAAATCTTCAAAGTGTCTCCGTGACCTTGAAAATTACAAGAAGGTCACCAATACCAACTAGGCCCTGTGCCTTCCCTAGATGAAGCTTGGTGTGTAAATATGAAGAAAATCCAGTAAATGGTTCTTAAGGTATCTCGCTGACAAGCTTAACATGCAGGTTAACATGCTGAAATCTTCAAAGTGTCGCTGTGACCTTGAAAATTACATGAAGGTACGTACGTATGGACAGACGGACGGAGCCTAATACTATATCCCCCGCTCCGTGCTAAACGTGCAGTGTGTGATATAACCAATCATGAACATTATTTCAAATACACAACAGAGGACTATTTTGTTTGATGATGGATCATAGTGAGTGAGTTTAGTTTTACGCCGCTTTTAGCAATATTCCAGCAATATCACGGCGGGGGACACCAGAAATAGGCTTAACATATTGTACCCACGTGGGGAATCGAACCCCGGGTCTTCGGTGTGACGAGCGAACGCTTTAACCACTAGGCTACCCCACCACCCCGATGATGGATCATAAGTAAAAAGAGTACTTACAAGCAGGCAAACCAGTTAGCACGGCAACCTGCAAAAACAGTTTCAAAATGATGGAACATGAAAGACTGTAAAACATACAGTACAGATATGTGCTGACCTTCATCATCCTACTTCTCAGACCACCGGACAACCGTCTGACCACCATATAAACTGACAAGTGCCAATGGCAAACAAACACAGAGAGTTTATCCGTAAATGGAGTTTTCACTTTGACCATTGATGACTACAGTTACAGTATAATGTACACAGACTATCATCATCACACAGTTTATGAAGAAGTTAGCTGTATCAGAAAGTATTGTACAAATAAGGCTGAACTAGGCAACAGAAATATCACCATTTTACTGGATGAAAACTACTGCAACAAGCGGTATTTAGGCACATCTTGGCCCCTAGAATATAATACTGCAGCACTGTTCCATTGCACACAAATAATTGTGTCCTTTAAGCAGAACACTATCTAATAGATGGGAATGATATCCACTGCAAGTACTGTTGAAGAATATGATTATTTTCAGGCTGCTGTGATATAGTGAGAACATTGCTGAGTGCAGCACAAGTCAGCAAACCAACAATATCACACTAGGACACATCTCTTAATGCCTATACACCCAAATAATCACAACCCAAAGTTTCCGGGATTTGCAGACATTAGAAATCGACAAGTCTTTGTGGTACACAGAAAACCCACCTCCTGTGTGGACGAAGACAGGGAGCTACCAGCAGGGGAGACAACTTCACTGGTTGCACTCAGTTTCCTCTGAAAGTGCCAGAGAATATACATAACAGCACTGTAACATGTCACATCTTATATCTGCATTGTACTTCAGAAATAAATAACATAAACTGACGTGAAATATAAACCTTTTTGTAAGTACAGTCAAATCCTGATGAGTCGAATGCCGGTGTCTCGAATATTATGCATAACTCGAAGTCCCTGTCGGTCCCGACCATTCCTGTTATAGTTGTCATCAGTTTTGATTATGTTACACTTAATTAGCAATCTCCATAAATACACACGATGACTCGGGACAAGGAAATTGTCCCATGAGATTCAAACAACAGCCATTTTGTATACATAAGCCGAAGTCAGTCAATGAGAAGTTGATTGGTGTAGCAAACTGATCCAATTAACAAACCAGCGCGGCTCCCACCTTTCCGCCATTGACCGGTGAGTTCAAAAGGCAGATTAGTGATTTTACGGAAATCACTGTCTGAGATAATCAGACTGGAACTGATAAGGTGCCCCTATTAGTGATATGGAAATCATTAGATAAACAAATGCTTAGGGCGGAGGAATTAGGACTGGATCATCTTTTCTCTTTATTACCATAAATTAGAAATAGACTGCTGTCATGCAGGATCAGTTTGAGGGAAATACTACTTTCCTACCAGCTTCTAACAGGAGTAAGTAGATCTAACATTACTTTATAATGGAATTGCAGTTATAATTACACCATGATGCAGATCTTTGGCCTTGACCACAATGGTGAAACCCATGTGCATAGGTATGACAAACCCTTAAAGTACGGTCAGGGCAAAACAGATTTTCAAATCCATCATCAAGGTTTCTTGAAAGCCTAATGGGCTGAATGGTCACAGTGAAATGTAGCCCCATAAAGGAGTTGTCCATCTGTGCCCCAACTTCAGATCTGACTGATGTCATTTGTCAACAGAAAACAAATAACGTGTATCTGACGACTACTCACAGGATCAAACTCGGGGAGTTTGAATGGAGCTGCCTTATGATCTCTGAAATATTCCTCTGGCGTATAGAACTTTAGGCCAATATTCAATGCAAACTGAAAAACAAGCACAAGCTTTTATCCACAGACATTCAGTCCTTGACATCAATTTTCTCTCCTCTTTTTAGCTTGTTTAAATTCTTATCAAGAAATTGTATTTCAACACCCGTTTCAGCAGGTAAGGCTTTATGTATATATTTGAGCTTGGTTTCTGAGACAAAAAAACATAATGGTATACATTTTCCAAATGACTTTACAATAACCAACCATTACAGATTATTGGTCCTTCAGTGTCCACCATTTTAACATGTTGTTTAAGGAGACAGGTATTCTCATTATGGCTGAAGAAGTGGTAGTCGGCATGGATACATTTTTGTATTCAGAAATGTATCTTAGTCAAAATGAGAACACAGAAACATACTCTAGGAAGAGTCCATTCCGTTTGTTGATCTGAGCTGTCATACTGTTGTATGAGATATAATCAATTGCTTTATATAAGAAAGGATCATACACAGTGATGAATATTTTGTAATGCACAGCATCACTCGTAATAAGGAAAAGGAACTATAACATGAACCGTTTTTGGTTTTGGTTGAGGAATATAAACTTATCTGCCATTTAGGGTAATGGGTACGTTTTTGTATTTTGACATTTTGCTTATAGAAACACACCGGAGGTACATATCTGTAGTAGCCGAGCCGATAACAGCCCCTTCAGCCACATTCTGATTATGCTGTGACTACCAGAAAGAAGGATCTGTATACAAGAAGTGTGTTTCCTTGAAAGACATTAAGATTCCTACCAGTCTATCGCTACAAGAGAAGTCTTTCTTCCTGCCCTGGGTCCACTTGTCAGGTCGACCTGCTGCATCTGTCACAGAAGATAGGAACTACATCAAACACGATTGTGTCAAGATTGCCAGGACCTCAGTTCTGTTATGAGGCAGTGTTATACATTGTACCTGTAGAGTCAGTGAATGGCAGTGTAGTGCTATATTTAGACTTGTGCTATAGGTGAGGTGAAATTGGGTTTAACGTCGTGCTTGAGAATATTTCGCTCATATGATGACGTGCATGCGTGTGTATGTGTATGTGCGGCTGCTTGTACTAGCCCAGACTTAAGCTGGTTTTATAGTGCTAGCCCACTGAGATACCATGCCACAGTGAAGCATGAATACCCCACTCAGACACATTATACTGACTTCAAGCCGACCAGTCCTTGTTGTACCCATTAATGCCGAGCCAGGCAGGGACCAACAAGTATGTAATTTTAGAGTAAAATTGATATTTTATACTTATCCTGACTCATGCTTATTGCTTGTCTTCTTCTTCTTAGCTGAACATAGTGGAACACGCGGTATCTCCCAATTGAAGTTCCCTTCAATTCAAAAAATCACTAATTAGCACTCACCACGAAGTTACCTCCCTTACACAAGCTGAAGGCAGGGCTTAATTCTACCCATGTGCCTGCCACTCTCTCCCTCATATACTGAGCCCAACACTTGAATTTCCAGGGAAATCCAAAGTGTTATTTGGGGAGGATGGAGGGCTGACCTCATGAGTCAGGATAAGTATAAAATATCAATTTTACTCCAAAAATTACATATTTTCCTTATCCTGACTCATGCCTATATTGCTGTAGAACTGGACGGAAAAGGAGGTGGGAATATATGATACTTTGGATTTTAATAATTAGTGATTTGAACTGTGATGATTGTAATAACCCTATGGGAACTTCATAAAGGCACTGAACTGATGAATTCCTGCTGCTAACTTATCAGCTGCCATATAAAGGTTATTACAATTTACTTATTATGATAAAAGTATATATAACATTAATACAATGCTTAAGACTAATAGACTTAAGCTTGTTAATATGCTAGTATAAACTCCTTAGAGTTTGTTAGCTAAAATACTTTTATGATATAAACATAGTAACTGGAGCTTAAGATATGATTAAACTTAAGCTAAATATATAATAGCAAAACTCCTTAGAGTTTATTAGCTAATATACTTTTATGAAGTAAACATAGTACCTAAGCTTAAGATATAAATAAAACTTAAGCTATATATATAATAGCAAAACAGGTAGAGTTTTTAGCTAATATATTTTATGATATGAGTATAAAGTACTGTGCTTAAGATATAATTAACTTAAGCTACATATATAATAGCAAAAACTCTGTAGAGTGTGTTAGCTAATACATTTATAATGTAACCATAGTACTGAGCTTAAGATATGATTAGCTTAAGCTAAATATATAATAACAAACCTCCGTGAGAGTTGTTAGCTTATATATTGTATGATATAATAACCATAGTACTGAGCTTAAGATAATAAAAGAACTTAGCAAAAATATATATAGCATGTAGCTATTTAGCTACTGTTATAAGATAAGTAGAAATCTGTAACATTGACTTATCTTCTCCTAGGAACTGTCAACTGTTGTGCGAGGACCATGGGACCTAATTGGTGGATACCTGAGACGTCCTCGGTGGTGATATCTCTCAGATAGTGGTTGGCAAACACCATATTGGACTTCCAGAATTAACCTCCATTATGGTAGGATTTCAATAGCACTTTCTTGTCGAGTAGAGCAAGTGTAGATGTTAGCTTCTAATATCATGAGGATTAGAAGCTCTTGGAGGGTCGAGTCCTGCAGTCTTGTATAGGCACGAAGTATGACAGTTCTGATCCAAAAGGAGATAGTAGCACGTGAGACTTCAGTCTCATGTGAGTTTTTGTTGATAGAGGAAATAAATCTCTTGAATTTTCCCTCCTGTTTGGCTCCTCGGTGGAGATACATTTTTTCAGTGCTCTTACTGGCCATCATGATGATAGATTCATTGTATCATGGGGTCCAAGTATATCATCAAAGCGTGTTCATAAACCTCACTTTGTGAGGTGTTGGAACACTATATTCAGATCCCAAGTTGGAGCATTGAAACTTCCGCTTTAATCCTCCAATCGGAAAGCTCGTCATTAGCAAGGCGAGAGTAACTGGGTTTAGGTTAACTTGGCCCTCGCTTCAGTTATGACAGAGCTATTGCTGCAAGATAGGTGGACAAGTTGAGCCTTTTAAAATCTTAGTCTGACATAGATAACATAAGTAGTCAGCCACTTGAGGATCAGTAGCATATCTAGCTGTAAATCCTTCCTTTGCAGCATAATTGACAAAAATGTGCCATTTGTCATCGTGATAAGTTGCAAGTTGAGCTTCGAGGGCAAGCTAGACTGCTTTGCCGCTCTGGCTGAATAACTTGTTATTCAGACACGCCTTTGATACAATCCATACGTGAAGTTGGAATATTTCTGGCTTTCCGTCGCGCTTGTTTTGTGTGCGGATGTATTAACAGATTCGAAAGCACTCTGTAAGATGTAGTATTGGTTGTCCGATTTCTTGAATAAGAGTTGGAAACCACGCTACGCTGGTCAGTAGGCCGCGACCAAATTCAGATGGAGGCTCTGGCGCGTTTGACTGATTTTGAGTAAACTTGTGAGATTAACGCTGGTGGTGGAAAAGCGTCGCAACGCTGAGTCCTTCCCACAATATGCTTAGTGCGTCTGTTGCCAATGTTAGTGGGTCTGGAACTGGCGATCTGAATGTTGTCAGTTGTTTGTTGAATCGAGTGGCAAATAGGTCTATTAGTGTAGTTCCTATTTCCTTGATAATTTGAGTGAATATCTCTGTATGGAGCATTCATTCTGTCGGCGATGGTATGTGTGGCCGAGAGAGAGAAGCTGGTCTGCTATCACATTCTTTGCTCCTGGAATGTGATATGCTCTGACATGTATGTTGAGATTGTCGATTAAATCGACCAATTGAAAACATAGAGTCGATAGGTTCGGGACCTGGTTGAGCTTAGTTTGTTCACATAAAAGCGCCACTGTCGAATTGACTGTGTGAATCATCCACTGGGTATACTGTAGTAAGTTGCTCCAGTGCATTAAGGTTTATTACTGCTTGCATCTCTAGCAGATTTATGTGTAATTTGCTCTCTTGATTGCTCATAGCCCTGTTTGCTGTCCTGTTGGCAAGATGGGCTCCCCAACCTTGTAGTGACACATCTACGAGAGAAGTGTTATCGATTCCAGCTCTATTAAGCGAGGCGCCTATTCAAACATTCGATCTCTTGGTCCACCATAGTAGATGAGGTTTGACCTGAACCGGTAAATTGAACGGTAGAGATTCGTCTAGATGCGAATTGATGATGACTTGTAACGGATGTAATTGTAGTCTGCCTCTGCCTGTCATGTCTTGAGCTGAAGTGCGTAGTCTCCAACAGGCTCTGCCAATGTCGTGAGTGGTAGCGGAGATAGTAAGGCTTTGTGGAAATGACTGTTGGATCTTGATCCATGGTCCTCCGGTACAATTATACGATTCTGCGCTGTTACAAATCAAAACCTAGAATTAGCAGATCTTATGAAGGTTCTAGGTCCAACTTAAGTAGGTTTACTAACCATCTAGTTGTGTTAGTAGCTTGATGATGAATTCAACTGTAGTCTGAGACGTTATGGATTTGGATCCACTTGTATCCTGTCGTCGAGGTAAATTAAGCTCATGAAGTCCTTTGACGCATGTAGGTGCACAACCAAAGGGTGACTGCCATCGCTGAACTTTATGTAAAAAACGCCTGACTGCCGTGCCCTCGCCCTTACTTGACAGGGGAGGTCTCTAACCTCAAGAAGGCAGCCCAATCATGAAGGTTCAGATTAGCTGGACCCGGTTGTATCAAACTTAAATAAAGCTTTAATCGTTAATTAAACTATGATTAGTTAATCATTGATTATCTTCAGTTGCATGAAACCCTTTATAAAGGAATCCCTTCATTAATCCATCATTAAGCTAATGAAGGTTTGGGGGTATCATTAACTTCGCCATTAGCTGTATCAACATGGCATGGACCTCTACACTTTGAGCTTCTGAAAATAGATAGGATTTTGGTGTGTGTTTTTAAAATTAGATATAAAATATGCCACCCTTCCACAAAGTCATTGAAAATAAAAGAAAAATGACAAATGCAAATCTGGACCCAAGCCAAAAAAAATATTTGCCACTTAACTTAATTTCAATAGACTTACATGTGAATTTAGTGTAGAAAACACAATTTTATTTAATTAATTCTGGTGGAATCGGTAAATTCTGTCAAAATTATGTGGGTGTAGCTGAGATGATTACTGTGCTCACTTTGATTAGGACCCAACTAAAATTAAATTCACCTAAAATATTTTATGCTACAACGAAATTAACATACCGTGATAAAGTCTCTGGAAATTACATCACATTACTAATACTGTTGACACAGGCCTGTATTTCCTCAAAGCTTTTATTTGATGTAATTACATTACGAAGTTTTCGATGATAATTCCCTGAAATATTCTAAATTTTAAAGCATAATTAATAATAACAGCAGCGTCAAATGCTTCTGTCTGTTGCTAACTTTGCTACATTTTTGCACAACCTTTTAATATTGTCGCTTCTAAAAATTTGCATTGTGAGAAACATAATAGGAAGCTGTATGCAAAGTGTAACGGGATGGGTTCCATGTACAAAATAGTAATAGGGGACTTCACTCTTGTGAGAAAAGAGTGAACGGCCTTCACATTGATTTGGATATTCGTTGAAGAGAGGACGCACGTTATGTACAGCGGTGAAATGTGATTGAATAAAGTTCAACTGCATTGTACAGAAGGTAAGAATATGAAATGAAACTGTCCGCTAATTTCGACATTATGTTTTGAAGTCGCTAGCTAGCCTATGTCTTAGATCTTCTACTTGCTATTTTGTTTTAATACTTGCATCGACATATATAATCTATACTAACATCAATCAAACTTAAAATTAATGATCTTCATTATCAGTTTGTAGAACTATTTACCTTGCAAGGGAACAGGAGATTCCACCTCCGCCACACCGTTGAAACATGGAATCGAATAAATATCCATGATTTTTCGATGGAAGAGGAAACAGGCTTGGGACATGGACCGCCACCTGTTTTTTTTCGTTTGAAATTTTCTACCTGAAAACTCTTTTTTTTGCATTTTGAAACATATTATTCCATTTTGTCTTGATTTCTTTGGATCGTCCTATTGCTTACCCCAAGGCTATTGATCTCGGCCCGTTATTTTTGTCCCATATCTGCTTCTTTTTGTCATTAGTTATGGAGTTGGTAAGTTTGCACACCGATATGATCTTCAACTAGATCTGTTAGAAGTTGTATTTCACAACTTTCAAAGTTTTGCTGCGATTTCTGGACGGCAGCCATGATGCAGACGATCGATGAGTGTTTACATGCAATGCATCATGGATAATAATTAGGGATTCCCTAAGTTAATCATGGTTTAATGACGGGACCTTTATTAGAGGCATACTTAGTTAATGGGTGTTTAAATAAGGGTTTATACAACCCGTATTTAAACACTTCATTAACTAATCAAACATAAGTATTTAATCAATGATTAGTGTTTAATTGATGATTACATAATTCACGTGTTGATACAACCGGGTCCTGGACTGTAAGGAGGCTTGCTCATTCACTGATATATTGTTGTCACTTGCAACCTATGTCTTGAACTGTGAACTATGATCGACCTCTCTGTAGGTGATGTTGTCCATCTCGGTCCAATCAGAACAAGGCATTTTGATTCTGTAAAGAGTACCTGCGCTGTGATGTCACCAGTGTAGCCGGAAAAGGAACCTTGTATAATATAGTGCCGGCGCTGATATTAGAACAATCGTCGGTCTTCCCCGTAGCTTCCGAAGTTACCGAGTGACCATGTTTCAAGGGTTAATGGTAAGCCAGCGAAAACCTCCGGTGCCAAATACCTCGCTCTGTAATATTAATGCTGGGTAGGTTATTTTCCAGGCTGTCGCGGAAAGTAACTTCAGTCTTGAAGATAATTCCGACTTCCTTATATAAGGTTCAATAAAACTTGCAAGTTGTCAGCTTGTAGACTGTTAAAGCTGAACTTGTTGTACATATTTCTTCTCAGGAAATCGTTGGCGATTATGAGTTTTACTCGCTGTAACAAGGCTGCTGTACAATTTTCGTTATTGAATTGTCTGCAGATCTGCGAATGGTCGCATGTAGATAATCGTATCGTAATCCGGGATTGCATACCTAGCAATCTATACGGAAATGTTGATTCCTGTGAAGGTCTACCTAAAGCGCCGTTGATGCCCTTGATGTAGGTAGTCGGCTTGAAGATCCTTAATAGGCTTTTCATCTGTTGATAAAATAATACAGCGACGTTCTGTGTTGTAAAAGCCTGTGCAATTGTCTTCTTCGCAGAGGCTTGTAGGCGGCATATGGCATACAGTTGATAGACAACTCATGCGATGTCTTGAACGGACTGGCGAGTGGCTATATATGACGAAAGTGGCTAGTATATGGAGACCTTGGAGGAGACTTCCTCGGCGTGACGCGGGGACTTCGCGAAGATCTCGAAGTATCCCTTCGAGATCTTCTGGGCAATAGACTTGGAGCCACTTAGCCTTTGCGCACTTTGCAAGCAGAAATGTCGAGTCAGAGTCAATCAATATATGAGCTTGCGCCAGCTGAGCGACCTCTGTGTTCTACAGGGTGTGGGCTCGGCTAAGCGCCTCCTTCTCTGCGATGTTTCGCAACTGGTGAGGCTCTAGCTCCCTTGGCGGGCTACCTGGGACTTCCTTAGCGAAGTGTCTAGAGTCCGATCAATATATGAGTGCTTGCTAGCCGCGAGCGACCTCTGTGTTCTACAGGGTGTGGGCTCGTGGCGCTCCTTTCTCGCGATGTCCCTCAATATATGGCGCTTGCCCATAGCAAACGACCTCTGTGTTCTACAGGGTGTGGGCTTGGCGAAGCGCTCCTTCTCAGCGATGTCCCTACGCAACTAGTGAGGCTCTAGCTCCTTCCGAGGAGCGCCTGGGACTTCCTTAGCAAAGTGTTTGCTACGGGCTGGAGTTGCCTTGCCAGCGGGCGCTGGCGTTTGTGGGCTCTGAGGCCCTACGCTAAGCCAAAGGCGGGCTCTGGGGCCCTGTATGACTTATTATGGGTTGGGCTCTGGGGTCCGTGGCTCTGGGGCCTCTGTAAACCGTAGCGGTCCTCCATCAGTCTCATGATTTGGTTGACCAGGTGCGTCTGAGATGGTCTGCGCTGGCGTTGAGGGTGTCCTCTCTGTGATAGTGGCGGGACCCTCAGTTATAATCTCCGGCGTCAGTAGGCATCTCTGGTTGCATGTTGATCTGCGCTGAAGTGGCGGTAGCCGATACTAGTCACTTCTTATGACGCATACATCTGGAATGATAATCGGAATGTCATCATCATATAAACATAATTCTGAATATCAGAAGCAAAGTTCTTTTACTAGCCTTCATTGGATTTCCCTTTTGACGAAGCTGTAGACCTGGGGGTTCGGAGCGATGCGTTGAGGCGGCGTGGAAGCTCTTCTAGTCTTAGACTGTGATGAAGGAGCGTCCTGGGATGCAGGTAAGCTTCTAGGATATAGCGGACTGCGCGTCCACGCTTATCCCGAAGGTAACCCAGGATATATCTGACTCCGATCTATTAGCCATGACTGAACATTGTTTCTGAGATTTATCTGCCTTCCGTCTCAAAAGCGGAACATAAATATTTATCAAAGGCAGAAATTGGTAAAATTAATACATAATTTACAGCGAGAAACAATAGAACATGGAGTAATGCAACTAGGGCATTTTAAATGTGGATCAGTAAGCGGAATAACGTAGTTTACAACCTGTGCAGATTCTCATTAGCGTAAACTGCTGAACAAACCACGGTGAACCCGTGAATAAAACAGCAGAAACCACGACTAATAATCAATGCAAGTTGAATAAGGATACTAGTTACACCTCTATAAATGAATATAAGAGGTACTAAACTAAATATAAATAAAGGATATAGTGTGTCGGAGACACAGGTGTTCTCCTCCGATCCAGCTCACTGGGGAAGAAGGAGAGAGTGAGGCACATGGGTTGAGGGTGGCCCTCGTTCAGCAGCTTGTGTAAGGGAGGTAACTTCGTGGTGAGTGCTAATTAGTGATTTTTAATTGAAGGGAACTTCAATTGGGAGATACAAGTGTTCCACTATGTTCACGCAAGAAGAAGAAGACAAGCAATATGAGTTAAGGCAAAAACCATATTTAAACATCTTTTGGTATGACGCAGTCGGGGATCGAACCCACGACCTTCCGCTCTCCGGCGGACGGCTCTAACCACTACACCATGGTGATGGAGACTTGTGCTATAACCTTATAGGCATGTCCAGTGACTCTGAACAGTGTAGAACGATATGGAAATTTCTTGCAACTTATTTTTGGCATGTAAGGGAGCAAGTCACTGCCTCTCATGTCATTACATCTCAAGCCACAGAAGACCAGTTTTGTATGTGATGATCGTACCCAGGATTCACTCTGCCTAGCCATTTCTTCCAAGTTGACTATTGTTGCTGAGAGGTGAATATAACCACCATTGTCTGTGTTACTATAATCACTGGTCTTGCATTACACTTCCTCTGAGCTTGTACTGCCATAGGGACACCTTTGTATTGAATTGTGAACTTACTGAATTTAAGAATACAACCAATAATTGGTCATTTGTTGGTATCAAACTTAGTTCTTTCACAGGCTGAATCCTGGTTAACGTTTTAGTGTCAACTTGGCAATCAACATGCAACAATACTTGTAGTTATCTAAAGGTTAAAGCATTCGCACAAGAATGACTAAAGAAGGAACATGAATCGACCAAGCATTGTTCTGATCTATCCCAGAGTAAACCATGGTTACTGCTGTTTGACATATCTACAAAACAAAACCTACCTCCGCAGTAGAAACTTTCAGCCATGTTTATGCGGATGCCATCATTCTGCTAAAAGAAATTGAACAGATATCATTTGATAGAGAAAAAGTGTATGTTGTCACCTGATGAAGTACTGTCGGCACCTTTGATCTTTTAGCGAAGCATATTAGAATCAATAACAATCACACATCATAAACATAAAAATGTGATAATACGCTCAAAAGAAGTAAATGTGAGTGAGTTTAGTTTTAGGCCATTTTTAGCAATATTCCAGCAATATCAGGGTGGGGAACACCAAAACTGGGCTTCACACATTGTACCCATTTGGGAAATCGAACCCGGGTCATCAGCGTGATGAGCAAACGCTTTAACCACTAGGCTACCCCACCGCCCAGAGACAAGACCAGATTAACTGCAGTTACATGACAGAATCAGGGGATCATTAATTTCTACTTAGAAGTATATTCATCACAAGAATCATGAAAAATCCCAAATATCAGACTATTACCTTTTTGACCATGTACTTCCACATCCCTGTTGACGGCTTCCGGTATATCCCACTTCCAGATGCTATAAATATCTGTGGAAAAGATTCGGAAGTCCTACATGCTAATGTTGGTAATCAAATTGATCATCACATGGTCTTACCAACAGCTTGAAATATTCATGTCTTCTCTCAGGTCATTCTGATCCCATGATAGTTATTCAACCAAATGAAATCAGGCATTCGTCTTTTAAAGAATCTAGCATTGTCAGCATACTTGAGTGTCAGTTCTGTAACCATAGTAACAAACTACCTTCTTATAACTATATGTTAGTTCTTTGAATAATAGAAACAAGTCTTGTGAGTGAGTGAAGATACTTTTACCATGTTTACTCTCAGCAGTAGTAAAGAGGCGTACACCAGAAATGAACATCACATGATCACTGACAACAAATCCATGTGGAGAAGCAAAGCTAGATCTTCAGCATGTTCAGTATGACAAACAAATTTGTTAACCACGACCCATCTTAGAAAGCCTTGAATATTACAAAGCAAATATTTTTATGGATGATCTTATATTGCATTGTTTATTCCATTGTCTCGATCAGAAACTGATTGAATTCACTATTTTCAACAGAATCAAATGAATATGTTTCTGTGGTACTGTGCATTTTGTTCATGAATATCATTGCCATATAATCTGAATGTCTCAGTCACCTGTACAGGTACGCCCAGTTTCTCCACAATGTAGGTAAACTTCTGTTTAAGTTCGTCAATCTTCACCTTGCCTCGCTGGATCCCCATCTGAAGATATACATACAGGTGAGGGGGACACAACAAAACAGACACCATGACCATCCTCACAACAATGTTCAAACCTGCATTGTTATCATGTTTATTTGAAACAGGTAAGTGTAAAAAAACCCACCACACTTAGCAATGAAAATAACACAGTGACTGGTAAATACAAACAGAATAATACGAAGAGTAGGCTTTGATGTGAGCTATTTTTCTAATGTTTTGTTGATATTTCACGGTCGCGAGCTTTTTATATGTTATGACAGGAGATTACCGATTTAACTAACTGTTTATATAATTTCATTTGACTATTTCACCACACATTCTTCTTACCGAGTCACTTTCTCAGTTCGATACTTCACATCAACGTCATTATTTAGCATTGTCAGAATTTCTAACTGTGATATAACAAGCATCCCCCGCCGCAATTTATCAAATCAAACTTAAAAAGTAATGAAAGTGAAGTTCGTAATTTAAGATGAAGTTAAATGTCAACAAATATATGACCAGTCAACCTCTCTTGATATCTTGCTCTGTAGTTGTTTAAACGCACAAATATTTTCAAGACTCACTTTGACCTTGACATGAATGTCTTAGTGACTGACTGACTGACTGACTGAGTTTAGTTTTACGCCGCTTTTAGCAATATTGCAGCAACAGACGATAATAACAAAGAGCGGAAGGTAGGCAACTGTTCTACAACTGATGGGCATTTAAACGTTGGAGCACAAAGGACTGACTGACTGAGTTTTGGTTTTACGTCGCTTTTAACAATATTCCAGCAACATCACGGCTGGGAACACCAGAAATGGGCTTCACACATTGTGCCTATGTGGGGAATCGAACCCGGGTCTTCGGCGTGACGAGCCAACCCTTTAACCACTAGGCTACCCCACCGCCCCTCTTAGTGAATGAAATATGCAAAAATAGTAATAAAGAAATTGCTTATTGAAACACATTCAAGGGAAGTTTTGAAAGTCTATGAAGAAAATGCAGTGAACTGTTCTTGATATATCTCGCTGACAATCTTAACATGCAGTTTAACATGCTGAAATCTTCAAAGTGTCGCCGTGAACTTGAAAATTATGTGAAGGACACCAAAATCGACTGGGCCTTACATCTTCCCCAGATGAAGCTTGGTGTCAAATATGAAGAAAGTTCAGTGAATGGTTCTTGAGATATCTCGCTGACAATCTTTACATTCAAGTTAACATGCTGAAATCTTTAAAGTTTGGCCGTGACCTTGAAAATTAAGTGAAGGTCACCAAAATCGACTGGGCCCTGCACCTTCCCTCGATTAAGCTTGATGTCGAATATGAAGAAAATCCAGTGAACGGTTCTTGAGATATCTCGCTGACAAGGGTAAAACGTGAAAATCCCCTTGTGACCTTGAAATGAAAGTCAAGGTCACCAAACCTGACTGGGACCTTTCTTTTACTGTGATGAACCTAGGTTCCAAATATGAAAAGAATCCAGTCAACGGTTCTTAAGATATTCTAATTCGTTCGTATGTACGTACTGACGGATGGATGGAGCCAAATACTATATCCCCCGCTTCACGCTAAACACGCGGCTGGGGATAAATATGCCTCTGTCACAGACAAAACTCAATGTCTGTTTTATTGACACCTATGTGTCTGCCTGCCTGTCTGCCAGTGACAATATGCAATACACAACTTCGATCACTGACCATATGCAATTTGAACTTAACACATATCAGGCTATACACCATAAACAAAACGCATTGATTTATGGCTCGTGCACCCGAGTTCTGACTCTGTCACATTATGTAGTTACACAGACAGGCAGGTGTGATACTTGTACACATTACATGTTATGGTGTCTGTTGATTGTAAAATGTTATACACAAAAAATGAGCATGTATTTACAAAACCCAACATCTCTATGCACACACAAAGACTGTATCGGCAAATGAACCAGCCAATGAAATGCTTCGTTACACTTAAGTGCACGCCCACCCGCTCTGACTGGGTTCGGTATCCCGGGTGCTTCATTTCGAGGGAAGTAAACCCAAGTACAAAATATTGCACATTTGATTTGTGATCGTACGCTTATAATTTTGTTTATATGTTTTTTCATAATCAGCAATGTATATTATATGTCATGAATAAGTAATAATTGTGTGTTAATTATGTTTGTTTTTTGTTGCATGTGACCTTGAACATGTTTAGAGTAGTGTACACAGTGATATTCCTAATATACATATGTCAGTATAAAAGGGTGTAATAATGAGGAACATAGTTGTCACCTGTCACAGTTTGGCAGATTCACCATTACTGAATCAAAGTAGTAAAGACATGAGTTCAATTGCTGACATCTGATTGGCTGAAAAACCTGAATATCCTTCATTTTGATTGGTCTGTCAAAACATGCTGACATGATCTACTAGAAAGGTAGAGTGAGTGAAAGATCCTGATAATATAACATTGAAACACATGATTCTCACAAACAGACTTATGAATCAATTTTCATGAAACTGACTTCACCTAAATTCTGATCTGTAATTTGTTAGCCGCGTTTCCTTGTCTGTGGTTTCCACAAATGGGATAATGACCTCTGGTCTCCAGCCGTATGGTTTTCTTCCACTTCAAGGTGACATACCCTGATTCAACTGATGTCAATCTCAAAAGGTGACTTAACTCCTTCCCCATGTTCACCCTGCCCCCCCACCCCCGCCTTTCAGAAATCCAAGCACCATGAACAGTGCAAACTTACCTGATTTGTGAAGAAAACAATCTTGAAACCAGCTGCATGCAGTTTCTTTAACTTCCCAAATGTTTCTGGCAGCATAATTCTAAAATATGACAAAAAACAATTTGTAACCTTGATACTGTATATATTATCATGTATCATTACTTGAAAAGAGTTTGCATCAACACAAGAAGTTCCCTTCCCATCAAAACAGAAATGTTCCAAACCTTTCTGACATGAGTGTACGACCTTCAAAGTGACCTTGACATTTTACACAACCATGACATATGACATGTAATGACTTCGTTATTTCGTCAAGCATTAGTGATGTAAAAAAGCATGGATATTTCATCAATAAATTCAAATCAAACTGAAATTTCAACAATGTGACCATGACAGTTAGCAGGGATCGCATAGTTAATACTGAGTGAGTGAGTATGGTTTTACACCGCTTTTAGCAATATTCCAGCAACATCACGACAGGGAACACCAGAAATGGGCTTCACACATTGTACCCATGTGGGGAATCGAACCTGGGCCTTCGGCATGACGAGCAAACGCTTTAACCACTAGGCTACCCAACAGCCCCCCAAGTTAATACTGAGTGTCCTTGAAAGGTCAGAAAATTCCCATGGGGTAAACAAATTTTACAAGTTTATCAGATCTGATTTCATTTTTGTTGATGTTTAAAGCTGAACTCAACAATATTCAAGCAATAATAGAATCTGGACCCAGACAATCCAGTGATCAACAGATTGAGTATCAATCCATGAAATTGGGATATGATGACATGTGTCAACACAGTCAGCGAGCCTGACCACCCGATCCAGTTAGATGCCTCTTACCACTACATGGGTCGCTGAAGACCAGTTCTGAAGACTGTAACATCAGTTGTGACCTCATGATGTAGAAAACCATGTGCTGGTAGCAGAGCTCAGATTTAAAAGCCCAATAAACAAATGTCTGCACCACTGCACTTCAACATTACTTTGTGGATAATGGGTTCAACTCAATAATCTATAAATAAAAATTGACCCCAAAAGGAACTGAGAAACAAGACCACAGTATTATAGAAGTACAGATGGGTTCATCAGCATCAGCCAGTCTTGACTGAACTAACCACCTACTCCTGAAACAGAATTTGAACACACACCCACCCACCCAAAACAAGCTATCGATCTAACACAGATCTGACATCAGATTAATAATTAATTATTAATTTGTCAAATTCTTGTTATACTTTTAGGATGAAATATATGACTATAGAATTTTGCCTCTTACTTCCAGTCTCCACTGTGTGTGGCAAAGACCTTGCCTGACTGTGTGGTGATGATGGTGCCGTCAATGTCGAAGCTGGCGATCTGAATCAAGGGGATGGGGATTCGGTTGATAGATATTCAGACATGGCTAACAGAGCAACCTTCCTTCAGCTAAGGCATCATAAGCATGTCTGCTGGTATGGTCGTGTTCACTGGGCAATTCAGATTGCCCTGTATGAATCACATTGTAGCAGAATATAACTTCCAAAGTTGACTTATTTTTTAAAGCAACAATATTAAAATCTGTGGTCTTACGTAATATGTAAAAAAAATCATGGAAACTGAATGCTCTCATAAAACATATCCAGACCAGCAGACATTTTTAAGCATTTTTAGCTGAAGACAAAGTTAAAACATCAGATTGAACATCATCATACCTAACTGTATAGAGACATGTACATTCATTTCTTGGATTATCTCAGGAATCTGTAGAATATCCATGGTAACACTAATAACATTGCTAGGTAAAATCATGGTAATAAATAATTAAACAACAAAATTACCAAATCGCTGCACTTTCACCTACACCAAGATACCTGTCTCACCATTATCAATATTGATAACAAATTTCAAACACTCATTTTCAGCCACATGTTTGACTCAACCCTTGGCAAGATTCCTGTTAAATGACAGTGGCCTCCTGATGGCCATCGAGGTAACAATATGGAATATATACTCTTAAAAAAAAAGAAACTTGACATAGGACAAATTTGAATTTTAGGAAACTATTTGACACAAACCAATCCATGCTGAATCCCAGCATGTGGGGGAAAGGTTGCCGACGACAAAACGTTTGAAAAAGGAAACGTTTAAAAAAAACATAGCGTTACACTCACGTCTGTAGTGAATCGATAAAAGCACCCTACATGAAATGCACGAGCATCATGAAATTGTGTATCACCCTGAGTTGAAGCCTGTGACTGTAGGCTTTAAAAAGCCACATCAATGATACCCCACATGCATTGCTTTAAGCCACTATAGACGACAAGAGAATGAAAAGACTGACAGAAGCTCAATCACACAACACCATCGGCCGTTAACAAGGACGGACATCACAGCATGATGTGGCAAGGCACTTCAGCATGTCCAGACAGACCATCTCAAACCTATGGACCCGATACAAAAATACTGGGAGTGTTAATGACAAATGTCTCAACTGGATGTGGCGTTCCTGGGCGGGGGTGGAGCAGGTCTGTGCATTTAATATGTACATTTTGTGCATTAGGTTGTGTAGCTTCCTTCTAAAATGTCCATTGTATGACTATCTCAGATCAAAATATATACCAAGATATTATTGTAATTCACCCATGATGTTTAAGTTTAAAACTCTTCTAACATGTAATAAGATAAATATTTTGTTAAATGTTGCAAAGTTTATAAGGAGGCTCTATTTCTCAGAAATTCCCATCTGTCATTATAATGATTATTTTGTATTGTGTTGTACATGGGCTGTTGGCCTTTATACCGAATAAAAAGATTTGAAAATTGAAACAGTCAGACCATCTCAAACCTATGGACCCGATACAAAAATACTGGGGGTGTTAATGACAAATGTCTCAACCGGATGTAGCGATCCTGGGCTGGGGTGGAGCAGGTCTGTGTAGATATACAGTTTATGATATAACCAATACCTTGTCACTAGACTTGACACCTTTGCCTGTGTAGATATACAGTTTATGATATAACCAATACCTTGTCACTGGACTTGACACCTTTGCCTGTGTAGATATACAGTTTATCATGATGTGTCCAAGTTGATTCTGATGCTGACTGAATGTTCTTTGAACTTGTGTTGGAAACTTTAGGTGAAACATTGTGTTTCGGTTTTGAATCATTTTCCGATTCATCCAGTTTTGACTGTTTTAGCATTTTGAGTTTTGCAGCCACAGACTTCATGTGTTCTTCCTCACTATCATGTGATTCAGACTTCTTTAGTGAACTGACTTTGTTTTCTTCATCTTTAGATGTTTTGCGTTTCTTAGCTTCATGTTCTCTTTCACCTGTACTTGTCCTCTTTCTACTGCCATTCTTCACCGAAGTCGGAATCAGAGGTTTTCTTTTTATCTTTGACAGATGTTTTCTCTGCTGTTTTAAACTTGACAATATGTGGGAAACTTCCAACAAGAACATATACAATGTCTCCTGGTTTAACTTTGACAGTCTTCCCTTTCTCTAGTTCAGTATTGTCTACAGCTGAGGGGTTGCTTCCAACCTGCTTCACTTGAACTTCCTTCTTCTTGTAGTCTGCCTTAAGTTCCACTGATGGGTAGAATAGAGGATATGATGGTACAGTATGACACAGTGAAAAACATCAAATAACAACATTGTTGGGGACAGAGAACTGGTACCTTCAGTACTTTATCCACTTGTCCAAAGTTCCAAACTAATAAAATGACACTTAACATATACAAATATTCCTGATTATGGAGAAAATTAACATTGTCCTCACGTCTTGCAGAATATACATTTAAAATATATCTTGCAACATTACATAGTATAAAAAGTGTATTTGTAAGCAACATTAAAACAAAACATTGACCACGTTGGCAGCAATACATGCAGGCCTACATCAGAGAACGTGCTTCATAATTCAAATCCCTTTAAATCTCACTTACACACTCTGGCTCTTGAGTGAACAACATTACTAAGTGTGCAAACATTACAAAGACAGTTTAGACTTCTACAGTTAGTTTCACGATGCCATACGCCGGTTTGATCCCAGGCCAGGGTACAAAGTGATTCATTTATTCCCTTATCGATTGACATCACTTATTGTTTTCGTAATTTTACATGATTTTGGTCAAGCCCGATACCAAAATGAATTAAATAAAAAACAGAATTAGAAACTATGGTGTTGGCTGACAGCAATTGTATCGTTTCGCAGATCAATAACCACAACATTCTCACACTGGGTTCTCGAACACCGTGCGTCTGTTATTTGTGTTTGTGGACTTCTCCCTATAACCACCGCTTCCCCGTTTGGCAGACTGATAGACTCGTGGGTCTTATTCACGCAAACAAGTTCACAAGTAGTCATTCTGTTTCTTTAACAACAGACACTCGCAAACTTCGCCCAAAACCCGGCCTATGAAGTTCTCGGGCATGTACACAAAGGGCGAATAACTCTGGTACATGGACGTGTCTGACTGATATCCTTATATGCCTTTCGCGTCCGCAGAGTCGTAGTAGTTATATTCCCATCCGTAGACGGTATCCAGTTCTTAACCACACGTGCCCTCCCTGTTCAGCAGTGCGCCCTTTCAAGGATTTAATTGGTCAATTTTGGGAATTCCCCTTATGACGTCACAGTGATGGCGGGACTTTCGTGATGACAGTGCCGTGTCTGACGACGTTTCTTATCTTGACAGCACCA
Organism: Haliotis rubra; assembly: GCF_003918875.1. Taxonomy (NCBI): domain Eukaryota; kingdom Metazoa; phylum Mollusca; class Gastropoda; order Lepetellida; family Haliotidae; genus Haliotis; species Haliotis rubra. The sequence goes on along the minus strand of NW_025765825.1, from coordinate 861,438 downwards.
GTGTTGTTTGTATTGTGGAATTAGTTGTGACCATTAGTGCCATAGTACTTGTGGAAGATGTCGGACGTAATCGAATTGAAGAAAACTCTAAAAAAGTGGGAAGTGACATTCTACAAAACAAATAGCAGGAAACCATCCAAGGTGGTATATCAAGTCTTCAAGATGCTTGTCAAATCTCTCAACCCAGCTGATCATTGACGTTTATCGCCCGGGGTGGATATCGGGATTGTTTATCAATGTGTCATTGAGTGTACTGAAATACATTAAGCCCCCAATTAAAATGGAACTTTCTCAGTTTATGCCTTTTAAAATTGTTTTGTAATCATTTGTGTATAAATCACAACGTGACAATTAAGTTGTATTTTAACAGTGACATGACATCATTCGTAGAATCATTCAGGTCCCCAGTTTCCCAGTGTCACCACGTTCACAGGATGTATCTTCCTTGTTTAGTATGATTCAGACTCAGAACGTTACAAAGCTCACACAACTTATACATTCTTTTATACATAATATATACAAACTTGTTAATTGCACACTCTGTTGAAAAGACATGTTCTTGAAATATATAGAAAGAAAATACATTAGCATGATGAGGATATATTGACACATTTTCAATCAGTAATTAAGATATCAACAACGTTAAAGTTATAGAAGTTCCCTGACCTTCAAAAAATGCACTAACTCACTGTATCCAAGAATAATGACTTTGTAGCTTATATAGCAATCGGGTTGTAAATCTGAATTAATTCATATATGTGTCAAATTTAGCATGATTGTAAGTTAAGGTTTGAAAACAGTCAGAGAATTAATATATGTTTTCAATATATATTTCAGACTGACATAGACAATGCGCCTCAAGAAATCAGAGGTAATTGCTACTTGTTGATTACCTGACCTACCTTGCAGAGTAATGTATTATGCATTGTATTGGTAATATTGCCTGATATTTGTGTGTTGGAGGAGCTAATGTTTAACTATGATTTCATTGAGCAGTGTTGAGGACTTTTTTCATCTTGTCCTTGGTTACAGATGCTTCAGTCTACATCCCAATTTGTTGTGCAGTGTTGAAACCCTAATTATCTTGTTAGGATATGATGATAATGATTTTGAATCTCATATTTGTCAGGATAATGAGTCTTTGTTTGTTATCACCATGTGCTCCATTCCCGTTGGATGAAATCTAAAGCCAGCGTCACATTAAACACTCGTCCTACTCTAAGCTGACATGCCAGGATAATATTGGAATAATGTCCAAAATACCATTAAATTCAACTCATATCCTTCCTATTCTCAGACCTGTGTTTCAAGCTACTTAGCACTATGATAACAGTTCATCTATGTTTATACATTTCCATCATAAACAATTGTGTTATGATTTTAGGTTATTTATTGGTTTGATGACTGTAAAAAATATTATTTTAGATGCTTACAAGAATTATGCCAATTTGAGGAAGGAAAATTCCAGTTCAAGTGCCAGTAAGGTATGTCTATTTGGTTATGTTTCATGTATGTCTAGACAGAATGACTTTTATCTTTAGTATATCATAAGGCTAGTTTCTCAATGTTTTTTAAACAAGGCTACTACATATGATTAAAATAGATATGTGAACTCCTATAAATCATTTACAACTTTGAATGAAAAGCTTCAAACATTTTTTATGTTTGTCAGTCAGTGTTCACGAAAAGAAACTGGCTTGAAACAGGGTTCTTCTGAATAAAATGTATAAATTGGTTTATTTGAAGGTCCGGGTTAGAATATTGATCTTCAGTAACCCATGCTTGTCGAAAGAGGCGACTAACGGGATCGGGTGGTCAGGCTCGCTGACTTGGTTGATACATGTCATCGGTTCCCAATTGCGCAGATCGATGCTCATGCAGTTGATCACTGGATTGTCTGGTCCAGACTCGATTATTTACAGACTGCTGCCATATAGCTGGGATATTGCTGAGTGCGGCGTAAAACTAAACTCACTCACTCACTCACCTTATGTGATCAAGATGCTGATATCTTTGTTATCTGTAATCATGTTAGAACTTTATTATTTCAGTTTGATAGCTAGTTTATAGTATTGTATTTTTAAAGACTCAAATCAGAGTTATGAAAGTCAATGTGTCCACAGTGTTTTATCTTAACAGAGTTGAGAGGTGTTGTACAATTTTAGTGTGAATTTTGGAGGAATACAACATCACCAGGTGTTAAGAAAACAGAATTGATGAAAGTGTTCAAAGTAAGGACTGGCAATATGCTACAGTGAAGAATGTAAAATAATGACAATATGTTTGCTCACAGAAATCAGCTGATGGAAATACTGACATAAAACTCAACACATCAGGGGAGGCAACTCTTGACGAACAAAGACCCCAGATTTTGCCTGCATTTAAACATGTAACCAGTAACAACAGTGAATCTACACAGTCAGCTGATGTGACCAACAAGTCAGATGAAGAGAGAAATACAGTCAGTGATGTGGTCAAGTCGGATGAAGTTTGGGGGAGCAGTTTAAACAAAGGCGTCACTGATGGATGCGTGAAAGAGAAGAAAATCACAAAAGAGCATCAATCGAAAAACCTACTTGACAAACTGGGAAGCAAACTGTTCCAAAATTCACAAAAGTTTTCATCAGCTGGAAAGGTATGTATCTCAGTAACTCTGTGTTTAAGGCAAACAAAACTACTGTTTGAGTGTACAGTGCTCATCTGAATGAGGTGTTTAATAGTGCCTGTTGACTAGTTGGTGGCTTAAGTGAAAAATGCATTGTGTGAAAAGATTTCACCATTGCAAAAGCGTAATGTTTGATGTGCAAAGGGAGACAACCAGTGTAAAATCCTATACTACGGAATGCTTAATATATTTGTGTTTGATTTTTGGAAGCTGTAGTGGCTGAGTGGGTTAGATGGCTGATTTTGTGTGCAGATGATTAGATGCCTGACTCTGAGAGTGTGGATTCGAATTCCAGATGGGAATAAAAAAAAATGACTAGAATCTGTACTTTTACTAAGAAAGTGTAATCCCAAATATAATAATGAATGTTGATTTTAATACTTCTGTAAGTGACCATAGAAGTGTTTAATTATGTCTATATCGAAATATTGAGTTCTAAGATTATGTTGTACTCTTTTATGATGTTATATGAGAAACTGAATACTCGAATAGATAAAAATACAATGATTAAAGGAAAAGTGTGAACAAGAATTTAGATGTTTTCTCAACTTAAACATTGTAAACAATGATCTGTCTTTTAAGGTGAATAGATGAGGATAACTTGGCTGATTGTGTCCTGTTGGTTTGAGTGAGGGTTGGCGTCCTCTGGAGGTTACACAATACCAAATGTTTTCCCATAGACTTCTATAGTAACGTTAAAATCATTCAGGCTGCCAATAGCCATTCCATGTACACATGGGTACAGTCCATCCTTTCAACTACAATAAAAACTGATTTAGTGTGGTAGAACCTGGAGTTGATTATTCAATGGCCGAGATGATACATTTGGCTATACTACTGTCTTTTCCTCCGAATTATATGTTCAGGATATGGATGCTTTTGTAAGTCAGTTAAATATTTGTTCGAATTGTTTCAGAAAGTGGATCGTCAGAAGTCATCATGGCGATGGACACAAAGTGGGTCAGAGAACACAGTGAACAAAGTTGTCGCAAGTACTGTAGTTCCGGAGGTTGAGCCAAGCACACCTTTTGAGGATGTTGGGGGTGACCTTGACCTTGACAGTGTCAGTCACAGACCTGGGAGTGACTTTAAACATGACAAACAGTCAGAACAAGCCATTGATGAGGTTGATGGTGACCTTGTGCCGCCGTTTGCAAATAAAGTAAAACATTCCATGTTTTCACCAACACCTAAATTATCAAAAGGTAGAATTTCCACAAAATCTCTCTCAGATAATGTTGATGTACCAGGACATTTAACTCTCACAGCTAGGAAAAAATTCTCTGTATCTGCTTTCAAACCTAAAGAACTAAAAAACCCATTTCCCAAAGATGAAACAGATTCATGTTCAAATGAAGACACAATAAAGGGAGATAACTCTATTCTCCCATCGCAAACCAGAACAGTAATGGAGGTGGATGAGAGTATGTTTGAACAAGAGTTTGCAGAAAACTTTGAGATGCCTTCTTTTGTGTCAAGTAAAACAAGTACAAGAAATACATCAACTGGTGTATCTAGAGAGAAATATACTTCCTTTATGGGAGGTTTTGGGGAAGATGATGTTTCAGCGTCGACGTCGGTTGTGACGACGGATGGCGTCACAGATGTGTATGACCCTGGTGATGTCAGTGATGATGAGGATCCCACGGAGAAGAAAAGTAACAAGCGGAAACAAAAGTCAGGGTCGACCTCAAGGAAGAGAGTGAAGGCTAATGATGGAAGTTCTTGTCCAGTAAGCATTGTTTATTGTGTTCAGAAATCCCTTAACAAATAATTGACGTTGATTTACAAGCTTGAAATGTTTTGCACAAATATATTTGTTGTTCATGTATGTCATAAAGAGTGCATAATATTTCAGTAAATCTGTAGAGTCAGTATGAAAACAGTTGAATAAATATAGGAACATGTAGAAATTATCATATAAGAAAAATTCCGACTACGGTAGTCGAAAGAGAACAAGGTTATAACACTTTTGGATATGGGTAACACCATCCAGTACATCCTTTTTCTCTGGAGTTTTGTCACTCAATTGTGCCAGAATGTTATGATCATGGGTTTGAATCCATCCTTGGTTCTTGCTGTGTCAGCACTATTCCATGGGGTTTCACGACAGTGGTATTAAAAGTCCAAGACATGCATTTTGACTGTACTGACACATTGTGCTGATACACTGAAAACAGAAATACTTTAATAGTAACATTAAACTCTGTCAACTCACTCACTCACTCACTCCAGGCAGGTGATGTTCCTGAAGACCAGGAAGAAGATGGGGCTGTGGTCAAGAAGTCCAAGCCAAAAGCTGCTCCAAGGTATGAACAGATCAAGCCTACTCCTGGTATTGGATAGCCAAACAGACAATGTGTTTGCTTGTCATATTGATAACCTGGGTTCAGTCCCAATTCCTGGTGTCCCCTGTCTTAATATGGTTGGAATATTGTTAAAAGCAACTTAAAAACATATTCGCTCACTACAACTGATATTCAGAATAGATCACATGACTACATTGTGACTGCAATGATTATATTTGATTGGTGTGGTCCAGATATTACAAGTGGTTATCATGTTTACTATTAGCTGTGTACCTATGGGGGGCAGTGGGGTAGCCTAGTGGTTAAAGCGTTGGCTCGTCACGCCGAGGACCCGGGTTCGAATCCCCACATGGGTACAATGTGTGAAGCCCATTTCTGGTGTCCCCAGCCGTGATGTTGCTGGAATATTGCTAAAAGCGGCGTAAAACCAAAACTCAGTCAGTCAGTCAGGCAGTGTACCTATGGAATAACTGTTGATATTAAAAAGGTGGTCTTTTTGCTTGCATCACTAATTTGGCCTATTTACTGTTTTCACTGTACTTACAGTTTTTACCATACATACTGATTGTACTATCTTACCAGAATAACCGTTTTTACCATGCATATGTTTTTGCCATTCTCTGTACGTGTTTGTAATGTTTATACATGTTTTACATGTACAGTGAAACCTGCCAACACCAACACCTGTCTAATCTGGCACACTGTCAAAACCGGATTAATATTTTGGCCTCGCCATTTTACAACGATATTATGATCAATAAAACATTGTCAAATGTGGCATGACTTTCCGGTCCCAATTTTAACTGTAATTAACACTGTCTAAACCGGCATAAATATGAGCAGTCCAATCAAGGACCCATAATCCAATATACTCCTCTCGGTAAGCTAGATTGAGAGATTGACGAGTGAAAATGGCAGCAATGTTGGAAAATGATCGTCACTGTCTAATCTGGCACCCTGTCTAAACCGGCATTGTTTTCGGTCCCGTGGGGAGCTGGTTTAGGCAGGTTTCACTGTATATGAAAGACTTCTGACAGTTGTCAGCATGGTGTGTTGTAATTTTAAATGTGCTTTGATAAGCTATGGTCACCCTTATCAGTAACAGTGCCCTTGAAAACTGAAATGTAATTGTTTCTAGAAAAGCGATGGCATCAAGGGCTTCCTCTGAGAACTTTGTTCGCTTGAACATGAAGGTGAAAAAATACAGACGTAAAGATGGCCGCCATATGACAGGTGGACAATATAAGAGGAATCAATGGAAGCAGAAGATGCAGGCTCGCAGCAAGAGTTATGGTGATAAATGCTTCATTTGTAACGAGACTGGTCATTGGTCAAGAGACTGTCCACGTAAGTTAAATGTGGTTTTGGTGCATAGTTATTGTAGCTCTTCCATGACATTTTAAGGAACTCTGCCTCCTGATTAGTTTACCAGAATGGTTGATTCTACATTCTACCATAACAAGTTTTAATTCTACATTCTGGTTGGACTGCCAGAGGTATCAAATCTATGTTATACTATTATCTGCTGATTGGCATATTACTTCAATTTGATTTCTCTTGTGAAAATTGAAAACACTAGGTTAGGTCATGACCTTGAAGCAAAAAAGTCAAACATGAAATTGGTTTGTCTGAATGGATAGCCAGGTACTTTCTTGTTTGTAAGACTTATATTGTGAAGGTCATGGGTCAAGGTCACTCTATGTGACTCAGTTGTTGCATGTAATTGTGTCCCAGTTTCATAGATCATTGCTAATGATATGAATCACTGAATTATCTGGTCCTGAACTGATTATCTACAACATTCTAAGTGTAGCAATAAACAACGAATAGGGCAAGACTATGAGTTAAAGTCACTGAATATGAGATTTATGTAGCAAATGCCATGCAGAACCACACAGGGAAGGCAGCCGGTTCTGTGAAGAGTTACCTTACTTCACAGAGACCAGGATTTAAATTCCATATTGACACTGTTATGGTTATTGTGAGTCTGTCAGCACCAGTGCCATGGTTGAACGGGAGGATGTCTCCAGCCTTCTTCTGTTTATGCTTGCCCCACTTCAGGCTGCTGAATGTGATGCACCTGAAATACCTTAATTTCAGCTCACTGAAAGTGATGGGATATGATGTGACTTTTGTTTAGTGTGAACCTTACAACTAGTCTACTTGTATGCAGGATATGAACAAAAGCATTCAATATATCTCATGTTTCCAGAGAAGAATAGTGGATCAAAGAAGGTGGTGGAAGAGATTGACGAGAGTGACTTCCCCTCAATCCAGGAGGCAGCACTGTTGGCCCAAGGAGTCCGGACACCTGCAGGTGAGGCCAAAGTTTTAAGCTGATATTCTGTTTTGTTTCATGAGGAGGGGTGCGTGACAGCGAATTGTAGCAATGTCAGAAATGGCAAGAATGGCCTTCACACTATGTGAATACCAGAAAATCAAACCGGGTCACCAGCCAAATGGGCAAACGCTTCCACCACAAAGCCACTGGTTTCAGTGTGCAAATATGACGATGGTCACAGGAGGCATCCAATTTGTGACACAAAAGATTTTCACTGAAATAATTCTTAACATGTTAAAATCTTTATGCTTATCTTTTCCTTCAAAGTACAGAATTGATGTTGTTGACAGTGTATTTTTGTTTATCCGAACGTCACACAAAATGAAAGCCGATTCTTGATCTTTGGTTCTTTTATCTTGGTCCTGACAGCCTCGACATCAGTGGTGAGAACATCGCATGTAGAAGGCCTTGAAGACACACAGACAGGTGGCATGCAGGACACACAGACAGACACCCAACCAATCAATGAAGACCCCATGATGGATGTGGAGATGTCGATTGTCAGATCACGGCGGGAGGTTGTGGTGCCGCCCAAATCTTTGGAACCTTTTGTAGCATTACAGCCCAATGGAGAACTTCCTGGTACGGTGTGCTTCAGGATATTACTGTCTACATTTGGGTATTATTCCTGTTCATGTCAGGATGGGAAAAAGTGACATCAGTGTAAACTTTGGTTCTTTGGTAATCTCAAGCTTGATAAGTGTGCGAAATGTCAGCTCTGTGAAGTGCATTTTGGCAACGTCTGAGAAGATAAAATAGGATGAGACTCAGGACCAGCTATGACAGATCATGTTCGTGAAATATGAATGTCATATTAAGGATAATTTTTGCTGATTCAGACCTTGTACATGCTAAGAAAATATTTATGACTGATTTATATCATAAAATATATATGCATATCTGTTCAAGTAGACCAATGAAGATCCAGGTTAGAATTTGTCTTCAGGAACCCATGTTTGTCACAAGAGGCGACTAACAGGATTGGGTGGTCAGGCTCACTGACTTGATTGACGCATGTCATCACATCCCCATTGCATTGATCAATGCTCAAGCTGTTGATCCCTGGATTGTCTGGTCCAGACTTGATTATTTACAGCCCGCTGGCCTAGAGCTGGAATATTGCTGAGTGCGGCGTTAAACAACAAACCAAACAAGCTACCAACCATTCAAGTAATTGTTCAAGGCAAATTTACATGTGATGTGCATTAAAGGAAGCACCACATCTAGACATGAAAATCACTAGGGTAATTGAGGGTGTTGAGATGAATTGTTTCAAGCAGTGTTTCCTTACAGAATGTTTGACGTGCAAGCTCATCACATGCCTTAGTGCAGACCTTAAATGTATTGCTGAAATGTAAACTTTGATTTGTCTTCATCTTGTTACAGAAACGTCAGACATACCTGATCTGAAAACTGGTTTGAAGAAGTTTGGTTTCAAGCAGTTCCGTCCAGGTCAAGAGGAGACAATAAAGAGAATTCTGTCAGGGTTATCTACCCTTGTTGTGCTCTCTACTGGTGGAGGCAAGAGTCTGTGCTATCAACTCCCTGCATACATCTATGGCCAACGTTCTCGATGTCTAACCCTAGTTGTCTCCCCTTTGGTGTCCCTCATGGAAGATCAGGTGAGATGGCCCAGAAATAAATATTTATGAATTTGAAATATTTGTTGATATGACAATGTTACCATCATCAGGTGTTGTTAAATATCAAGGTAGTTTAAAATGACAGCTAACAGTAAGTCAACAATGCATCCTTGTTAGCTGGTTAGCACAGGGGACCCATTTGACTTGCGTGTTGTCTAATTTGTTATGTGGAGTCTGTGTCTCTGTAGTCTAGGGTAGCAGTGTTTTGCCAAGCAATAGATTCAGCACAATGGAAATATTTGTTCTTATAGCATCATGATTCTTCCTGCACATATTTGACCCTTTACATCTGTTTCATCAGGTGACTGGCCTTCCCGCTGGTGTCCGAGGAGCATGTCTGCACGCCAACATGACCCAAGCCCAGCGTGATGGCATTATTGCAGCAGTGAATGATGGGAGTGTCCACTTCCTGTTGATGTCCCCCGAGGCCATTGTGGGTGGTGGTGGAACAACGAAGGGGGCTTTCCCCCCTTCAGATAAACTGCCGTCAATACCGTTTGTGTGCATCGATGAGGCTCATTGTCTGTCAGAATGGTCACACAACTTTAGACCATCATATCTGAGATTGTGCAAGGTATGAATTGTTTATTGTAAACTGATCAGTAAAAGATGTGCACCAGTTATATTAAGTGTATCAAATTTCTGTTCTGTAAGATGTTTCAGCATCCGCTAATCACACTGAAGACCCGGGTTTGATTCCCCACATGGGTACAATGTGTGAAGCCCATTTCTGGTGTCCCCCGCCGTGATATTGCTGGAATATTGCTAAAAGCGGCGTAAAACCCAACTTACTCACGACTCACTACGTTAAGATGTTTCCATCACCATCATGTTTGTGTTACCTCAAACTAAACCACTAAACATAGACCGATCAAAGTGCACTTTTTTCTCATCCCATCATATCATTATCCTCTTTTTGTTTTTTCAGACACGTAAGAAAATCTGTTGTTTTCTCAATTATCACATGAACAATTGTAGAACATGTCACTGACTTACAAAACACAAGCATTCATTCAAAATTTACAAGGTCTGTGTGATGCAACCTGCCGTGTTTTAGTGAGAGTAAACACTGCCGTTGTTTGACGTTCAAATGCCTATGATCTGATGGGTGTTTTCTTAACTTCTTTGAGTGGCATATTGAAGCTGTGTGATGAAGCGTAGATTATGGATAATTGCAGTGCAATATCCATAATTGTTTGTCTATCCATAATTTGTTAATCTGGACAGTTTCACTGAGAAAGATCCACCTGGACTGACAGGTTTCACTATATTGGACTGAGGTTTCACTATCCTGTTGAAATTTGTTAATCTGGACAAGTAGACTTTTCACTGAGAAAGATGGGCTGACAGGTTTCACTATCAATGACGTACTGTTGACAGCTAAGTAGACTCACATGACCATCTAACCTGTGTACTAGACAAAGTAGACTCACATGAGTGACAGCTAACCTGTGTACTAGACAAAGTAGACTCACATGACCAGCTAACCTGTGTACTAGACAAAGTAGACTCACATGACCAGCGATTCTGTTTGTAACTAGGTGCTGCGAGAAAGATACGGAGTAAAGTGCTTCTTGGGCCTCACTGCCACAGCAACAAAGTCAACAGCACAGGATGTCGCAAAGCATCTTGGGATAGAAGATGTAGAGAAGGCAACCGTCCGAGGACTTCCTATTCCCAAGAATTTGGTCCTGTCTGTATCTCAGGATGACAACAGGGATGAGGTGAGGAACTTCGGTCAACCACGTTACTTTTAGAACCGTTGTCATGAATGTAAAGTTTATTTCTCATAAAGGCTTCTTATTGATGGATTCTCTCAAATGTGAGTGTTTGAAGTGAAAATGGCAACTAAAATAGACATTCAACCTCTGAACTTTGAGTCAAGTAATTTGGTGGAAAATTGGAAGAAATGGAAACAGACAATTCAACTATTGTTTGATGGCCCTCTTGCAAACAAGCAAGACAGTGAAAAATTTAGCTACTTTCTGCTATACATTGGCCAGGATGGTCAGTGATATTTACAATACATGGACAATTGGGGAAGGTGAAAAAGGAAATTTGAAAACCTTGATGGAAAGGTTTGGAGCACACTGTGTACCTAGACAAAATGTCACCATCAACAGATACAGATTCTATACAAGAAATCAGGCCCCAAATGAATCAGTTGATCAGTATCTCACAGATTTAAGAACAATGGCTAAAGACTGTGCTTTTGGTCTAATTTCTGAGGATATGATCAGAGACACTACGTTCACATTTTCAGACATCCCACTTCTGACACCATGTTCCATCTTCATTAAACTAAGATGGCTTGTGAACGCAAAGATCACTAATGGATTGGCTTCATCAATTTATTTGATGGGTAGCCATATTGTATACATCAATGATGGGTTTTACAAAAGTGGTACAGGCACTCTTAGAAGGAATCAGATTAGGGATGTATATAAAAGTTGGAATGGTTATGACTAAAACGGAATATGATTGTTAAACACTCAGCAGTGTATGAAATAAGCCAAAAACCCAGCCAGACATTTGTTACCAGCCCAAAATGGATTTAACCAGACCAGACACCAAGCAAGATATAGTGAATTTACTCAGATGCATAGAACATCTAAAAAAATTACCACACCATCGGACTGGCTAGCTATAAATCTACACCGTCTGTCAGAAATCTAGCCCGTCTCGGGTGGTCGGACGGGCCTTATTTCATACACTGTACTCAGTCAAAATGTCTCTCCAGTAGATAAAGCCTAATGCACAGCTTTAGGCTTAGTGAACTGTACAAATTCCTTCATGATACAATGTCCAAAACAGATTCTTACTGTCCAGGAGTTGCTTACCTTGGTACCTGTGCTCCTTCCTGTAATGGTAAAGTGAAACATTGTAGTGTCCACAGCTACACTGTTGACAGGAGTATCATTCCAGATTGTGACTGAGTAATATTATCTATTCTATGACTTGTATTTTGGTGGGGGGGGAATCCCATCCCAGATTTGAACCTTCACTTCCCAGAGTAGGAAATGTGGGTTTGAAGCCAAGCTGGTAGGCCAGCTGAGCACTAGAATTTGTACTTTGCTAAGATAGTGTAATTCAAAATATGACATATTTTATTTGACCTATTTCTGGAAGGCAAATTTGAAAAGATGTAAAAAAAATACAATTTATGCAAATTGAAAGTGATGATTCCAAACAGCTATTGCTGAAATGAAAGTTGTAATGTATTTGAATAGCAATTGTTAACTTCTGAAGTCAATAGCATCGGTTTTTCATGATTGATAACCTGGTCACATTAGCTGCTGGGTAACAGCTTGCTGATTGCTTGCAGGGGGCTGTTTCAAAAGATTATATGGGAATTTTAAGACAGGATTAGTTTTGGGATCTATGTCAATGAAATTTCAAATATGCTCAGAATATCATAATTTCAGAGGAGCAAGTGACAGTTTTGAATATGACTGATGAATTTTAGCACATGTAAACATACCTCTGAAACTGTCTTCGTGGGAAGCTTTGGGGTGTTTTGTCAAGCCAATTCTGAATTATCATTTTGACATTTTATATGCAGCAGGTATGTGAGACATATTGTATGTCATAATTTAAAAGTCCATGGCCATCATATAGTCATTTCTTTTCCAAAATGTGTTAAAATTTAGAATGTGTTGAAATGCCTTTGTACAAAAGAGCATATTCAAATACCTACATGGATATTATGTGAGATTACCATGTGAAGTCATTCCAGGTGGTTGTGAATATTGCTTAATACTTGCAGTCAGCATGGAACTGTAGTATTGCAAACATTGAACTGTAGCCTTGACCTGTAAGCTCCTCACCTCTGTGTCCAGGCTCTGGTGCAGCTCCTGCAGGGTGACAGGTTCCGGGACTGTCACTCCATCATCATCTACTGCACACGACGGGAACTGACCAATCGTGTTGCTACATTACTACGCACATGTCTCAAGGAACAGGAAGTGGATCTCAATGAAGCAGGTACCGTTAAAGTATTGAAATACATCTCAGGCACATACTATTCAATCTTCACAAAGCGATCCTAGTGCTATGACTTTTTGATATTAGTTTTTTAGTATGTTGGGTTAGTCATGTTCTGCTGTCAAAGAATCCTAGAATCCCTACTTAACATAGCAAGTGTCAACAAGTTGTGAGATGGTTACCGTGAGTGATGGGTGGCTCAGTGGTCCGAGGTGCTTTGCAGAGTTTTGTCCCTTGGGAACACAAGAACCCTGTCATCATGAGTTCCATTGGGTTCAAGGTTTGTAAACTCTATACATTGACCATGGGTTTCACCAAAGTGTTGAACATGTGAGACTTGCGTCACTTTCAGCAATCCTCCTAAAGTAAATGCACATGCCGTGTCGATGGCAGGGTAGCCCAGTGGTTCAAGCGTTCGCTCGTCACACCGAAGACCCGGGTTCACATGGGTACATTGTGTGTAGCCCAGTTCTGGTGTCCTCTGCTATGATATTGCTGGAATATTGCTAAAAGTGGGCTCAAACTCACTCACACTCACAGGCTGTGATAAAACTTTACAAAATCCAAGTGGCACTCACTCTGGTAGAACTGAATGCAACAATCAATTCCAGATGATAAGCCTGGCTTTGTAGTTTGTCTTTAGATATTAACAGTTTTGTAGTATGTCAAATGGTATATGGTACGTGAAAGTGAGGTGTATGCAGCTGTAGTGATTCTGACCACACTCACTCACTCACTCACTCACTCCACCTAGCTTGCTCACTCACCTAACGGGCTCACTCACTCACTCCACCTAGCTTGCTCACTCACCTACAGGCTCACTCACTCACTCACTCACTCACCCACCTAGCTTGCTCACTCACCTACAGGCTCACTCACTCACTCACTCCACCTAGCTTGCTAGCTCACCTAATGGGCTCACTCACTCACTCCCTCCACCTAGCTTGCTCACTCACCACTCACTCCACCTAGCTTGCTCACTCACCTAATGGGCTCACTCATTCCACCTAGCTTGCTTACTCACCTAATGGGCTCACTCACTCACTCACTCACTCACTCCACCTTACTTGCTCACTCACCTAACGGGCTCACTCCACCTAGCTTGCTCACTCACCTAATGGGCTCACTCACTCCCCCTTACTTGCTCACTCACTCCACCTAGCTTGCTCACTCACCTAATGGGCTCACTCACTCACTCACTCCACCGAGCTTGCTCACTCACGTAATGGGCTCACTCACTACACCTAGCTTGCTTACTCACCTAATGGGCTCACTCACTCACTCCATCTAGCTTGCTCGCTCACCTAATGGGCTCACTCACTCACTCACTCCACCTAGCTTGCTCACTCACTCCACCTTACTTGCTCACTCACCTAACGGGCTCACTCACTCACTCACTCCACCTAGCTTGTTCATTCACCTAACGGGCTCAATCACTCACTCACTTACTCCACCTTACTTGCTCACTCACCTAACGGGCTCACTCACTCACTCCACCTAGCTTGCTCACTCACCTAATGGGCTCACTCACTCCACCTAGCTTGCTCACTCACCTAACAGACTCACTCACTCACTCACTCCACCTAGCTTGCTCACTCACCTAATGGGCTCACTCACTCCACCTAGCTTGCTCACTCACCTAACAAACTCACTCACTCACTCCACCTAGCTTGCTGATTCACCTAACGGCTCACTCACTCACTCACTCATCTCATAAGGCTTGCATTGAGTCGCTTGACAATAGATTGTATAGAAACTGACATGTCTTCCTTTTCCACAGTGGAACAGCCAAAGGGGAAAGGAAAGAAGAAAAAGTTTTCAGTTGCTGAAAGTTACCATGCTGGCCTTACACCTGCACAGAGAAAACGAGTGCAGAAGAACTTCATGGGCGGACAACTCCGTATCGTCGTGGCAACAGTTGCGTTTGGCATGGGACTTGACAAGTCTGATGTGAGGGCAGTAATCCACTACAACATGCCGAAGAGCTTCGAGGGTTACGTACAGGAAATAGGGAGAGCTGGACGTGATGGGAGGACTTCGCACTGCCACCTCTTCCTGGACCCACAGGTAAGGGAGACAATTTTGATTTGATGGCAATCTGTTTCTTTTGAATCAAACCACAATATCAACAAAATACCTGATAAGTTGTTTTCGTCAACTATTTACAATTGGCAATGTTTGGCCTCCCTGATCATTAATTATAATAATAATTAATTGAATTATAGTGACTGTTCAGTTCAAATTTCAGATATATATATATCTGTGGACTAAACTTTCACAAATTGTGGTTTGATTTGAATTTGATCAGGATATGTCAGGTCTGCCGTTCATCCAACCACCTTTCTTTCAGGCTTTCATTTTATTTTTATATTAATTTGTTTGATATATGCCTTCCATCATGTCAGGTCAAGTTTCTTTTGGCAAGCTAGATCTGCCAATATTAGGGTGAGCACTGTCCAGAAAGGACTGATGAAACACTTGTTTTCAGGGTTTGGTTTTCTATATACTATGGGTTTGGTATTAATGTGATTATTTGTTGAAAATGTGGAAAATCATGGAATAGCAGTTTCGAAGTGTCGATTGACAGATTACCTCCTGCCGACACTGATGTGAAATGAGGTAAGTGACAGCTCGTCAGTTTAGGATTTCATTTTTCTGACAGGCTGATGCACTGAATTTCTGTTTGTGAATCTTGTCACTCTTGTGAGTCAATATATAATTTGTCTGGGGCAGATTTTTGCAAAACAGCTATTGATGCAAAATCAATTAACTGAAGTTATGCGACGCTCAGTATTGGGAAGAGTTGACAGCCTCCAAGACCTGAAATCATAACCTGTCAATCTTTGATAAATTGAGTAGAATTTGAGAACACATCTGCCTGAAAACTGTATAATCAACCTAAACTAGGATGTAAAAAATTCAAATGAGTTATTCTTGGGTTAGAACTTGTGTTAGTTATGAAGGCATCATGTATGAAAAAAATAGAGGAAATGGTTCTCTCAGTTACCTCCCTTGGAACATACCGTAGATAAGCACTTGAGTGAACCTACTTTTTTCAAATCAAATTAAAGTGTATGTTGGATACTTCTGTGTTTTTCCTATATGGATGACTGTATGACATGTAAGAGATAAACACTGTGGTCATGTAGTACACAGATTTCAGAGAGCACTTGCAGAAACTCTCAAACAATGTCATATCTCAAGTTAGGATCAGTGGAATATACCGAAACAGTTACTGTTTAATGAACTTGACCTTCTTATACAAGTTATACACATGTGTTGCTACAATAACAGGCGTTTCTTGGGTTTGTTGAAAATCATTGCTGAGAAACATAGACAGAAACGTTCACAAGAAAGACAAGATAAGCTAATACCATGCAAATACTAGACCTGGGAACCAGACAACGATGAGGCCTGATGACTGTACTGGCAAGAGCAGACAATATGATGCCAAACTTTGCTTACAAATTACACGAACTGTCTCCTACTGTAGCAGTTATATTAACAAAGTGTCTAAATGATACGTCAAACTGACGACCGGTATTCAGAGGCAGATCAATGCTGATTTAAATGGACAGTGCATACATAGTGAATACATATCCATTGAAAGATTGCAATAAGTGAAGTCTGTAAAATAGGGGTTGTGCATGTGTGTGTGTGTGTGTGTGTGAGAGAGAGAGAGAGTGTGCGCGCGTGCGCGTGTGCATGTATGTGCATGTATGTGCATGTTTTTATACCAGTCCATGAGCAGGAATTTATGTAGGTATTTCCCCTGGACATGCTATATGAGTGTTGCGGGCATTAAAATGGGGGTCTCCTGTACCAGCATCATGTAAAGTACAGAGTTTTACCAGCCTGGGATGAGACTTTTCTGATTTAAAACAAAACATGGTGATTCAGTGAAGAAAATCTGATATTGACAGTATCGTTTATGTTCATGCTTCCATGGCTCAATTTCTTTGCTTTTTTAGCATAGACTTGAAGTGTTGTTATTTGTGCCTGTTCTGTTCCTTACTTTGAAATCTATGGATATACAGCTTCTTTATTACAGATTATGGGATGTAGATGCTATTACCGTTATCAACTCTCCTCTTTGTTCATCACAACAGCTTCTATATGCCACTTAAAGAAGTTAAAGGTCACATGTTGTAACTTTGAGAATGTCAAGGGCAATGCCCTCTGTGTCATTGTTCATTACATTGTTGTCAAATCATATATGCATAAAAAACTGTTTAGGTTATCCTTTTCTCACATGGGTACAATGTGTGGGGCCCATTTGTGGTGTCCCCTGACATGATATTGCTGAATTATTGCTAAAAGCGGCGTAAAACCAAACTGACCATCTCATTCACTTTCTTGGCTTAAATATATTTGATGGCTTGACAGGCAAAATGTCCAGTGTTTCTAAGGTGATTGCGACCAGACCACTGTCACTACCATGTTTCTATTCATGACAGGCAGAAAGACAATCCAGGGATTATAGTGGGTCTAAAGTTCACCAGTCAGTTAATAAGTGTGTCAGCAAAATAATGGGGCTATCAGCAGATCACTATTTGCCCCATCATCTTTGATCATGCTATTCTGTGATTATGTCAAGATGTCAGATTGGAAGTTGTATATCACTCGGAATCAATATTATCTTCTAGTCTGATTAACTGTGATGTGAAGGAAATGGACAGGAACTTTGATTAATTCTTCAGCCATGATGGAGGAAAACATTTGCCCTGAATTTTCCCATCCCTCGGGACGTACTGGCAGAATATGTCATCACTATCTCTGGACAGGAGACATCCCCAGTATCCACTACCAGCTTGTGAGGAGCCTGGTATCATGAAGTTCAACTGACTGACTGAGTTTGGTTTTACGCCGCTTTTAGCAATATTCCAGCAACATCACGGCGGGGGACACCAGAAATGGGCTTAACACATTGTACCCATGTGGGGATTCGAACCCGGGTCTTCGGCATGACGAGCCAACGCTTTAACCATTAGGCTACTCCACCGCCCCGATGTAGTTCAAGGTTGTGATAGGTGACCACAGCAATTATTGCTCATATTAATTACAATTTGATTAAACTTTGCAATTCCAGAATCGGCTTCTGTATGTTTCAAACAGTTTATGTCAATGTCAGAACTGATCCTTCGGACCTTGCGCTTGTCACAAGAGCAGATGAATGAGTTTTGGGTGGTTGCAAAGACTGCCCTAATTGGAATATTCCTCATTCAGGTCTGTTGTCAAGTTACCTGGCCCCCTTCAAAATCAGATATTTTACTCAGATTCAACACCTCTTTGAGTTACATCTGACAAAACCTCCACTCAAAACATCAGGTGAACTTCTAAAACTTCAAACTCTTAGGTACAAGTGAGTGGTACAAAGATTTGTAACAACAGATTCAGTTCTGTATCTTGAAAGATAATGTTATAGGGCAGATCTTAGCAGAGATTATAAGTCAGTATTTTCTGAGCAGCATGGCATTATGCCATTATCCATGCATGAAAAGAAACGTCATCAAGGGAAAAACGTGTTTTGTTCTCAGGGTCAAGGACTGCTGTTTAAATGGCTCTGATTGGCTCAGAAATCCCCGCATTTTTTATTGTGGTGCAGTCGGTGTTTCCTCCGTGTCAACCTGACCTGACCTCCAGTGGATGGATTTCAGATAATAATCATGGTAAAGATCTGTAATGAAATTGCTGACTTCTTCCTTGCAGGTGATAAAATATGTTCCAACTTTTCTGAAATGTTTCTGCAAGTAAGGTTGTGTTTCTGTATGCATGCCACTGTAACATCAGGATGTGTGTCTCCCTTGTTGTTGAGAATGTTTATTAGGTGGAATCAATATCAACATCTCGGTCTGATGGGAATTTTTTTAGGTGTTTTTGCGATACGTTTTCACATTCAATGTGCTTGTTGGGTCACGGTTGTCTGGGCATCAAGGTTGTTTAAGTGATATCGGATTTATTACTTCGGGTGCTGACATTTTCTCATTGATTTGGAACGTTTATGTCATTACACAGTCTGTGAATGGCGACCAGACGCATATCGGTACTAAAAATTGCTTCACATGCTGTTAAAGCAGCAAAGATGTCATCGGTTCAGACCAAATGCAGGCAATGGAATCAGAGACCCAATGTGTGGGGTGATGAATGGACTGCCAATGGCTAGTCATTAATGTCCTGTGTTCAGATTATAACAGTTACACTCTCTATTCTTGGTGTCCCTTGTCCTATCATCGCTAGAATATTCCTGACTTGAGCTAAAATGCAATTGGGTCATGGTGACCCGGTTATCTATGGTTGGATTTGTTTATTTTGGGGGGACATGGGGTTGGGGGGAGGTTTTACAGGTTGAAAAACAGGTTGAAAAGTGTGAAAATAAAAAATGGAAATTTCAAATATGTTGTTTTCTTTCCTCACATGTTATGGAGGTAAGAAGTCCAGAGGTGAGGTGCAAAGAATAGGGAAAGAAACAAGCTTTAGAGTTCCCTTCTCCTATAGATTCTTAATAGATTCTAATCAGTTTGCCAAACATTCTGGCCTAAAACACAGCAACTGCCAAACAGACATGCCACCATTAAAACACTGGCAACTGTTGTTAGGTTTGTCAGCTCTGGTCCTTACTTCTATGTATGACTGAAGGTTTGTCGGCTCTGGTCCTTACTTCTATGTATGCCTGAAGGTTTGTTCTGAGGTTCATTCAGATTCATGATTCAATGTTTGTCACCAACATAACCATGCTTGTGGATTTCACCAAAGTGGTACCCAGGGTGTTTCATGACGCACAAATATAGAGAATGGACGCGGAAAACACATACTGAGAGACACACAAAAATATCGAAAGCGTTCCTACATCAAGAGTAGTTATCTGTGTCTGTTATTTCTCCCCCAGGCATGACCACTGTCCACATGTTGACAGATTCATTTCTATCTCTGAAGTCGAACATACATTACATTACACTATTTGAATTCTTTACACTTTTCATGACCCTCATATTTTACCTGCAAAGACCCCTAAACTTTATTGATGGACCTGCACTTTTGTAAGAACCCTAGAAAGTCCGGGTTAGAATATTGATCTTCAGTAGCCCATGCTTGTCGTAAGAGGTGACTAACAGGATCGGGTGGTCAGGCTTGCTGACTTGGTTGACATGTGTCATCGGTTCCCAATTGTGTAGATCGATGTTCATGCTGTTGATCACTGGATTGTCTGGTCCAGACTCGATTATTTACAGACTGCCACCATATAGCTGGAATATTGCTGAGTGCGGCGTAAAACTAAACTCACTCACTCACTTTTGTAAGTCAAGGTAAAACTCTGGGTAGCCATCCCTGGCCGGCATCACTTCAGGCCTTCTTCCAAATGGCCTGACAGGCCATGATAAACTGTACATCAGTAGCTCATGTGGACTCAAACTGAAGCCACAAAATTAAAGAACTGCATCCCACCATTTGGCTGACAACATCATCAGTAGACTTTGATTGTAGAGATGTGTACAACTTCAACTTATACAACTAATTGCATACAATAAGATGTACCAACAAGTTGAACCGTGTGAATGCCCCTTTAGATTCCCGCATGTAATATGCAACAATTGGAGAGGAACCAGCGTGTGACAGTACGATAATATGTCCAGATAGAACGATTCCCATTACTGATTCAGTACTTTCCAATGTTGACTGTCTGAAAGGCAATGGACCAAATATGTTCAGTTCATTCAGTACAGTCCAGAACAATTTTACAAAAGATTCACGTTTCATTTTAATGTGGTTCTGTTCTTGAAGGCATATTCGGAACATCAAAAACAAATCTTGATAATTTGTTGTTGCCACTGTGGGAATTAACTGTTGCACTGATGGTTTAAAGTCTTTTAAGACTCCACATTCATAGTTGAAAAGATACAGATCTTCACACCTGTATTTATTACTATGTGAATATAATCTTTCACATTATAGAATTTTGTGATGTCTCTTAACGATCCATTCTTGAACATCCAAACTGAGCACAAGCAACATCTTTGGCAAATGTACACAAGTGCTGTCTCAGTCGGTGGAACAGATTATGATCCCTTCTGTCCAACCGTGTCTGCAGAATCCCAAAGTGAAGCAAGTCTAGATTTCCCGAGGTTCTGAATCTCCGAGTACACTGGAGCTCATTTTCATTTTAAATAGTGTGTTAGTACAGTACTCAAGGTTGAATCTGTTAAATATTTCATCTGCTTCTAGTGAGTGAGTGAGTTTGGTTTTACGCCGCTTTTAGCAATATTCAAGCAACATCATGGCAGGGGACACCAGAAATGGGCTTCACACATTGTACCCATGTAGGGAATCGAACCCGGTCTTCGGCGTGACGAGCCAATGCTATACCCACTAGACTACCCCACCGCCCCCATCTGCTTCTAGACTTACATTAGACAGCACGTTACATTCATATCTAGTACATGCCACATGTGATCATTTGAGGTTCATGTTATGTTGCAATCAGATCCGTGGTTCGTGGTTCGTGCTTCATGGATGTAAAATCCCAAGAATCAACAAGAAAACAAGGCCTTTCAATTGTGATTATATAATGTCCATTTCTGCGGCTGTAGATGACATTTGAGATCAGACTCATAGTTTTGGGCTGAATGATTATGGCTAATGCCAAGCTATACTCATAGAAACAAATAAGGGAACACATGAAAGTACAAGTGTTCCTTTATTTATTTCCAGAATTTTACCCACAGTGCAATACATACCTTGTGAAGAAACCTGGAAAGAATAAAGGAACACTTGTACTTTCAGGTGTTCCCTTTATTTGTTTCCATGAGTATATATACTCAAGTTGTATCAACATTGAGACACACTACTCTACAAAACTGACTCATGAACATCAGCTAGGGAAGTCTCTCTTAACTTTCTCTTTATTGAGAATCTGTGTCTGAGTAGATCCTCATCTGCTGTTATGTACATATGCATGTGTTAATCTTTATCCTTACAGAGCTTTCGATAAGCTGCTATTTGCATACAATCAAAATATATCTGAATTACCGAATCAATTATGAGTTTCTTTGATTGGAATTTCTAGAAGTTGGAGAGTAAGATAAGGACAAATGTTATGTATGAATAACTTCATTCAGGTGATGCAACATTTTGACTGACTGACTGAGTTTGGTTTTACGCCGCTTTTAGCAATATTCCAGCAACATCACGGCGGGGGACACCAGAAATGGGCTTCACACACTGTACCCATGTGGGGATTCGAACCCAGGTCTTCGGCGTGACGAGCCAACACTTTAACCATTAGGCTACCCCACCGCCCTGCAACATTTTGATACAGATTATTGTATTGTTGTAAAGAATCTGTATCAAACATTGCATCACCTAAATATAGAAGTTGTTCATCCATAAAATTTGTCCTTATCTTAATTACGAGTTGTTCTTGTACAAAATATGCATGAAAACATCCAAACTGAAAAAACTTCCATAGTTTCCCAACAATCTGACACCACCTAATGAGTTCTCCAGTTTAGGTATTGTGATGTCAACAATCAATCAGCAAATAATGATCTGTAAACAATACACCTGTGCAAGTTACAAAGGATACACTGCTGTGCATGATGTCTGGCTTATTGTTAATTAAATATGTGTGTCACTGTTGTCAAGTCATGCAGTATGGAACACAACTGGGGCGTACATGAACAGATACAAATCAGAAGTCACCTGACACACCTGAATATATATCATGTACTCCTTTGTGTAAATGACCCAGTGATATAGTTTGTATAATGTACTACTTGGTATACAATTCCCCGGTGACTATAGTTTATATAATGTACTCCTTGGTGTAAAATGACCCAGTGATTATAGTTTATATAATGTACTCCTTGGTGTATAATTACCCAGTGATTATAGTTTATGTAATGTACTCCTTGGTGTAAGATTACCCAGTGATTATAGTTTATAGATTGTACTCCTTGGTGTAAGATTACCCAGTGATTATAGTTTATATAATGTACTCCTTGGTGTAAAATACCCCAGTGATTATAGTTTATGTAATGTACTCCTTGGTGTAAATTTCCCCAGGGATAATAGTTTATATAATGTACTCCTTGGTATAAAATTCACCAGTGATTATAGTTTATGTATGTGGGTGTAAAATTCCCAGTGATTATAGTTTGTAATGTACTCATGGGTGTAAAGTTCCCCCAGTGATTATAGTTTATGTAATGTACTCCTTGGTATAAAATTCCCCAGTGATTATAGTTTATGTAATGTACTCATGGGTGTAAAGTTCCCCAGTGATTATAGTTTATGTAATGTACTCATGGGTGTAAAGTTCCCCAGTGATTATAGTTTATGTAATGTACTCATGGGTGTAAAGTTCCCCAGTGATTATAGTTTATGTAATGTACTCATGGGTGTAAAGTTCCCCAGTGATTATAGTTTATGTAATGTACTCATGGGTGTAAAGTTCCCCAGTGATTATAGTTTATGTAATGTACTCATGGGTGTAAAGTTCCCCAGTGATTATAGTTTATGTAATGTACTCATGGGTGTAAAGTTCCCCAGTGATTATAGTTTATGTAATGTACTCATTGTGTGTAAAAGTTCCCCAGTGATTATAGTTTATGTAATGTACTCATGGGTGTAAAGTTCCCAGTGATTATAGTTTATGTATAAAGTTCCCAGTGATTATAGTTTATGTAATGTACTCCATGGGTGTAAAAGTTCCCAGTGATTATAGTTTATGTAATGTACTCATGGGTGTAAAATTCCCCAGTGATTATAGTTTATGTTGTACTCATGTAATGTATTATAGTTTATCAATGTACTCATGGGTGTAAAGTTCCCCCCAGTGATTATAGTTTATGTAATGTACTCATGGGTGTAAAATTCCCCAGTGATTATAGTTTATGTAATGTACTCATGGGTGTAAAGTTCCCCCAGTGATTATAGTTTATAGTAATGTACTCATGGGTGTAAAGTTCCCCAGTGAGTTTATTATAGTTTATAGTAATGTACTCATGGGTGTAAAAGTTCCCCAGTGATTATAGTTTATGTAATGTACTCATGTTCCCCAGGATTATGTATGTAATTACCCATGGGTGATTATAGTTTATGTAATGTACTCATGGGTGTAAAGTTCCCCAGTGATTATAGTTTATGTAATGTACTCATGGGTGTAAAGTTCCCCAGTGATTATAGTTTATGTAATGTACTCATGGGTGTAAAATTCCCCAGTGATTATAGTTTATGTAATGTACTCATGGGTGTAAAGTTCCCCAGTGATTATAGTTTATGTAATGTACTCATGGGTGTAAAGTTAGTGATTATAGTTTGTAATGTACTCATGGGTGTAAAGTTCCCCAGTGATTATAGTTTATGTAATGTACTCATGGGTGTAAAGTTCCCAGTGATTATAGTTTATGTAATGTACTCCTTGGGTGTAAAATTCCCCAGTGATTATAGTTTATGTAATGTACTCATGGGTGTAAAGTTCCCCAGTGATTATAGTTTATGTAATGTACTCATGGGTGTAAAGTTCCCCAGTGATTATAGTTTATGTAATGTACTCATGGGTGTAAAGTTCCCCAGTGATTATAGTTTATGTAATGTACTCATGGTTGTAAAATTCCCCAGTACACTGACTCAAGGGTTACACTGAGTACACAGAGTGTACAATCAATGCCCAGTGTGGTTAATGCTCGTTGGTTAAAACGCTTAATTTGATGACATATTCTGAGGACACCTTTGGTACAAAATGCCTAAATACATAGAGGATATTATAGGAGTGCCTATGTCATACTATGTTTACGCCACGAGTGCCAAAATGTTGGTATTTCCCTAGCGAGAGCGAGGGATATACCGATATTTAGGCAAGAGCGTCGTAAACATTGTATGAGGTGAGGTGAAATTGGGTTTAACGTCGTGTTTGAGAATATTTCGCTCATATGACGACGTGCATGCGTGTGTATGTGTATGTGCGGCTGCTTGTACTAGCCCAGACTGAAGCTGGTTTTATAGTGCAAGCCCACTGAGATACCATGTCGCAGTGAAGCATGAATACCCCACTCAGATACATTATACTGACTCCGAGCCGACCAGTCCTTGTTGTACACATCAATGCCGAGCGCCAGGCAGGGACCAACAAGTACCATATTTTAGCGTCTTTTGGTATGACGCGATCGGGGATCGAACCCGCGACCTTCCGCTCTCCGGGCAGACGCTCTAACCACTACACCATGGAGGCGGTCCAAACATAGTATGATATGGGCACTCATATAATATTCTGTTTATTACCAAAGTCGTCAAATTGAGGAAAATAACCCAATCTACTTTCAAACATAGGCTGTCTACTCGCCGTCCCGCATGTAAAACGCAACGTCACAGAGGAAACATGATGTCATAGTATTGTTCATGACGCCACGTCACCATGACAAAGTCATATTTTGCCCTAGGGCATCGTATGAAAAATAAGAACCCTGATATGTAATAAAAACCATAATTATTATATGAATTTATTCAAACACCCATTGGGATACTGTATAGGTATATGTTTATGACCTATGTTAGTCGTTACAGGCAAATAAATGGCTCATTATGAGCTGACTGTTGAAAGCTGACTAACAACCATTTAATTGAGGGAACCCTGAGCCAATGTGAGGCGTCAACCGACGATAAATGAAGACAGAAAGCCAGTATGGAAAATTCAAATTTGCAGGCGTGAGGTGTGCACAGTCATGGCAGCCCAACTGCTGGGAATGGCGGAAGCAGCAGGTGGAGCTTTTAGGTAACAGCTGGTACCGAGTATCCAGGTAGAGCAAGCAAGCGCTGTAATTTAGCGGAGTCCCACGGTACCATGCCACACTGCACCAGTTTATTTACAACAGTGAAAAGATACAAAGAAACCGACCTGACAAGATCTTACCGCGCAAAGTCTTACTGGGTGGATACCGCCCTGATTGGGTGAGGGGCACCGACTGTGCAAAGCAAATTAAGAAACAAATGAAAGCAACATAGTGATATAGATTTTCCATGGCACTCTTTCAACCATATTGCGATCAAACTGCGGGTAAGGTAATATTATTAATGATAACAAAATCATTGCGGAAGCGTTGTGAAAGGGATGGGGACGGAGGGTGGGAAACGGACTTTTATGCAGCAGGTAGCGCGTGAGCATGTGAAGTGCTATTAAAAAGTGTGACATAATGCCGGGCGGATATTACGTGTCTCTAAGCTTAGCTGCGTGAGGCAAGTTGGTGGCGTAAAGCGGAAGTGAATCAAAGCGGGAATAAGATGGTGGATCAAATCAAAACAATGGAGAGGTTAGAAATTGGAGCGAAATGGTAGCGAGCCCATAACACCATTTAGCTAAATATTGTTAAATGTCATTATGAGCTGACTGTTAGGGAAGCCTGAGGCGTCAACACGATAAATGAAGACAGAAAGCCAGTATGGAATTCAAATGGGCGAGCAGTGAGGATGGCGAGGATCGGAAACCGCCGAAGCATGGAAAGCCCACACGGGCTAGCTGGCATTTGCAGACCAAGACGGGGTGCACAAGTTGGTCCGCCCGGTCATGGCAGCCCAACTGCTGGGAAAACTCAACACTGCTGAAGAAGCAGGTGGGAGTGGCTCCGCTGTAACAGCTGGTACCGGAAGTATCCAGGTAGAGCAGCAAGCAAGCTGTAATTTAGAGGTGCGGAGTCCCACCGGTACCATGCCAAACAGCCCCGCGGATGGGCAGGGCTGCAGAGGTGTGTGTGTGCAGGGGCAAGAGCGAAGGAGTGTGGTGTGGTGTTGGGAAGAGGCAAAGGAAGGAGACGACGGCGCATAATACCAACAATTGCTAATGACATTTCAAAATGAAACAGGTTCTACGCCACACTCAGACAGATTCCAGCTATGTGGCGCCATCAGCAAATAATGAGTGGGTTTAGTCTTCACGCCACACTCAGCGATATTCCAGCTATCTGGTGGCGGCCGGTAATTAATCGAAGTCTGGGCCAGACAATCCCGTGATCCGAAGCATGCGCATCCGCCTGGGTACCCAATGGCATGGCTCAACCAAGTCAGCGAGCCTGACCCACTGATCCCGTTAGTCGCCACTTTCGACAAGCACGGGATACTAAAGGCACTTTCTATCCCGGATCTTCACGAGACCAGACAATCCTTCTGAAAGACAGTGCAACCACGATCTACACGCATGGCCTACGATGACGTTTGTCAGGCAAATGAGTGAGTGTGTAACCACCGAACCTAGTAGTCGCCTCAAACAACAAGCATGGGTTACTGCATACAAACCGAACCTGGGTCTTAATTAGAAATAATTTCGTTAAGCGCCGCTCAGCAATATTGCAGCTAACCTGAGGTAGTCCGTGGGAAGAAGTACGGACCAGCTCCACTATAGTCGTGCAACCTGTTATCGCTGATAATGGCAAGCACAGGCTAATACTAAAACCGGCCCGCGTCCGAGGTGAGCTGAAATGATGTGACACAGAAATGACCATTTTTGGTTAATGCCTGCACCGCGTGACGGGACACGTACACCGCAGGGAATTTAGGCGATAATCAATGGACAATTACGACATTAAGGCCTGATTTCAGGTAACAACCCGAACCCTAATAGTAGCCTCCAACGACAAGCATGGGTTACTGCATACAAACCGAACCTGGGACTAATTAGAAATAATTTCGTTAGCACCTCGCTCATTAATATTGCAGCTAAAATGAGATGGTCCAAGAGAAGAAGTATGGACCAGCACCGCTATAGTCCTGCTACCTGCTATCACCGATGATGGCAAGCACAGGCTAATGCAGGCTACTACTGAAACTGGCCTGCGTCACGTAGGTGAGCTGAAACGGACTTTTTATGCAGCAGGTAGCGTGAGCATGTGAAGTGCTATTAAAAAGTGTGACGTAATGCCGGTGGATATTACGTGTCTCTAAGCTTAGCTGCACGTGAGGCAAGTTGGTGACGTAAGCGGAAGTGAATCCAAGCGCGGGAATAAGATGGTGGACGAAATCAAAACAATGGAGAGGTTAGAAATTGGAACGAAATGGTAACGCAGCCCATAAACACCATTTAGCTAAATATTGCTAAATGTCAGTAACTAAGTCAGTAACTATTGTTTCTCATTTACATGTGGATTGATGTTCAGGAAGTCTGTTGATTTGTCAGGACTTTTATTTTCAGCCATTATACAACTGTATTATTGCTGAGTGTGATTATAGATAGCAAACAAATATTTCAAGTGCACAGAATGGTTTTATGTTAGTATAAAGAAAAAGAATAAAAATAAGGCTGAATGTTAATGTGAAATAGAATCTATTGTGTGTATTTTTCAGTCAGATAACATGATTACTCAGTCCAGTGATCTGACCAAGTGTAGCTGTAGTCTCTGTGATTATCATAGTTGGGAGTTACCTCCCTTAGCGCTTTGTTTTTGATAGTGTAATCCCCATAATGGCGAAACCCATGTGCACTAAGGTCAGACCAATTGTATTTCTTGTTTTACGGATCCACTGGTCGTATTTTTTCAAGAATAAGAACAACAATAAACATTAATTTTCCTCGCTCAGAAATTAAAAGCCTCAAGTTTATATTAGGCAAAAATGTAAACTTACAAAAAATAATTTTTGGATTGTTTTTTTTGTCCCATTTACACTTCATAAATTGCCAAGATTATAATACTTTTAGTATTCAAAAGGAATATTACTTTGACTGGTGATTTTTATTTTTTTTTTTCCCTCCTGCCTTTAGGTTTTCTGAGGACAAAAATCCGTAAAACAAGAAATAAACTTGGTCTGGCCTAATGAAGGAGAGTAATGAAAACCAAATTAAGAATCAACCAACGTTTTTACACTAACGAAAACCTCAAAGTGTTCTTATGGAGTGTAAACTTCACAAACATTCATTTAGCATTTTCCATAAAAGGAAATTTAAACGAAATACATTTGAGTATATGGATTCTTAAATTTGTGAACAAAGACAAAGGAACCTGCAAACGAACCTCCCGTGAATAAATATAAGGACCTTTGATGTTTGAAATCATGTTTTGTTCCGAAAATGAACCACAGCAGTTACACCAAATATGGAGTGATCTTATGTCTGATATTCATGCTCTTAACTCTGGAAATGATGGTGTCTTTGAAGGAGACTGAAAGTAGTTCCGGCATAATATGTTATTTCCCTTGATTCAATTATCAGTGTTATTATGTCAGCCTAACACGGCCCCACACCGGTGACTTCGTGACAAATAACAATGATTATTTTAATGAGGTTAATGGTTGATTTCATTTCTATTTTAACCTACACATGATTAACAAGCTTAAAAGTCACAGTATGTTGAGGGTTCTGTGTGTTTTAAAATCATGCATGAAATAATTACTGAGAGTGACGTCACACCTTTAGTCAATTTTGAAATATGAATAACAGAGCTGGGGCATCGAAGCAGGCAACACAGGTGTTGTACAGAGTAAACTCGCTGTAGTCAGGTTTCTCATTAAATGTAAACTGAAGAGAAAGAGAGTGTATTTTTCTTACGGTTGATTTACAAAATACGTATTCCCAGATTGGTTTAATTAGAGCCAGTGTTTATCAAAGCCCAGATTACAATGAAAATATAACTCTGTCATGTGAAGCCAATCACTCGCCTACCCAGAGTTCCATATTGCCGGCTTAGTAGCTTTGTCATATTTTGATACTGTGTTGTCATTGAAGGGCTACAAAGAGGCAATGTGTTCATTTTGATTTGTAAGGCTATGTTGTCAAGGACATCACTGCCACAGTTGTCGTCGTGTATCTATCCAAGTGTGCCAAACATCGTTGTAAAGTTGCCCATCTATTATTATGTGAGAAAATGTGTTGGCTTACAATTAAGAGCAAAGTCTTGTAACATGATACGCCTACACCATGAGATCAGCACTGAAGCAGATACTTCTTACACAGAAAATGGTGACCGGCGCCAACTAGCCTTGAGGGTTATTGCGTATTGTTTGCAAGTATTTCTTTGGAATGGTTGATGTACCGCCCCTTTGACGCCACATTAACAAATAGAAGCGACAAAACCTTTTCCACAGTCATAAGAAATCTCTGCTAAAGGCAGAGTCGATTGTACAATTGTGACTATGTCATGAGCATAGAGTTGTTTCTACAGTATTACAGCTCTATGATGTTGTTTGTAAACAAATCAAGTCTGAACCAGACTATCCAGTGATTGTCACCATGCGATGTGATGACAGAGCATGTGTTTATGAATCACAATGAAATAGAGATGTCACTGATGATATCAGGTGTTCGCGAAAAGGTGAGCCTATCCTGCCCCACCTATGGCACCCATCATAAACACATGCAAAGTCAAGTCAGTTGTTCACCTGAAATAATTCTGGAATGTATGGTACAAGTCAAAATAGGGAATTGCATCAGACAAAATATATGTCACTTATGCATCAAGTTTCAAATGTCTACCATAAAACTTCTTGAAAGCTTTACTGGTGCCTTGAGTGTTGAAACTTTGATCAAACAACTTATGAGCAAGAGTGGCACGACGCTCTTTGAAATCTTGGTAAAAAGATCATGCTCTATTTCATCTTGAAAGTTGTGAAATGTAAACACGAAGGCTGGAGCTGTTGGAATATTGCTCGACATGAAAGGGAAGTTGACTATTGGAAAGTTGAAATCATCCCTTTTGTCATACAGCCTTGTGGAGAGTTTTTTTGTCACTCTGAATCTGAACTTTTTCCTGAAGTTTGTCGTGTGGGATAGTGGGATACAAAGTTGAAAATTCACATGTTTTGACAGAATGGAACTCGATCCGTTTCTGAGACTGTAAAAATGTCAGTAAATCCTTTGAGTTGATGAATGTGGTGGAAACAAAACTGCTTGACACTGTGTCAGTTTATGGGAAATTAATTGTAATATACATCCTGTACAGACAATAGTTTTTCTATGCTATGAAGATATTTCTTTTCTTTTCTTTTTAACCCCTCCCCTTCCCTCCCCCCCTTTTCTGAATATATGACCCTTTTGTACTTTATGCGACATGGAAGAGAAATGCACTATGAATTCACATGGCCTTTTAGAGTTTCCATGTTTGAGTACCTAGTTGTGTATGACTGTATTTTAGGTACCATTATTTCTTGAATCAGTGTGTATATCTTGTTATAATCTGAAGTAGAGACTCTAATATTACATTTTTGTTCTTTTGTTTGGGAAGATTGTCTCAGGAATTGTAGATTGTCCAGTTATTTCCATTTAGATTGGTTACAGGAAGCAGTTTGAATATGTGGATCTACTTTATGATATCCACATTTCTTCCACTGACTACTGAGTACTGTGTCAGTGAATGCACAGAGGGTTTGTATGTGTGGATCTACTTTCAAGATCTTTCTGGGTGGTATGCCCTCTGTCTGTCATGCTCAACTTCAACATTAGTTCACTCAATAAAAATATCTTTGGTCATCTGTCCACATATCACTGCTTAAAACTGACTGAAATATTAGACAATTTGATAGTCATAGCTATAATACTTCCAAAATGAGTGAGTTTATATTTCCTGCCAAAGTTTTCAACAATACTTCAGCTACATCACACAGCCATAATACAACTGTTAGCATATCAACGGCTGGTTGTGTTGTGTTATTTTCGACAGGCAATCTCTTTCACTGTCACAACCTCTGGTCGTCTGGTCCAGGTTTCACGTCTGATTGTTGGCCTTCTGGATGCTTGCTAACATGGATCACTGCTTACAGACATTAGAGATGGCCATCAAGCTACATGAACAGTTTGGCAGCCCTAATTTGACACATGACCTTGTGAATCATCTTTTCATCACATGTTATGAGCTCCAGGGAATCATGTTTGAACACATCTTGTAAAATATACCATTTATTGATTTATCCTGAGACTCCATATAAATTTCAGCTATTCTGTCAAACAGTTCACAAATGGACCAGAAAATATGGTGGCCCAATTGTTGATGACATTTTGCAATTTGCTATGTAGAGTTGTGTCCCTTGATCATACTTATAATTATAAGCTTCTATTATAAGATTCACTCTAATAATGATGCTGGGTTGGTTTGCACCATACACTCACTCTCAGGTTTCACGAAGGTTGTGAGCATTACTTCAGGTCTTCCTCCCACATCAAGCAGACATGTTGTGATATAACTGAATTTTTTTTATATGACTGAAAGTCCAACACACATGCACACCTACTCATACAAACATGCACATTCACTAGCTACATGGAGACTGAAGACTGACAGCTACTCCTGACTCCAAACAGAAGGTATTTAGATGGAAACAACAACTCAAGCCCCTTAATCCCAGCCTCTCCTCCGGTGTGTCCATGTCATCAAGCTGTGACTTTAATAAGGCAATAAATAAGGCTTAACAGGCTGATTCTGTGTGGAAAGCTTGTAAAAGATGTTAAAAAGTCATTCGTGTCTACGTTTCAACCTCCTACACACATCATGTGACATGTGAACCCAATTAGGCCACGCCACTTTCAATTAAAATTCATTGCCAGCTTTCTTCTTTTTTGTGTGTAGATTTAAGGTTACAGGAAAGGGTCTCCTCTCTCTCTCTTTCTCTCTCTCTCTCTCTCTCTCTCTCTATTTCACTCTCTCCCTTCCCCTTCTTCTCTTTCCTGCCTACTAGCTCACCCACTCACTCACCCACTAGCTAGCTCACTCACTCACTCACTAACTCCACCTGAGAAGATCTGGGTTTAGAGTTGGTCTTCAGTAACCCATGCTTGTTGTAAGAGGTGAATAACAGGATTGGGCTGTCAGGCTTGCTGACGTGGTTGACACATGTTATCGTATCCCAACTGGGTGAATTGATGCTCATGCTGTTGATCACTGGATTATCTGGTCCAGACTCAATTATTTACAAACCATCACCATATAGTTGGAGTATTGCTGAGCGTGATGTTTAACACCACCCAGTCAACCAACCCAATTACCCATCCACCCTCTTACTCACTCACTCACTCACTCACTCAAACCCACCCACCCACCCACTCACTCACTCCACTCACTCACTCACTCTCCTACTCACCTACTCACTCACTCCCTGTTTTTCCCAAGCCTTAGCTCATACTAATCACCTGTTATTCTGATCAGGCTAAAAATGAGGGAAATGCCAATGTCTTTTTCCATCTGAATCAACAAATTATTGTGGGAATAATTTTTTTGTTATAACAGTCCATTGTTGGGTTTCAGATAATGTCCTGTGTGATTAGAGCCACTCAGGAAATAGAAAACCGTTCTGGCACCAATGGCGCTGAAAACTGATGCAGCTTCATTAAAATAATTGGATGAATGCAAAATTTGCTCACAATTCCTGGTGATCTTCCATTGTTAATTGTCAATTTGACATGACGACCATGCCATCAGTTTTCCATTTTCAGCTATATTATTCCCTGTAAAAAGATGTGAACGCCAAGGGAAACTCAAGACCGTTTCACCAATCAGATGAAGACTTTGGCTGTTCCCAAATCCAAATCCAGATGAGATGCTATTGATATTAGGCTGATAAAAAGAAAACAGTTGGTTCTCAGTTGGCATTCTCAAACTTTTTTCCTTGTTAAACCCATGTCTCCGAATATTCATGACTTTTTGGCTTAATACGAAGTGATGTGTTGTGTGGCCGTATAGGCAAGACTACACTGAAGCATCCTCAGAGACAGGTTTGGACAAGCTTTGTTTTTTAAAGACACCGTCTCCCCAGGCACTGGACTGCTGAAGCTACTGTCATTCTTCATTCTCCAGAAGTTTGGTACAGTTTGTGTATGGTCCTGTAGATTTACGCTTTTTATTATTACTTATGCCTTAGGGCTCATTTAGGATGGCCAATCACCAAACACTCCATTTTTCGCTGATTTGTGTCTGCCAGAAACTTATGATTTGGGGTTCAAAGCTGTGTACACCCTGATTATAATTCAAGGTTTGTCAGGCTATGCCCATGGTTGTTGGTTTCACCAAAGTGGTTAAAGTCTGAGACCTGCATCACTCTGGGGTAACCTTCCTCATAAGTCTTGCATTCGGTCTAGGTTGAAATATGTAAATCTAAAACATTGATGTCTCGTTGAAAGTATCTTGAAACATAATGTCAGCAAATTTTTATTTGGTGGTATAAACTTGTACACAACTTGTGTTGGTTGTACTAGAAACACCAAAAATATAACTGAAATCCAGTCCAAGAGTACCTTAGATAATGTCACTCTCTAGGTGATAACAAAGAGTATCTGGGTGACTGTATCCTTGTATCCTTACCTTGTGCTGGTTACACTCAAAACACCATTGAGGCAAGGTGTACTTTGTCATTTTGCCTTTAAGTTCTGTTATATCAAGATTGAATGTTCTACAAACATGGTATCTGATTGGTCAATAGGAGTTGAATAGAGATGGCATTATTTATAATAGTGTTAGGTCCATGCTATGGAATTCCAGCCAATTTGGCAAGGATAGACAGTGGACTGAGTTAACTCCCTTGAGGAGGAATTCATTTTCACATATATTATCTGAGGGTGTATTTGCTCAGGATGAGCAGAAGATGGAAACAGCCTTCAGAACCCATCCATACTTTAGAATTTATTCTGAATCCTCAAATGGCATGTTTAATCATCAGGGGTATGTCTTAGAAGCAGGCAGAGCTGTCTAACTGTCATGGAGAGAGTTCTCTGATGTCGCAAAGAATCTCTTAGAACATGAAGCTGAAAGATGGTGTCCCCTTTTCTTGCAACACATTAGCATCTTTTGATTGGCCGACAGTGTGTAGATATATTCTCATTGGCTGACAATAAGTTGGTATCTTCTTATTGGCTGAAATGCATACTAATAAGCATAACAAAAAAATACATAACATGTTTCTATTGGCTAATTATTCAGATGCATATTCTTATTGGCTAACAATATTTAAGAATATTCTTATCGGATAACAGGACATCAGCATATTTAGATCAGCTTACACCGTATAGGCATATTTTTTTATCAGTATGCAATACATAAGAATTCTTCCTTCCTCATTTCCTCATTGATTTGAAAATGAGAAGTTCCTGCTTTCCTCATCGTGTTGAACTTAATATTCCTGAGAAGCATTATATCATTGTAAGACAGACTTATCAATAAAATTAATTTTTGGACCAATTTTATTTCTTGTTTTTTTACGGATTTTTGTCCTCAGAAAACCTATAGGCAGGAGGGGATTTTTTTTGTTTAAATCACTAGTCAAAGCAAAAACCCACATGAGTTTTTCAAAGGCATTGTTTTTCAAGATCACACTCGCAGATGTGCTCAAATCACTGATTTCAAACACAAATATTGCTAGACAATTCAGCTTAAAGTTTCTGAGAACAGATACCGGTGTTTTAGTGTCAAATAAAACTGGTCAGGCCTCATGGTTGATCCTGGATCGTGGTCGCTCTCACAAATGTACTACGGTAATAATGTGGATGAAACGTTGCTGAAGCAGGACAACAGACAAGTATGTCTGATCAGTGTCAGGTTAAAGTGACATTGCTGAAGTAGCTGTTGGAAGCAGGACTACAGACAAGTATGTCTGATCAGTGTCAGGTTAAAGTGACATTGCTGAAGTAGCTGTTGGAAGCAGGACTACAGACAAGTATGTCTGATCAGTGTCAGGTTAAAGTGACATTGCTGAAGTAGCTGTTGGAAGCAGGACTACAGACAAGTATGTCTGATCAGTGTCAGGTTAAAGTGACATTGCTGAAGTAGCTGTTGGAAGCAGGACTACAGACAAGTATGTCTGATCAGTGTCAGGTTAAAGTGACATTGCTGAAGTAGCTGTTGGAAGCAGGACTACAGACAAGTATGTCTGATCAGTGTCAGGTTAAAGTGACATTGCTGAAGTAGCTGTTGGAAGCAGGACTACAGACAAGTATGTCTGATCAGTGTCAGGTTAAAGTGACATTGCTGAAGTAGCTGTTGGAAGCAGGACTACAGACAAGTATGTCTGATCAGTGTCAGGTTAAAGTGACATTGCTGAAGTAGCTGTTGGAAGCAGGACTACAGACAAGTATGTCTGATCAGTGTCTGGTTAAAGTGACATTGCTGAAGTTGCTGTTGGAAGCAGGACTACAGACAAGTATGTCTGATCAGTGTCTGGTTAAAGTGACATTGCTGAAGTTGCTGTTGGAAGCAGGACTACAGACAAGTATGTCTGATCAGTGTCTGGTTAAAGTGACATTGCTGAAGTAGCTGTTGGAAGCAGGACTACAGACAAGTATGTCTGATCAGTGTCTGGTTAAAGTGACATTGCTGAAGTTGCTGTTGGAAGCAGGACTACAGACAAGTATGTCTGATCAGTGTCTGGTTAAAGTGACATTGCTGAAGTAGCTGTTGGAAGCAGGACTACAGACAAGTATGTCTGATCAGTGTCTGGTTAAAGTGACATTGCTGAAGTAGCTGTTGGAAGCAGGACTACAGACAAGTATGTCTGATCAGTGTCTGGTTAAAGTGACATTGCTGAAGTAGCTGTTGGAAGCAGGACTACAGACAAGTATGTCTGATCAGTGTCAGGTTAAAGTGACATTGCTGAAGTAGCTGTTGGAAGTAGGACTACAGACAAGTATGTCTGATCAGTGTAAGGTTCAAAATGTCCTCGGCAGAATATGGAAAACAGGGAAACTTTTTGCAGTTGTCTCACATTATTACTTGCAAAATAGGCTCTTAAATAAAATCCATGTGTGCAAGACTTTGAAATCTCATGGAATTCATGAGACTTTGAAGTGATATGTTATTGAGGACAATAAAATAAACTTCTAAATACCCCCTTTTGATAAAAATATTTTATGCCATTTGTAAAATTGTGTTATCCTTCCATTTTGAAGATTCGGCATTAAGATCATTGGGACTGATGTATAGGAAAACTCTGCATTTAATGAAAAATGTAAAACAGGCTTTTGAAGATAATAGCATTGAAAATAAGATATAGATTCCCCCAACATGTTTAGCATAAGAATTGTGTTTTGGAGTCATTCTCTGAAAAATTGTATTCATGTTTTCTATATTATTGTAGAAAAAGGTTAGATATGGAAGAAGCATGTGTAGAAAAATATACATGTGAAACATTTTCATAGCCAGCAATATATCAATGTCAAATGGAGCAAGAAGACAGATATTATTTATGTCTGTGGTTTGAATATGGAATAATTATTAACTCCAACACTGCTATGAAAACGTCATTTTTATGGTTACATATTTTTAGATTGCATGTTTCACAGATAAATTTTGGAATATTCTTGCAGATATTGATTTTGTCTTCTTTATACTCAATGTATCATAGCAGGTTTCTTGTTCACCTCAGTTAAATGTGATTAGAGTATTTTTAAGTTGGATCATTCCTGTGAAAGTCTTTAAAAAACATGTTAAACTGAATGCATGGTAAACTGAATGCATGGAAGTGTTTGACATCATTCCTTGTCAGCCATCACTGTTTGTTGGGCAGCTACATCGTCAACGTGTGTAAGACATAGAGGTGGACAATCTTACAGGTGAAGGGTCTTCTACTTCAAGGACCATTATCCACAAAGTGTTTGTAGCACTACGTCATACGTAAGTCAGTGATATGGTATAGAGTTACGTTAGTCAGTGATATGATATAGAGTTACGTAGGTCAGTGATATGGTATAGAGTTACGTAGGTCAGTGATATGGTATAGAGTTACGTAAGTCAGTGATATGGTATAGAGTTACGTAAGTCAGTGATATGGTATAGAGCTATGTAAGTCAGTGATATGGTATAGAGTTACGTAAGTCAGTGATATGGTATAGAGTTACGTAAGTCAGTGATATGGTATAGAGTTACGTAAGTCAGTGATATGGTATAGAGCTATGTAAGTCAGTGATATGGTATAGAGTTACGTAAGTCAGTGATATGGTATAGAGTTATTCCGTAAGTCAGTGATATGGTATAGAGTTATGTAAGTCAGTGATATGGTATAGAGTTACGTAAGTCAGTGATATGGTATAGAGTTACGTAAGTCAGTGATATGGTATAGAGTTACGTAAGTCAGTGATATGGTATAGAGTTACGTAAGTCAGTGATATGGTATAGAGTTACGTAAGTCAGTGATATGGTATAGAGTTACGTAAGTCAGTGATATGGTATAGAGTTACGTAAGTCAGTGATATGGTATAGAGTTACGTAGGTCAGTGATGTGGTATAGAGTTACATAAGTCAGTGATATGGTATAGAGTTACGTAAGTCAGTGATATGGTATAGAGCTACGTAGGTCAGTGATATGGTATAGAGTTACATTAAGTTGTGACGTAACTAAGGCTTTGTGGATCAGGACTTAGTACAAGGAAATTCCTTGTGTTTGTGTGGTCTTTCTTTCATCTTTGCCATAATGACAATGTAGAAATGTCAATGATGGTATCAATCTCAGTTATCTGCCACAATATTTGAGAGGGCGTAGAAGGCAAAATAGTGGAGAAATTTATACCAATTATTTCCTGAAAATCAGCAAAAACTGTGAGCATGTCCTGCTCCATTCAAGAAATGTGTATAGAAAACAAAGTTTGGTTGTATTTGGAAATGTGAAACAGCAGGAAATGCATGAAAGATATTAACAGAGGCAGTTAAATTTAGAGAAAATGAAACATGACTTTTATTACCTTTCCAGTTCTCATACACAAACCAGTTACAAATGGTTTGTGATCAAGAATTATGTTCTTTTGTTTCATGATTATTTTTGCCCAGGATTAGTCTCATGACCCTATGGTATGCACTAAGATGTAAACAAAATGGCTAAGAATTACCGAGTTCAGATATCATCTGTACACATATATCACAACTGTAAAAATTGATCTTGTTTTTGTTAAGAGTTAAACAGTGACTTGATTTGATGCAGTAGAATAACAGTTCTTGATATGTTTCTGATGGAAGGGTTTTGGGTGATTAAGAAAAGGCAGTAAGGGAACTGTTTTTTTTTTTTCATGAAAAAAACAAAGAATTTTTAAACCTTATATGCAAATGACTTGTCACTTAGTATTCATCGTTGTCATGAATGATCTTTCAAATGAAGTACTGAATACCAAATTATGATTTTGACGTCTTAAATATTTATGGCAGAATGTTAGTTTACTGTGTTATATGTTAAAACATGCCACATTGCTCCAGCTAAATGACAGGTCTGTGTATCATGTAGACAGGGCCAGACATTCCAGTGATTGATCTTAGGAGCTTTGTTCTAACCTGTCATCAACCATGTCGCATGACCATCCTTTTCGTCTCCTCTCATGACAATTGTATGTTCCTAGGGACCTATTCTAACCTAACATCCCTGAAGTGTTTAGAATATCCCTCCTACACTGTATCATGTCTGCTGGAGAAGGCTCAGCTGACCAATTGTTGCTGTAATTGTCAGTGCAGAGTTGCCTCCCTTGGCTGAATCTGATTCACTCCATTAATCATCCGTGGTTTCTTAGTATGCATTTTTTCTTACACATTTACCTGACATTCAGCAATGCAGCTGAAATATCTGGTCTAATTCTCAGCAGTGTCTTGACTTGTTATTATTTTCATATCTCAATGCTTGAAATTTTGCTCATATTGTTAACCACTTGTTTATTTGGTCCATATGTCTCTCTCTCATTCATCATGAACCATATAGCTATCATGTTCTGGCTGCCAACGTCCGGATTTAGTTTGGATCATTATTCGCTTTAGTTGTAGAAAGTTATGAAATGGGTACCCAAAGGGGTGAGATGTTTGTTTTAGATAAATTTGAGTTTTCATATTGCGTAACATACAGAGAGTTTGGGAATATGTGATATGTGTTTGTTTATGATATCATGGAGAATAATACCAGTACGTGCTGATCTGCTCACACATGGATTGGACGCTATCAGTTGTCTCCGTGTCGAGCGTGTTAGTAAGCCCCACAGGCATTGTGCTATCATAAAATCTAAGTGGAACTGAAGAATAAACTCTGTGTTTAGCAGAGATTTTTTTTACAATAAATGAATTATTATGGAAATGGTTTTGCCACTTCTATCCTCAATGGAACGCCTATGACACAAAGAGTCATGAGATAGTTCTTATGAGATCGGTAGTTTATTCCTGGTTTATATTGCTTCTCATGTCCAGTTGTTTTGTCAAGAAAGCTTG
This sequence comes from Haliotis rubra, assembly GCF_003918875.1. NCBI lineage: Eukaryota > Metazoa > Mollusca > Gastropoda > Lepetellida > Haliotidae > Haliotis > Haliotis rubra. The sequence continues at coordinate 821,377 of NW_025765825.1, read as the reverse complement.
CACTTAACACGATGTCAGAATGTGGACAAAGTGAATTTAACACTAAACTCTCATCAGTGTTGCTGCAGAGTTGCTGAGTCAGCAGAAAGGCATTGAGTCAGGGTGAGTGAGTGAGTGAGTTTTATGCCATTTTTAGCAATATTCCAGCAATGTCATGGCAGACGACTCCAGAAATGTGCTTCAAAGATTGCACCCATGTGTGGCATTGGAACCAGGTCTTCCGTGTGACAAGCGAACGCTTTAACCACAAGGCTACCCCATAACCCCTTATTGAGTCAGGTACCCGTGAAGATCCGGGTTAGAATTGATCTTCAGTATCCCACGCTTGTCGTAAGAGGCGACTTACGGGATTGGGTGGTCATGCTATTCTGACTTGGTTGACACATGTCATCGGTTCCCAATTGTGCAGGTCGATGCTCATGTTGTTGATCACTGGTTTGTCTGGTCCAGACACGATTATTTACAGACTGCCGCCATATAGCTGGAATATTACTGAGTGCGGCATACAACTAAAATCACTCACTCACTCATTATTGAGTCAGGGGATTACTGACTGCCTCATTATTCATACAGCTTTCTGACTGGCTTTCTGACCTCCCTGTGGTATGCTACAAATGAAAATGAATTGTTCACCATGGAAACATTGTCAGTCATGAATGTAAGTAGATGTTTTTTGGATGAATGACGTGTTAATAACTGTTGTAGTTTGAAAAAAATCATTTTGCAAAAGTAGTCTTTTCATTGCAACAAAACAGTAACAAGATATGCCAGTAGGTAATCAAATTCAAAATGTGTGTCATTTTGTGAAAAATTATCTTTATTTCATTAGAAAATAAAATGCAGGGCCTCATTTCACAAAGCTATCGTAGCACTAAGGTGATCGCAATTCCCATACTTTAACATAGACTTACAACAGTCATAGAGCTATGATGGGTTTGTGAAACAGGCCCCAGGATGATTATTTAAAAATGTCTCTTTTTAAATGGAGAATGATGTGCCTAGATAAAAGTTTAATTTGATTAATTATTATTTGATTATAAACCTTTTATCACACACACAGATGGCACTTGAACATACAACACTCTAACATACATCTTTAGTCGCAATGTCGCCTCGTCAAAATATCTAACACTTTTAAAGAATGTTTATTTTGGAGGATGGCTCAGTGTGATGGAGTGCATTTCAGCTGAAATATGTATGGACAGATAAAATTGTGTGAAATATCATATTTAGTTTATTTGATATTTGGAGAGGGTGGTATGCAGCTTTGGCTAGTATTTCATTAACATTCCATTAGTAACACATTTGTCCAACATCAACACAAAGATGTTTTTTAATGTCTGAAAACAAGTTCAGAGAAGTAAGCCATCTGTTTAATACTGGAGTTATGTAGCTTCATTATAAATGTAAGTGTTCATTCTTGTTGCTATAATGAAATATGGGTTGTACGCAGTGACCAAGAGGTGTGGTTATTTCCGAACTTGGCAGACTGGGCTGCTGACTCACTCACTCACTCACTCACTCACTCACTCACTCACTCACTCACTCACTCACTCACTCACTCACTCACTCACTCACTCACTCACTCACTCACTCACTCACTCACTCACTCACTCACTCACTCACTCACTCACTCACTCACTCACTCACTCACTCACTCACTCACTCACTCACCCACTCACTCACCCACCCACCCACATGTATCAACCACATGACTTCAATGAGAAAATCACTTGAATTTGTTGATTCTTAAGTAGAATCATCAGGTATTAATTATTTCATCATCTGGTTATCTCTTCAGTTTGGTAAAGTATTCCTTGAGTTACCATTTTCTTGTTGGATCTGATTTCAAGAGACATCATCCAACCTACTTGTTTGCCCTGTGAGGGAGTAGGTTATCAAGAACACCTTGTTAGGCAAATTAAAAACATATTGTGGGCTTATCAACAAGCTGAAGGTAGTTAGCGTGACGTCATCAGGTGTGAACCTGCCAAGTTACTTCACACAGGACATTCAATTAAACAACTTCCTACAACCTGCACTCAAGGTCATTTGTACTCAAAAGCCATACATCATCGCCCTGCATGAATGTATTTTGTCACTTTCAGCTTCACCTTCTCGACTACTTGATGGATTGAGCAGAAACTTAATTCGGTGTTTGAAAGGGGATCTTGGTTTATTCAAGGCAGTGTTCAATATGCTCAGGGTAATGTGGTGTATTTGGTAGACATGTATGTGGTAGCCATGTTAGAGCTGGTGTTTGTACTGATTGCCCAGCCATGTCTGGAGGTCCTGTTGTGATTTTTCTGATTCAGCAAGTGTATAGGGTGAAGAATAACATGTAATTTTAAGTATATATTGATTTTCTGCTCGCCTGTAACCCTTGACCCTGGAATCGTCCTGTGTTTGATCAAGTTTTATCATCTTGTCAAACTCCATGTTTGTAGGTTCGCAGAAAAATGTACCATGATTCCTTGACATTTGATTGGCTAGCTAAGCATTGTTCTTTTTACATTTGTTGCCATGTGAAGGTGGGCTGTATACAAGTCACCTCACGACAAGCAAGTGATCGTTTCTTTCAAGACCAGATAGTCCAGTGATACGAAAGTTTTATTATTCTAGCAAAATAATTTAGCCATGCCCACAAGACAACTACTGTTTCCTGATTGGTTGAGAATCGAATTGGTTGTCTTTCATTTTGGCGTTGTCACTGATTTCCTAGCATTGTCTACATGTTTTTGTGTGAGTTGATGATTTCCTAGCATTGTCTACATGTTTTTGTGTGAGTTGATGATTTCCTAGCATTGTCTACATGTTTTTGTGTGTGTTGATGATTAACTTTCACGTGTTAATCGTGACTTACACAATTTGTTTGTGTTTATTGATTTCAAAACTTGTTTGCACACTTTGTGCAAGTCTTCTATGCCACATATATTTTAAACAGTATGCATATCAATTATAAACATTATACTCCGTAAGCTCAAAATGTATGTAAGTCAGTTCTTAAGAAATTTGGTGTGTATGCGTAATGTATAGAGAGCAATGTGAACCTGAGGCTTTCTGCAGACTGAAATGTGATGCAGCATATGTACAGCTCAGATCTATATGTCTGTATGAGAAGTGAGGTTTGATGGGATTTAATGTCACATCCAAGGTTATAGCGATGTCTGTCTGTGTGTTTTTGTGTCTGCATGGAGTCGTTATGCCACTATCGTTATATCATTGTGTAAGCCCTCTGAGCTGCCATGCTATAGTTTATAATGGATGTCACAAGCATTGCTGTGAGCCAGCCAGTCAGTCAGGCCTGTTTTGTACCCTTAAAGTGGAATCAGCAATGGTAACGTTCCATGTTCCATCCTCCTGCTGCGGCCAGTGGAGACTGCATAAGCAGGCTTTATTGTACCGAGTGCATGTCGTGGTCTTCGCTGGGGAATAAACTGATGTGGGGCAGTTTATGTATTAAAATAAAATAAAAATTACAAATTGTGATAAACATTTGTGATAAGTGTCACTTAAAGATCACATATACTCTAGGGGGTAACAAATACATAAATCACTAATTGGCAGCGATATAAATGAAACCCCACCATTAAAACTACTCATTTCGATCTTTAATTGACTTAAATTGATCTTTTTGACAAAAGTTCACAATTCTCACCCCTGAACGAAAAATTTCAACCAATCAGAGCGGCGTGTCTCTGTGACATCATATGAGGAATAGATATGAGGGCCGATGCAGAATTCATGTACATTTCAGGGGGTAAATTATCTTGTTTACAGGTTGGTATAAACCTGAAATCGTGATTCCTGTTGTGAAAAATGAAAGCTATATGTTCTCACAATCTACTGTCATTTAATTTTGTCTCTTGCTTTGCCTAGTTTCAGAGTTACAACTTGTTTTCATAGACGATTCTGTCTAAATTGCTTGGTGTCGCTAGGCCTTATTTGTTCGAGCCAGACGCTAGTGATAGTTAAAACGATGATCAGCCTCGCTCATCACAATTACGGTTCTTCAACCTAAACAGTGCAACATTAAGAAGGGTGGATGCCCATCAGAGGCAGTTATTTGAAAATATCCCCGATAGTTCTTGTCTGATTGTAATAAAGTATCAAAGCAGTGTGGGCTTTTTCAGGTTTTCTAATGCCTGGACGGTATAATAACTGATCCAAATTGATTCCATTTCTGTGTTTTTTTACCTCCATATTTAATCATGTCATGAAAAAATATGACGTCTATTACGTATGATATTAAAAATTGACATTTGATTATTTGAATCTGTAAACTAAACAACCCTACTTTGCCATTGCTAGAAGAATCTGAAAATTTACTTAGGTAAACAGGTACATACAGTATTAGCACACAGCAAATGCTTATATGTATTTCTTATGCAACAATGAAGTTCTGTTCGTATTCTCAAAACACTGTCGGCCCATAAGTTTTCACATGAAATTAAAATTGCATGCAATACAGCAATTAATACTCCCTTGTTGTAACACGTGTTAGGTGGTACAACACATGTTATTTGTCATCATTCACTTGATGGTCAGTTAATGAATTTATAACAGGTATAATTAGTGGTAACACCACTTAGATGACCCGACAAAGGTTCCCATTTGGCGTTTCTTGTGTCTGGAGTAAATACTCAACATTATAAACATCGATCAAAGGATTAACAGATAACACGCTGATTGATTAATTACTTTTATCTTGCACAGCGGATTTGTGTTGATAGTGTGTATCAATAAGTATCAGCAGATCGCCTGCATTTTATTAAGTTTCAAAATGCATACAAGTATGATAATACACTAATTAGGATTATAAGACCAAATATAAAGACGTACATAGACTAGTATCTACATACTGGTGAGTGGACGTTAACCACGTGAATGTAGCAAAAAAATTATCGCGCAGTATTGTCACTTTGACCCCTACCTCGCTTCTGTGGAAGAACTCGTTATGTTACATGTTGAGTCATGGAAAATCCTTTTGGTCATGATTCCAATACATATTTAACTACGAGTAGAAAGTAGTTTTGATTTTCTAACTTGATGAAAACAAACCATAATCTCATTATTTCTAACAGACTTTAGCCCGTGACTTTACGATTTACAAAAATGGTGGCGCCCTCTCGGGAACATCCGCCAGTCTGAGGATGAATGCTATTTAGGTTTGTTTTCACTGAGTTACAAAATCAAAACTACTTTCTATTGGTAGTAAAATATGGATTTGATTGATGGCCAATAGGATTTTGCATGACATAGCTTATAACATAACAATTTCTCTCGTGGAAGCTAGGTGGGTGTCAATATAATAATACTACTTACAATAATATTGTCACTTCGATCACAACCTCGCTTCCGAGGAAGAAATCGTTATGTTACAAGTTGTGTCATGGAAAATCTTTATGGTCATCAATCATATACATATTTCACTACAACTAGTAAGTAGTTTTGATTCTTGAACTTCCGTGATGTGATCTGAACACAAGCAAGATATCGTTCCAGGCTTCCACAACGCTTGCTTCGCACTCACAAACATAACCATTTAGCACGAACTACGGGGTCCTGTGGAAATCTGTGCATGGTGACACCATCGCCCGACCCCTAGGAGCAATTGACGACACGTCTTCGTTGATGTCGAGAAATCATCAAAATGACGAGCTTGCTACACACTTTCTATACAACTAACTGAAAATCGTTCCTCATATGACGTCACTGGAGTGCTCTGGCGACAGAGTTACGTAACCTGTCTGTGGTTTCATTGGCGGGCGAGAGTGAAGCAGGCGACTTTTTGACAACATTTAATCGCTTGGTATTAATTAACCATAAGTTTTTTAAGAATGAATTTGGTGTTCCGCGTAAAACTAACCACATATCTTTCATATGTAATGGTTAAGAGTACAGAAAAACAAAGTTTATTTGTTCTTTAACTAGAGTTGACTCCTAGGCCTGATGTTCTTACAGTTTGGTCCATTGATTACAGAAACAAATCATCTTTTGTCATTTATACATGTCGCTCCATACTTGTATTCTGAATAGAGCTCAGTCTGTTGCTTGTTTTTTTCACAAATCAGTTCCTATCCAATGTATTTTGTGGAATTACTTTTACAACAATGTAAATGGAATTGTCCCTACTAGATGTATCACAGTTTGGACATTAATGATCATGATGTCAGTCACTGGATTGTCTGGTCCAGATTTGATTGTGTACAGACTGACATCGTATGGTTGGAGTGAGGCTTTAAACAACAAACAAACATACACTAAGAGGTCCTGTATGTCTTCGTAACACTTTTACACTTGCCAGAGACTGTACACTTTTAGTGAGTAAGTGAGTGAGTGAAAAATCAATATTTTTTCTGAGCTGGGCAGTTATATCTACAAACCAAACAATCAGCAGTCTTATTCCTTGCAGTTGTTAACAAACATGACCTTGTTATACAGCCAATATATTTCTCAGTCAATAGAAATTGGGAAAGAAGTGTAAATTTGGCCAAGCTTCTTTAATGTGACAGACATATGTGATACTTTCTGGGCAGCACATCATTAATACAGCATTACTGTAGACTTAACCTAATGATGGGTCCCAATTGTTGCTTCAAGCAATATATATATCAGGAGGCGATGTGTTTTCTCTAAGAGTGCTGTCTTTGGAAATCCTTTGCATGTATGAAGCCATTAGCGCTTAACATCCCACTGCTAATGAAGGGATGAAGTTCTAAAGACAGGCAGTTTATGATACGGGTCAATTTCCTCCAGTTTTTTGCCTAGTTGATGAAAAATCAATGTCCGTCTATGTCAGTGGATGTTTGGGGTCAATGTGATGGCAGGTTTGCACTGGCTTGAAAACAACTTTGAAAGACTTTTTAAGAAAGCCTTAAATTTGAATGTATTTAGAAATATTGAGAATTGCCTGTTTAGTTGTAAATTCTGGTAGCCATTTTGATCACTGATTATTTGTGATCCAATCTTTAAATTTTTCCTTATCCTGACTCATGTATTTTTGCTTGTCTCCTTTCCTTCCCGAACGTTAGTGGAACACTTGTATCTCCTTATTGAAGCTCCCTTCAATAAAACAGATGTAAAATCACTACTCACCACGAGTTATCTCCCTCGCCGTTTTGGCGGGAAAATGGCGCCACCCGTCTTCCCACGCTTCACTCTCTCCTTCTTTGCCCTAGTGAACGGTTGGGAGAGCACCTGTGTCTCCAATACGACACTATATCCTTTGATTAATTAGTTATTACCTTATAAATTACCTTTATAGGGGTTTAGGGAGTATCCTTCAACAATATGGTTTTAAATTTATTCGTAATTTGACTGTTTATTCACGGTTTTGTATGTGATTGTTCAGTTGTTTAGATTTCATGAAAACCTGTTTTTGTTGTAGGTTTAGGTTCTCTGCTGCAGACCCGCACTTATTGTGCCCTAGCTGCACAACAACATGTACTTCCAGCTCTCGCTGTAATCTTTGTCAGCATTTAACAAAATTCAATTTAATACTTAGGCGTGCTAGCGACAAATCCAGGCGACTTTTACAAGTCATGGATAAACCGGTTGAGTCCTTCACAAGCTGTCTATCGTTGTCAGACGACTTACTTCCATCAAGTGACCTGCCGGAGATGTCCTCGGAGGATGGGCGTGGGATGTTGTCGGCCACTTCGAAGAAGAGGGCTTCTACATCGGACAACCCCTCAACGCAGACGAAAAAGAAGAAGCCTTCCTCTATGCAGAAAAAGCCTTACACCCCTAAGACGTCTAGCAGCTCTATGGGGACGTCTGCGCAGACTACAAGGACCTTTTCGGGCGAGATCGTCCCGATGGAAGAGAGAGGACTATATGATGAGCCGCTGCTGATCATCCCTGAGATACAGCATAAGAAGAAGAAGCAGGCTTCTGCAACGGTAACGTCAGCAGATCTATCTACGCAGTCCGAGGTACCATCTACACTGGCAGCAGATGAGCAATCCCTGGACCAAATCGCTACCCAGCGCAGAGAGGGCAGCTCTTCAATCATCATGAGCGTTCAACCCGGGGCCTTCATGCAGCAGTTCTCTCAGCAGATAATGGAGATGATGGAGAAGCGCTGCGCGCAGAAAAGAGCTCCCACAGGGCTCCCATACTCAAGGCATCACCCGCAGAGAGGACCCGGACCTGCACGAAGGCAACACTGACGATACATCAGAGAGGCCCCCCAGCGAAGCTAGCTCCAGGAACAAGCCTGCGTGCAGGTCGGCACGCTCGTCTTCAGAGGAGGAGGCAGAGGAAGAACCTTTACGAAGGATACCCACCTCACAGAGGAAGAAACCTAGGACCAGAGAGACGTCTCGGGACTCGCACCCTCATCAAGATCTCTCACCTTCGTGAAGGTCATCAGATGTAGCCTCAAGGACATAATCAACATCTCGCAGATCGTCACGGGATTCACCGAGGCATTCACGAACCAAAGGCGGCTCACCTCCATGCAGGTCTCCACACAGGTCTCCACGCACGGGTAAGCCCTATAGAGGCTTAACTCAGCGGATTCATCTCCACGAGGTCTCGGCGCCAGGTAAGCCCCATAGATGCAGCTCAACGGGTTCATCTCCACGCAGATCTCCACGCAGAACACCACGCAGATCCCCAGCGAAGGACGATCAACCATCTCATAACAGTGGACCTGATACAGAGGACTATGGCGGTATCATCTTCTCGGACTCAGAGATAAAATATTGGATGGCTATTGGACTGGACTTAGCGTCACCCTCTAAGGAAGAGAATGCAGCACTCACGTACCTAATGAAGGACAATGATGTCGACACGATCACTCTACCGCCAATTGATCCCATCTCGGAAGTATCAGAGAACTTAGACGCAGCCTTCAGGAAGGCAACAAAGTCTCAGGCTCCGAATATCCCACAGTTCAACACAAAGAAGTTCTGGCTACACAACATGGACCCCTTCATGAAGGCACAAGAAATCGATGACAACTATAAGATCATCAACGACGCCCGGACCAAATCTTACAAGATTGAGGACAAAAAGCTGGCGCAGATAGACACGATGACCAGAAGGATGTTCTTCGGACTGAACAGATCCAGGGCAGTGAATGAGATGCTCATCGCCAAGTTCAGGGACTCTACTGCAGAGGAGGACCGGAGGATCTATTCTGCTCTACTCACGCAGAAGAAGGACCAGCAGTTTATGACGGACCATCTATCATCCATATCAGCAGCGTTGACGTTATCTAGAAGACAGGGACTACTGTCATCCTGCAACTGGAGCGAACGCTTCACAAAGTCGCTGTACAGAGCCCCATGGTCTACATCATCCATCTTCGCAGGGGAGATTGACGCCGCCGTCAGGGAAGTCACGAAGGACTCCATGGAGGTCTTAATGATCAAGTCCATCGATACACTAGCCAGTGTCATCAGGCAGACGTCCCAGCGCTACTCGGGCAAGTCAAAGTTTGCAGGCATCCAGAAAGCAAGAGAGAAGAAAATGGTGACCTCCAGAGGAGGAAAGGACTCTTTTCCTACCCAGCTGGCAACTATAGAGGACGATCCGGACGAGGCAGGGCACCCAGAGGTGCCAGAGGCTATAGACGTTGAAGGAGGGGTTCGGAACGACTGGAGTCTTCCACCCTCAGCCGTTCCTGTACAACCTTCACAACCGTCTACAAAGCTACTGGGAGAACTGGGGAATTCTTCAAGATCCATTTGTATCCAACATCCTAAGAGACGGATATCGCATACAACTACAAGCAGCTCCGCCATTAACAGACAAACCTCAGAAGTTCGACTTTGCAACCCATCGGACAGAGAGGCTACGAGAAGCAGTCACATCTCTACTAGAGAAGGACGCCATCGAAGTGGTGGACCAGGACCAGATCTCACCAGGATTCTACTCCCCAGTTTTCCTAGTACCAAAGAAAAACTCCAAAGAAAAGTTTCGACTAATCTACAACATGAGGGCATTCAACAGAGATTATCTACGCAAACCACCAAGGTTCAGCATGATTCATCTACCACAACTACTACATCTCGTCCGTCCGATGAACCACATGGCCCACAGGATGCATACCTGCATATTCCTATTCATCCGGACTCAAGGAAGTACCTGAGGTTTATACTGGACGGACGACACTATCAATGGAAGGTCCTGCCATTTGGAATATCATCGGCCCCCTGGTTGTTTACAAGAGTGAAGAAGCCCATAGTCACATACCTACATCATCGAGGTCTACGCAGTGCGTTATACCTAGACGATGGGATTCAAGTTCATCAAGATCCCAATCATCTCAGACTACAGCTGGACTTCACCATCAGACTGCTCACACAACTGGGGTGGCTAGTGAATCTCTTAAAGTCGGACCTAGAACCTACACAGGACCTGCAGTTCCTAGGAATCCGGTTCATCACAACAGAAAACCACATAGCAGTACCAGAGGACCGATGGCTAAAGATACAACAGGCGATATCGCAAGCTCTACTCTCTCCGTGGCCACTACGACAGTGGCAGAGTCTCTTGGGTCTCCTCCGTCAGCACAAGACATGACACGCAGAGGGAGACTACAACTACGCCCACTACAGGTCTTCGTGAATGCTCATCTGGACGACCTGGACCCCTTCGGACTCCCGGATGGACTAAAACCATATCTACTATGGTGGACCCAGAGATCGAATGTTTGCGGAGGCACCTATTTAGCAGAGCTGGAGTGCAAGACGCATCTCTACGCGGACGCATCTCTCCAAGGATGGGGAGCACACCTCGAAAACGAAGTGTCAGCTGGGACATGGACCATAGAGGAGAAAGATCTGAACATCAAAATGATTGAAATGAAAGCAGTGATAAACGCCATACTCCACTGGACCAGCATTCTGGAGAATGCTCATCTGACAGTACATACGGACAACTCCACAGTGGCGTTCTAGATAAACAAAAAAGGATCAACAAGGTCGGCGAACCTTCTGGACCTCTGCTTTCAACTGTTCAGCATAACAGACAACCTGAACATCGACATAAGAGCATGCCACATTCCAGGAGCCAAGAATGTGATAGCAGATGCACTATCCCGTCCAACGCAGCCATCCCCAACAGAATGGATGCTACATCCAGAGATCTTCAAGCAGATCATACAAGAGATGGGAGCGCCACTAATAGACCTATTTGCCACAAGATTCAACAATCAACTCATAACATTTGTCTCACCAATACCAGATCCATGAGCATGGGCAACGGACGCTCTAAGCATCTCCTGGGAAGGACTAAACGCTTACGCGTTTCCACCACCAGCTCTAATACCGAGGGTGTTGCAGAAAATCAGTCAGACGAAGATCCTACAACTGATTTTGGTCGCGCCTTACTAGCCAACGAGAATATGGTTCCCCATTCTCATACAAGAACTAGGACCGCCTCAACTGCAACTACCAGAGTGGTCGAATCTTCTAGTACATCCTCACACAAAGCAAGCACCACGGCAACCCAGAGGTGTTCGGCTACGTGTGGACTGTATCAAGGCGTGCTTGAACAAGAGAGGATATTCCGCCAGGGCAGCGAAAGCAGTCACACCAGCTCACGCCAAGTCTACACGCAACTTGCAATGCGGCGACAAGTGGCGGACGATTGAGACATGCGCTTTGAAGAGCGGCTTCACAGCCATAAAAGCGACACACCCTCAAGTGGCGGACTACCTTTGTCACCTAAGACAAAGCGAAGCGGTTGAAAGGGTCAACACTCTCAACATACCTAGTGGCATTGAGCTCAGTTATCACCATGAGGACGAGTGCAAAACTGACGAAAGTACCAGAGTTACTGGCCTTGCTACGCTCTTTTAAACTGGAGGACCAACAACAGAGATTTAAAGCTCCGGGGTGGGACCTCAACGTAGTTCTACGACATCTCACCAGTGACGTTTACGAACCATTAGATAAGACATCTTTTGAGTTCTTGACGCAGAAAACGCTGTTCCTGATCGCCTCAGCAACAGCAGCAAGGATGTCGGAAATACATTTTATACTTATCCTGACTCATGAGGTAAGCCCTCCCAACCTCCCCGCTAGACACTTTTGGATTTCCCTGTAAATTAAAGTGTCGGGCTATTAATTCGGAGAGAGTGAAGCGTGGGAAGACGGGTGGCGCCGTTTTCCCGCCAAAACGGCGAGGGAGATAACTCGTGGTGAGTAGTGATTTTACATCTGTTTTATTGAAGGGAGCTTCAATAAGGAGATACAAGTGTTCCACTAACGTTCGGGAAGGAAAGGAGACAAGCAAAAATACATGAGTCAGGATAAGTATAAAATATCAATTTGATTCAGAAAATTACATTTTTTTCAACACTCTTTTGCCTCTTCCATCCAGAAAACCAAGAATTACTGACATTTTATATTTTCTGAACTTTAAGACATCATGTATCACAATATGTTTTCTGCTGATATTGTGTGAGGCTATATTGAAAGATTGGAATATGGAGTATCTTAATAGCTGAATGGAATCTTTCAGAGGATTGAACAAATTGTGAGTCTGATTAAACCTCTTTAAAAACACTTAAAAAATTATTTTATGAATCAGTATCAAACAGAAATGACAGCAGATGTTTGAAAAAATGCTTGAAACTTGCCCAACTGAAGGCACACATCACAAACCCTGGCAAAGCAAAGGCAAGTCAACAGTTCATCTGAAGAAGCACAGGGTTGCATTCTAACATTCAAAAGAAGAAATGCCATGAGGCATTATCTTTTACACTGATCATGAACTCTCTGGTGTATTCCTGGCGGGCCAAGGTGGAGTTGCTACCATCTCTTGACATAAGAAATCCCAAACAGGACGTGCACGATGTGGCCTAGCATTGTCATCCATGAAGACTGGCCTTGTCATCCATGGAAACTGGCCTTGTCATCCATGAAGACTGGCCTTGTCATCCATGGAGACTGGCCTTGTCATCCATGGAGACTGGCCTTGTCATCCATGACTGGCCATGAAGACTGGCCTTGTCATCCATGAAGACTGGCCTTGTCATCCATGAAGACTGGCCTTGTAATCCATGACTGGCCTTGTCATCCATGGAGACTGGCCTTGTCATCCATGAAGACTGGTCATCAAAACGTGGTACAACAACTATGTCTAAACTGCTACTCAATCCCAAACAGGACGTGCACGATGTGGCCTAGCATTGTCATCCATGAAGACTGGCCTTGTCATCCATGGAGACTGGCCTTGTCATCCATGAAGACTGGCCTTGTCATCCATGGAGACTGGCCTTGTCATCCATGGAGACTGGCCTTGTCATCCATGACTGGCCATGAAGACTGGCCTTGTCATCCATGGAGACTGGCCTTGTCATCCATGAAGACTGGCCTTGTCATCCATGGAGACTGGCCTTGTCATCCATGACTGGCCATGAAGACTGGCCTTGTCATCCATGGAGACTGGCCTTGTCATCCATGGAGACTGGCCTTGTCATCCATTGAGATTGGCCTTGTAATCCATGACTGGCCTTGTCATCCATGGAGACTGGCCTTGTCATCCATGAAGACTGGTCATCAAAACGTGGTACAACAAAAACTGCTACTCAAGGAGTGAGTGAGTGAGTGAGTGAGTGAGTGAGTGAGTATGGTTTTACACTGCTTTTAGCCATATTCCTGCAATATCATGACGGGGGACACCAGAAATGGGCTTCACATATTGCTACCATGTGGGGTTTCAAAGCTGGGCCACACCCCCACACCATCAATGAAATCCCTACCCAAATATACTTGCTCTGTTGTCCATATACAGTGTTTTAGCTCCTCTACCCACAAGTTCAGCCATCAGTCATGAACATAAGAAATAAGACTTTTGTCTGACCCATGCACCTTCCCATAACCTCAAATTCCAGTCACATTGAACTTGAACTTGCTGCTTTGTACTGCTTTGAACAACCATGTCTGGTAGGTCATCTGATCCATACCTGGCTCTATGTTTGGACTGTTCTGTTGGGCAAATGACGATGTAGAAGCCATACTGTTTTTAACATGCTGCTTGACATCTCAGGAGTTGTCACTCAGAGTTGATCTAAACGCTGACGCATGGTGTCCATCCCAGGACTTCTCGCTCAGGGTTGATCTAAACGCTGATGCAGGGTGTCCATCCCAGGTGTTGTCACTCAGGGTTGATCTAAACGCTGACACACGGTGTCCATCCCAGGAGTTGTCACTCAGGGTTGATCTAAACGCTGATGCATGGTGTCCATCCCAGGAGTTGTCGCTCAGGGTTGATCTAAACGCTGACGCACTGTGTCCATCCCAGGAGTTGTCGCTCAGGGTTGATCTAAACGCTGACACAGGGTGTCCATCCCAAGAGTTGTCACTCAGGGTTGATCTAAACGCTGACACAGGGTGTCCATCCCAGGAGTTGACACTCAGGGTTGATCTAAACGCTGACACAGGGTGTCCATCCCAGGAGTTGTCGCTCAGGGTTGATCTAAACGCTGATGCATGGTGTCCATCCCAGGAGTTGTCGCTCAGGGTTGATCTAAACGCTGATGCATGGTGTCCATCCCAGGAGTTGTCACTCAGGGTTGATCTAAATGCTGACACAGGGTGTCCATCCCAGGAGTTGTCGCTCAGGGTTGATCTAAAGCTGCTGACGATGGTGTCCATCCCAGGAGTTGTCACCGAGGTTGATCAAAACGCTGATGCATGGTGTCCATCCCAGGAGTTGTCGCTCAGGGTTGATCTAAACGCTGGCGATGGTGTCCATCCCAGGAGTTGTCACTCAGGGTTGATCTAAACGCTGACACAAGATCTCAATCCCGGGAGTTGTCACTCAGGGTTGATCTAATTGCTGACACAGGGTGTCCATCCCAGGAGTTGTCACTCAGGGTTGATCTAAACGCTGATGCATGGTGTCCATCCCAGGAGTTGTCGCTCAGGGTTGATCTAAACACTGACGCATGGTGTCCATCCCAGGAGTTGTCACTCAGGGTTGATCTAAACGCTGACGCAGGGTGTCCATCCCAGGAGTTGTCACTCAGGGTTGATCTAAACACTGACGATGTTAACCATCATGAGTCTGCTGATGTTTTCTGGACAATCGGCTGATGGTCGGTAGATGACAACATCTCTTGGAACAGCCCTCCATGAAATGCCCGCATTCTGCATACCAAGAACTTGCAGCCTTTGAGCAGTTAGTTGAGGAGCCCATATATTTACTTGTCAACAATCAAATCAATTGATTGTAGAAGTTATCGACATGTATAAACAGTTTACTGAAACTTGATATCTTCTTAATGGTGTGTACATGTATGTACGTGATGCTTGCCTGTGATCATAGCATTGCATATCTAAAATCAATTGATGGTGTGCTTAAAGGGTCGAAATAATCATGCAAATATGTAATTCGGGTTAAAACTTGGGTTAAGTGATACTGTTTTTCATGTATAAAAAATAGTTTCCATGGTTACTTGTTTGCTTTACTGCTGAATGGGTAAAGGAGCTTTAGAGGAAAAACAGTTAAAATAGAAAATAACATCGTTAAAGCAAATCAAAAGAGGTATCGTGAAGAAACATTTTCCTAACTCAAACATTTGTAGCCAAAAACTTAACAATTACTTGGAGTCTGGAAACTACAGATTGAATAGGGTGTTTTCACATTTTGATAATTTTATGTTTTGCTTGAAAAAACATGTCTATGTTGTCTGATGTATATATACTGAACAGCATTACAAACACCCCACACTAAAATGCACCGACGATGCTCAGATATCATGAGTATATTTCAGTCTGACGGGGATATTTCGTATTATATGGGTGGTGCGTTTCTAATGTTGTTCAGTATATATTTTACAAATATATATGAGCTCTATCTTACGTATGAGTCATATTTTCTGTCGAGTCATTGTTGTTTGAAGTATTGTTGTTGATAAAAGCGTTATTATACCATTGTGCACTTTCCTGAAAAATAGAGGGATAGTTGAGGCTGTCACTACCACTAGTTCGCTGCCATGTTCATGTTCATCGATGCATCATGGACCACCATAGACAGAAACACAAAGGAAGATCGAAATGTTTTTATAACAGACAATATATTTATCAAGAACTGCCAATAACTCTGATATAACTATCACATACATTATTGATGTCCATCTCATCTTATTTTCATATGACATTTTTTGTAATTTACATGGTTGTCAGTATAGACCATTCTATGATAATATTAAATTGGAAAATCTATTTATTTCAGCGCTACAGTTCGCTGCAGCTGTATAAATTTCTTTCGGTTGCCCTCGCTAAATCAGCCATCACGCTTTGATATTTGATGAAATTACACTTTGATGAACAGTGATGCCCCCATGTAACAGAATATTACATTTTGCATCGACTGTACACAAAACCATTTCACTGTATTACTTCACAGGTTAATGCTCTCCATTATGCCAGGCTGCCAAAGATGGGGTTTCAATACAAATACGGATACAGGTTGTGGGATTAGTGATGTCCATTGTTACTTTATATACATACACATGCATATAACAGTAAAACCACATGTGACTCTTTTTATGTAAACATACCTTGTGTGACTATTTAACATCATCTATGAAGATTACATTCAAGATATCTGCTTTGAGGTACAAGTTTCACTCACATCAGTGGATATACTTGCACAGCATTTTATTTGGCCACAGTTTCCTATTTTTTTCTGTGGATTTTATTCCAGAATAACTTTGGGTCAGTCAATATATAAATATGAATCAAACCCCCCAGATTTGCTACAAATAATACATACTGCACAAACATATGTAGAGAACACCACATTTTTGTCAGATCTCCTAGGTTGATTTTTCAGTAGTATGAAGCCCATTTCTGGTGTCCCCCGCCGTGATATTGCTGGAATATTGCTAAAAGCGGCGTAAAACGAAACTCAGTCAGTCAGTCAGTAGTAACTACTGCATGACTGTAGATAAGACGAATTTTGATGACCAATAAAAGCAGTCTGTAGAAAGGGGTCGGCTTATCTAAAGGTTACACTTTACTCATTTTTCTTGTTGTAATAACACAACATTGTATCGCTTTGTGTGAACGAACAAGAGAAAATGACTTTTGTCAGTGAAGATGTCAAACTTGAAATTAAGCATCACTAGAAAAGATTATTTAACTTCTGAATTAGTCTTGACCAGTTCATGAATAGTGACGGAGTATGGTTTTAACTCACTTTTAGCAATATCCAGCAATATCACAACGGGGGATACCAGAACTGGGCTTCACGCGGGGAATCAAATCTGGTTTTTCGATGTGGCAAGTGAACACATTCGCTGGGCTACCCCACCTCGTCAGTACTTAAATATTCCACTCAGTTCTATAAGTGGAATCTATGTGATTTATGTTCTGTCTAAGTAGAATCATTTCGGTCAAGTACCATTGTTTTGAGATCTCATCCACAGCATCATTGCTTGGTCTGTTGCCTCCATTGTGATGGATTCTGTTGCCAACTTAGTCCACAACCAACAAATTTTGACATGACTTACAGTAAACTATGGTTCTAACAAACTGAAAGGGACTGCTCATTGTTATTTGTTATTACTGTGGTTCAACATTTCAATTAAGATATATTCTTTGTGGCTGGAACAAATAAATGTTTTTATATCTCTCAGTTGTTTTAAGCATCAATTAACAAGCTTTGTTTGGTTCCTGCCACTTGGTATATATTTTAATCAAAATTGGCATAACGAACTATATCAACGGAAAAAAATAACTGTGCACATCATAAAATTGTATAAAGTAAAATTTAATTGCGTGGCAGGTGCACTTTGTGCGCAATGAACTTACTTTTTGCATGCTTTCTGACACCTGAATTTCACACACCTGATATTGAAAATCTTTAGGGATGGGAAATTGTTCTCTAGTGTCTGAATGTTGTGGAAAACATTTCAACCTTAATAGCTTACAGAAAATTAGCGTATCCACGCTGTTGGTATGCTGGAGACTGGAATGGCCCAAAATGAAGTGGCCAGACTTTTTGGTGTCAATTGAAACATGATGTCATTTCTATGGAGATGTTTTCAACATAACTGGAACACGAGAGATTTGCCTTGTACCGGTCCATCCACACATGATGTCACGTCAGTATGATAACCACATTTGGCTAACCCTTCCAAGGAATTGATACCAGTTTGACTGCTTGGACCATTCCTGATATACATCCCAATCAGTTCCAGGACTGTTTGGAATCAACTGAAGCACAGCATCCGACCAGGACAGCCTGCAATATGTCCAATTGGATTATGGTAGCCTTATTCCTGTGGATACACAGAATACATACAGAAAATCAAAAGAAATTTTAACACTAAGTCATATCTATTCCTAGTGGTATACCTAATCTACCCCTGAGTTGTCTCCCTTGATCCTGACGTCACTGTATTGTTCTCCTAGAACCCTTCATAATTTTTCTGTATGGTCCACACGTATGACGTGCAGAGAATCAGTGAGATTTATTTTTCAATCAAGTCTTCATTTCTTCACAAATAGGTCAGTCACATCACATTCCATATTAACGTTCAATTGCGTTACTATTTGATATTGTATTTACGTGTATTTTCTTGTTTTTGGACTTTGAAAAATTTCCTGCCCTTTTTTGACTAGAACGAATATGGCGCATAACCTATGTCTCCTATGCCAGAAGTTTATGGCAGACGTCGATCCCCACTTTCTATGTGTCTCATTCTTCAAGGATTGCCGTGCTCTATCAGATAGAGGTCTATTATGTCAGATGAGAGTTGGCTTATTATGGAGAAATTTCGTTCTATGGCTAGGAAGTGTAAGTATCTTCATCTTCTGAATTCTCGGGAACTAAGAAAGCCAACACGGGATCGACTTCATTGTCTATTAAATCTGAGCCTAAATCCAGATCTAGGTCAAAATCTAATCATCCACCCACATGGATATGTCTGCCATTTCGGTTTTACTAGCTAGTTTCAAGTCCGATATTCAGGCTGCTATGGATAAGTCCGTACGGGACATGGAGTTCAGAAATGAGGTGAATTTAGCCGGCTATTGAAGCAATTGAGGAGATTTATTTACCCGGCAAGACGGCAGATAGCTGCAATGACTTGGTGGTCGATGGCACGAGCGGGGGCCAAAGTCATTTCCTGACGGAAACCAGGGGTGCTATGACTGGGAAAGCCTGTTACCATGCCCTGGCCTACGCAGGAGGCCGGTCCCCTTCAGGGGGAGAAGCCAAGGGCTTCAGGCGACGGGAACGGAGTCGGTCTAGCCGTCTCCGGTCGAGGTGACCGTAGCTCAGGCTACACACTCCGCGATCTTGGTTCCCAAGAACCAGCCATCCGTGGCGGTTCCCTCTCGCTCACAGCCTGCTATCCTTCCCCTCGGTGGGACGGCCGCAGGACTGGCATGGACTAGATACCGTGCCGAATGCATGGAATTCCTGTTCCGGCTTGAGCCATACCATCGGGTCGGTGGCTATTAACAATGGGCTTGTCAACCCAGCAACCGAGAGCCACGGGCCTGCTATCTTTTTCCATGGTGGGACTAGGCAGCAGGACTTTACGGCCTGGATTCCGTGCCGAGTGCACGGAATTCCTGTTCCGGCTTGAGCCATACCACCGGGTCAGTGGCTATTAACAATGGGTCTACACAGTTGGGATATGGTATCATATTGGGTTAACCAAGTCAGCAACCTGACCTCCTGATTTCATTAGTTACCTTTTACAACAAGCAGAAGGGACTTATAAGCCATCTCTTCCTCATTCATCAGTTATCAACGGAATTTGAATTTCTCACCTTTTGGTAGATATCTACCGTATACGGGACTGGCATAAGTGAGTCAGGGAGTTGTCGATCTTTTCTCCACTCGACAATCTGTTACCACACTGTGGTACAAGAGTCAAAACGGCATAGCACCAGAATAGCTAGGTGAACTGTTAATTCCCTTCAACCAGACAACTGCCATCTGTAAGCAATTCTTTTTGAATACTTTTTTGTATAGACTGCCATGGCTTCTTATGGGAAGCGTTTTTTCACTGGTAGTGCGCCAGTCTGTAGAATGATCTGCCCATCGCTATAAAACTGCATCCATGGTTGATTTCATTCTTTCACGGCACTATTAACTCAAACATTTCTTTATAGTATGTTTTTGAGCATTCACTTTGTGGTTGGATTTTGCGATAATTTTCAGTATTATCTTCATTATTATTATTACTGAATTAGGATCACCATGGCTATTTCAAGACTAGCTACGGTTTACATTAATCTGCTGCCTCACGAGGCAGGGGCAGTTCAGGTAGTCAGGACAAGTGTAGGAACCTGATAACGGACGGCATGTGGTTGGAAACCAGAATGATATCCGGTTCACTATATACAGGCAGGTGACTTTATTCAATTGTCTCTATCTACCCAGGAGGGTAAATGGGTACCCGGTGGGATAAGTCATGTGGCTATTCAAATTTCTAACGCCTCTTGGCAGCATGACTAATAAAAGTTATATGTCAACATTGTGAGCATGTGCATTGTACATGGGAAGGACCTGTTATAAAATTTCATCTATTATTGTTAACAAGCGCCTATTATCCTTCTACTTTCTTACGGATCTTGGGCAGTGTATTCTGTCGTCAGTTTAATATTTTCATCACTCCCATGTTCTTTGAAAACATCTGTCATTTGGTCGACCTACTTTCTGCCATGCGTCACGACCGTGTTTAAGCTAATATAAAACGATTCTTTTCATTGGTTGGTAAATAGGATTTACTGGGGATTGAATGAAGCTGATTGGCCGAGCGCTAGTACATTCAAAATGGACGGTGTAAACATCGTGTTGTTATTTTGTCGTGCGTTACAGAGGGAATTAAGTTTTATCACGTGTTTTTTCAAGGGCAAATTAAAAAAAGTGATTCTCTCATTTGACCAAGGTAGGTTCTTGAGGAATATGACCTCACCTTTGGAGAGGCACTGTAAGGAGTTTAGGCACTGTGTGGGAAATTATTATGTGTTTTGCAAGTCTGCGTTCACTGCATAACGCGGCAGGATAAGTGATCTCCAATATTCATTATATTGTCAAACTAAGACTTGCTTACATGGCTGGGGATAGCAATAGACAATCCCATGTCATCCTTGATAGGATGGGTCTTTCCCCCGCCAGTGCTTCAATATTTGATAGGGATTTCTCACACCTGGTCTCGTAATTATCAAAATTTTGACATTCACAATTTATGAAACCATCTCATGGCATGGGATGATAGCTTTCGTTTTTCAACCGTTCAAATTCTTTTGGGAAAATATTCTTGCAGAAGATTCAACATCACAGTTGTATTGTATACCCAGTTGTTCCAGCATGGCCTACAGCTGTTGTCAGACAGTTTTCTACGTCTAATGCTATGGCACAATCTGTTTAGTCAACTCAGATCCGATAAGTTCCACGAGGCTGCCTTGTATGATGCTAAGTAGAGACGAGTTATCCAGTGTAGAGGAGAGCAAGGAGTCTTGGACTCCCCTATCACCTTACAGGGACTCGCAGTGTGATCCGGTTCTTTTCTTCACAAGATTACCAGTTCATTCCAGATTAAGGACATATTTGCTCCTACATTTTGTTTTCTTAAGTGGGTTTGTATCTTGGTAATACAATCTCTCCCAGAGTCACCATATCAACCAATGCAGGACACATCTCTCAAATTCCTATCATTTAAGACGGCAATCCTCCTAGGTTTTTTGCTTCGGAAGGTTATAATTAGATGATAGATCTGATAGGACAAGACTTTTGTGCCCAATCTGAGCGTTGCGTTGGTAGATGCGGCTTACATTGACATTTAGACACAATCGTTGCAGATTGTTCATTTCGTGCTAAACTAATGTTGATTCTGAGATATCTAAGAATACTATCTCCTCCTGGTTCAAGAAAACCATATCTTATGCATATTGTGATCAGGATCAAGACTCTTGTATGCTCTCCATGTTATCAGAGCCTTGGTTTCATTCATCTTTGGTGGCTTGGTTGTCCGTTCCGTTGGAACAAGTAGTTGCCAGTCGCCAATGGAAATCATTTAACACTTTTATCTTAGAGACGTTGTTTCCTCTCTTGAGGGTCTCCATTCACTGGGTCCTTTAGTCCGCAGCACCTCGCCTCTGCCTGATTGTCTCTGGGAAAAAAAAGTGTGTGTGTGTGTTACACCTAAGCCTAGAATTACAGGATTGGATCAGACACAACCTACAGCAAGCCAGAGATACCATGGAGGGAGAGACTTTAAGTACTATATATATTAGTTGTATTTGATACCGGAAGTGACGTCATGAGACCGGAAGTGACATCTTATTCCGGAAGTGATGTCAATTATCACCGGAAGTGACGTCATAGGACCAGAAGTGACGTCATAGAACCGGAAGTGACATCATATCATGGAATCTGAAGTTTATTAGTCTAATATCCTTAGGGATTGCTTCAAGGATCCGGAATGACGTCATTGTTACCGGAAGTGACATCATCAAACAGGAAGTGACGTCATAGTTACCGGAAGTGACGTCATAATTTTAAGGAATATTAGGTTTAATTACATATTTTGGGATTCGGATAAAATCATGATACATTTATAGGAATCTATCGTAATCCGGATTTATGGCATCAGGGATTATATAATCCCTACGATTACATATTAGGATTATCATGATATCTATTATATCAACCATAACTGTAGGAAGTTAGAAGACTCACCATCTCTGGGAATGTATTCCCTCTGCTACTGACCAAACTGGAGATAAATGATTTATCTCTGACTAAGTCATAGTTATTCTTAGGAGGTTGAGTAATCAACTCTCAGTTAGTGGTATAGAGGGTAGTATCTTCCAAGGGTAACCCTCCTTCCTTACTTGGGATTCAGGCTACCATAATCCAGAGGGAATGTTTACGTTATGATTAGGAACAATTACATGTATTGTTAGTAAACTTACCTCTGGATTATGGGGAGTAGTTCCCTCCCTGTGTCCTCCCCGCCAAATTATCCTTAGAAGATGTCATAGATGTGTTGTTTTTTAGACAAATTATGAAGGGTTCTAGGAGAACAATACAGTGACATCAGGATCAAGGGAGATAACTCAGGGGTAGATTAGGTATACCACTAGGAATAGCTATGACTTAGTGTCTAAATTTTCTTTGATTTTCTGTATGTAATCTGTGTATCCACAGGAATAAGGCTACCATAATCCAGAGGTAAGTTTACTAACAATTACTAACAATACATGTAATTGTTCCTTTTATGTGCCTACTTTTGAGGTTATTGGGCAAATTTAAAGATTCTTTGAATGGCTGCTACCACACTGTGGTTCTGATGTTACCAGATGCAAGAGTCAGAATTATCGTTTATATTTTGCGATCTTGTCTGTTTATAGTATATTCCTGTATACATCAGGATCAGTTATTTTCATGGGAGATATCAAACTTCAGTGGAAACATATTGAAGCGTAATATGAGCCGGCAATATTGTCAACAAAATGTGAATTCCTACTTCATAGATAAAACATATCCTTTGACACATGTTCAAATGTAATATTAAACCAAACATAAGCACCAGAGTATTGACAGATGACAGGTCAGAGTGTCATAGTTGGGCTGATAGCTGCTGGAGCTGTACACATAAATACTTCTATGTTTTTATTGGTATTTCTGTTTTCCGGGTAGCTGGTTCTCAACATTTCTGATGGTCTCATGGTGATGCCACTGTTTGCACAGGAAACTGTATAATCACAGGTTCAATCCTGATATTCCTGTTATTGGAATAGATAGTGAGTGAGTGAGTGAGTGAGTGAGGTTTTAGACAGTTTTTATCAATATTCCAGCAGTATCACATGGGAGGACACCAGAAATGGGTTTCACACATACCCATTTGGGAATTGAACCTGGGTCTTTGGCATGACGAGTGACAGCATTAACTGCTAAGCTACCCCACCCCACCATTGACTGTAGACTGTCATTTTCTTGAAGGTTTGGATGAGACATGCATGTGATGGCATCATGCAGTTATTGCAATGTTTAATAAGTCTGTTCCATCTCATTTCCCAGAATTCTAAATATCCTAATCATTTGTCTGGATTTAAAAAATAATTATGTTACCATTAACAAATAAGCCATGAATCTGAATATTGATGTTGAAAGTTCCTTCTGTGGTACATGGAGTGTATAATTCTTCCATGGTTTTACATATCAGGCAGTCATTTACATATGGCTCATCTAAAATGGCCGACATTGTTTTGTAGGAAGCAAACATATATCAAATGTATATAAACATTTAAAAATCCTTTTGAGTTTTTTTCACAATGTGCTAATGTGTTTATTGCTGCTATATTATTCTTGGGAATATTCCACTCCATTATTGTACAGAATATTTTTCTTTTTCAATGATACATAATATTTATTCTCATAATATATTACAGATATATTTCAATATAGTGGCTTGTCTAATTGTCGTTATCAGAAGTGGTATATATACGTAAAGTGGATTGTCAAACAGCACTCACTCATCCTTGCTGCTGTGATGTTGTGTCAATCAAATATAGCTTTCGCTAGGTTCAGAGACATATTTGCAAGTTTCTTAACCCATTTCACACAGCATTTAACTAAACCAAGTTTGTTGATCTCTGATAAAAAAGTGATTGGCGTATTTATTGCCCTCTGCTTGTTCACATTTTAAATTAGTTTCATTAATATTATAAAAAGTTAAATAACGTAAGACCGCCTCTGTGGTGTAGTGGTTAGAGCGTCAGCCCGGCCCGGAGAGCGGAAGGTTGTGGGTTCGATCCCCGACCACGTCATACCAATAGACGTTAAAATATGGTACTTGTTGGCCCCTGCCTGGTGCTCGGCATTAATGGGTACAACAAGGACTGGTCGGCTCGGAGTCAGTATAGTGTGTCTGAGTGGGGTATTCATGCTTCACTGCGGCATGGTATCTCAGTGGGCTAGCACTATAAAACCAGCTTCAGTCTGGGCTAGTACAAGCAGCTGCACATACACATACACACGCATACACGTTGTCATTTGAGCGAAATATTCTCAAGCACGACGTTAAACCCAATTTCACCTAAATAACGTAAATTACTGTTATGTAATTTTAAGCTAAACTGTGTAAGAGCCGTTCAGCAGATGGCACCTGCTTTATTGTGGTAATATCCTATTTTCACTCATACGTATGTTTTTTGTTTTTTTTCAGGAAAACAATTGATTTGCCTTTGCATGTATTTGTGATTGGTGCATGATTGGGTATGGAATGCATGTGAACACCTGGTGTCATCACTCTTTCTTAAACACCTGCTAAAGATATAGCTGAAATCATATTATCAACTGTGCTTTTAGCGGAGATTTTGTGCAAGAATTATTTTATGATTTTCTTCTTCAGAATTAAACACAGTTGCGTCCAGCCTTTAATGAATCTTTAAATTGTTACTTGTATTATTTGTATGTCAACCAAATCTGCCAGTCTAACCACGTCTGATCCCGTTACACCCAGCATGGGATGCTGAAGACCAATTCTAACCCAGATCTTCACGGGTCATCACCTTCTGCTCAAACTCATTTCATTGAACTAAAAGACCAAACAGTGGTAACGTTATATGAATGGATCATTGAAAGCCAGTGAGGACACCAGGTGGAAAGGTATCACCCGCTACTCGTGCTATTTCCTTGAAAAAGAAAGCAAGTTTTTATGTAGCATAGCAAATCAATTTAAAAAATATTACGTTATTACTGTTATTTTGCTGTGTTGTCCAGCAGTTACCAAAGTAAACACTTTCTGCTCTTTCATCATTGTTTTTAGTGGTTTCCTTATTTCCCAGCAGGATCTTTAGTGGATATATTTTTACACTGCTTTTAACAGAAATGGGCTTCGCACATTGTACCAGTGTGGAGGTATTTAGCCAGCCTTTAGGCTCTAAATTTTATGGTCCTGGGCCTAGATTTTCGAAGCTCTCTTATCGCTACGATAGTCGCATTAGTGCCATACCTTAACATTAACTTACGACTATCTTAGCGCTAAGAGAGCTTCGAAAATCTAGGCCCTGGGGCCTGTTTCACAAAGTGATCATAGAGCTACGACTGTCATAAGTCTATGTTAAAGTTTGCGAGTTAGTGCTATGACTGCTTTGTGAAATGGGGCCCTGGGTACCGTTGTACAAAGTGATCTTAACTACCGTAGTTAGTTAGTCTTAGTGCTAAGGTTGTTTTGTACAATGGCACCCGGGAGACATAATACTGATATGTAGCAATTTTAAGTGAAAGATATGGTAGCACAATGGCAAGGTTGTTCTTCCATCCCATTTGACCTTGGATTCAGTTCCTCTAGCAAGACAGCTGGGAGGCAAAATGGATGGTCACTCTTTTGGCGTGTGCATCTGTATTTTGCGAGAAGTTGTGGTCAACAATTCAACAATACAACAATTACAGTCAACAATATGCAGTTTTATTGTCATATGCAAAAGGAGAAACTGTGACAGGAAAAGAGAATGATAAACTGCTGAGTTACAATGAGCCACCTTTTCTCAGTGTCGCGCTGTGATCTGGAACAGCCAATATACTAATTAAATTACGCTCTGTGGTCCGACATGAATTCTTTTCCTCAATGAGCAATAATTCTGTTATAAAACCAAAAAATATGTTTCAAAAACAATCAGAAAAAAATCATCTCAGATTGTTCAAAAACTGTGATTGCAAAGTTGATGACTAAGTAATGTTTTTGGACAAAATAATGATGGTTGCTCTACTTTAGAGTGAGTTTGTAGCATGATAATGTTAACAGTGGTTCATAAAACTACTTTGCCATTTGACAGCGATCGCCTGAAGTGTCCTCTAATATTTTTCATTAATATGACTTCTTCCTCTTCCATTATTATAACAACTGTATGTCGTTAAGTCAGACTGACAGTTCATGTGAGTGAAATATTGATTTTATTTCACCATATATATATTTTATCACTTACTAACACATATGAGAAATGATGACTAGTTCGTCGTAAAGCTGTTACCTTTATTTCATATTGTGAGTGATGTCACAATGTCAGAAGCTATGGAATGTTGTCATGTGGCAAACAGCTTCATTATCATACAGAGTGGTTCTTATATCTGTCATTTTGATAATCTTGTGAATCGGGAAGAATATTAGTCTGTAGGTTTTCTATTACCCCAATAAAATTTCAAATGTTAAATTTAATGGCTTGATTATAACTGACACCCAATCCAGCATGACTAATCGTTCAGTGTTGAACTGAGTCAGGACAGAGCTGTTACTGTGAGATCACGTGTACATCTTAGTTTACAACAAATACTGATGGTATGATTTATCAGCAGTACCTTGAGTGGGTGAGTATGGTTTTACGCCGCTTTTAGCAATATTCCAGCAATATTACGACGGGGGACACCAGAAATGGGCTTCACACATTGTACCCATGAAGGGACTCGAACCTGGGTCTTCAGCCTTATGAGCAGACGCTTTAACCATCAGACTACTCTACCCCACCTAGCAGCATTGAACACTTGAAATGGCTTAACAGGTGTTGATATGACTGAATATAGCAGAATATAACAGTGGTAGAGGTAGCTTTAATGTGTTATGGTTGATGTGTTTGGGACCATTGTCATTCTTCAACAACTAGTATATCAAATCAGTCAGACACTATTTGCTGAAGAAAACATTTAGTTTGTGATGAGTTATCTGTACAATAACCTCGAACAAGGACTATGTATTGGAACTTTATTCTTAACATCAGTTAGGTTGGAACATAGTTGTATGAAGCAATCCATGAACAGGGCTATGCTGTCTCAATTTGTGGCCCTGTTCATGGACACTGCATCATGGGGAAATCTACAGGTACAAATTAACATATTGTCGAAAGCTGTGGAAACCACACTCACTCAGCGCAACTATGTCTTATGTTAGGGATCTTGTACAGTCAAGTTTCAAGACAAATCTGAGCCTGTATCATAAAATATCATTAATAGATCACTTTCAGCAAATACCTGATATATTGTTTCTTAATTCAACACTTGGCAATATTCCAGATAAATGTCAACACCTTGTTAATAATCACATCGGGACCAGACAAACAAGTACTTGATGTCAACTTGTCTACAAGTGATGATAGATAAACGATTCTGGGAATGATGAGATTCTGAAGAAAGACGTCACCTCTTTTATGTTTTTACTTGTCTTCAAATAGTATCCAGTTTACATTGATTCATTCTGGTCAACCACTGGAGTGTCTGCCCAATACAAACATATTTAGGCTGGAATCTGATCTTCCTGTAATAGTGTTGACACTCCTGGAAGTTTAGAAACAAGTTCAGGACCCCCATGCTGTTGCTGTTCTACAGATAATGTATCATACCCGTGAAAGAATCAGGCGATGCTGAACGTTTTGTCAGTAGTACAATTACACACATTGTGGAGGTCATGTGGTTCTGGTCAAAAAGATTTGTGACTCCTGTTTTGGTCTCACCCTCTGGGTCTGCTGTGGCTAAGATGGATTAGAATCTGGCTCATTTTAACTTTTGTAAAGACAGTTCTTCAGAGAATATTCTTATCAGCGTAACACATTTAATATAGCATCACATTTAAGCTGTTTGAACCATTGTGTGATAGTTTTGAAAGTTAGGTTGCAACATTTCTAGCAGAATTACTACATCAAAAAAGAAGTTGCTTTGAGTACTATATCTTCACTGAGGGCTATGCTGTCTGGCTTACCAGCCCCAAATAAGGATAAGTAATCTCAAACTCGGTTTAAAGTTCTACCAATAATGTCGTGGGCCCATTTCACAAAGCAAGTGTAGTGCTGTGACTGTCATCGTTGATATTGTACATCGTAAACTTAAGATTCATGGCAATAGGATTGCTTTGTGACATGTGTCCCAGCACATATTGGTGAAATTCATCCCGATCTCTCCAGGATCAGGTGCTCATCTCGACTATGGAGCATCTTCTTGCAGTTTACTGTACAGAATATTGATGTCAGGGTTTCACGGAATGACTTGTTAATAACACAGTATAAGACAAAGTTTGTGGAAAAATTCAAAGCCTGCATAAAATTAGTGATGGCATTCACGATCTTCACTTTATGCTGATGTGAGTCAGTGGTGTAGTTCAACACAAACTTGAGCAATTCACTTGGTGACACAAGAATAAGGAACATTATCACTACGGCAACAAGAGTTGCTGTCACACTGTTCAATGCACTATCAGTTGATCGTTTCCGTGAAATATGCCGTGCCATTTTGGTTTGATGGGGGCTAGAGTTGTAGCTCTGAGATTCTAACTCAACGGAACAGGATGGCTTGTATGATATTTGTCCTGGACTTCTTTTAAAACTCACTGATGTTGAAAGTGTTCCGTTTTTGTTTGAGCTGTATAGACTACTCTGCTCGTGGCACTGCATCGGCGCCATGTTCCGCCGCATCCGCTTGGCATGGTGGATCTTCCATATCAGACATATGTTGAAGTAGATCAGAGCAGCACAAGGAATGAAGTCAAACAGCACTGACCACATCAAACGTCTGGCTGCTATAACTTCACGGGTGAACATACTTCGTTCTATGACTTGGAGGTAAGTTACGTTGTCAGCACACTGAAATTCTTGAATGCGAGTTTGCATGAAGATGGGAATGGTGCAGAAGGCACATCCTACAAATATGGCAGTGATACTTATACGAGTGCGACGAAGGGAGATAAGATTCCTGGCTTTGAAGGGATGACAGACGGCCATGTATCGCTCACCAGCCATCACAACAATCAACCAAGTGCTGGTTACGATAAACATAGTGATGAAGCCACCTCCTAACCAATCATAGTAGACAACAGCATCGCCGAGGATGTAAACTCCTTTCAGTGGCAGCATCACAAACAACAGAGCCAACAGACAAAACATAAAATCAGAAAAGGCAAGTGCGATGAGGCCCATATGGGCAGATAACTCCATCTTGGTCAGCGTACGTTGACGTTTTTCTTTTGTTAACACCAACAGGTTTAAGATGTTGCCAACAATTCCGAATGAACAGACCACAGGGATGCCGATGTTCATGAAATAGTACTTGATGGCCACTGCTTGCAGCTCCTCTGCACTCTTGGTGTTGGAGGTTGTGTTCCCAGCACTGTCTGCACTCAGATTTGGACAAAACATCTTTATCTGAAATCAGGACAATAAATCGTTATGTTACTGGTAGATTCTTGCTACTGAGGGAAGACATACCTGCAAACTTAGAAATACATGAGTAGAGTTTTCGCAAGCGAGTAAGGTTTTATGCTGCTTTCGGACATATTCTAGCAATATCACAGCGGGGGACACCAGAAATGGGCTTCATGCATTGTACCCGAGTAGAGTTTTAAACACATGGGCATAAATTCAAAATGTCACCAACTTGTTTTATGAAATAATACAAAATGTATTGGATGAATAAATGGATGATGAAGAAGAAAGTGGAAAATTCAAAAGTTTTCTTGTGAAAAACTTGTAAAATCTTGCTGTGAAAATGATCAGCCATGATCAACTGGGTGACAGCTGGCCTTGCCAAGTTTGGACGTCTGACATCATGGTGAATGAAATATATGCACAGGTAAAGAATTGATATTGGCTAATTCCAGGAACGTGATAATGGACATGTCTACCTCATGTCATCATGTGACTTTTGTCATTACAAAATGGTGTTCTTAAATTCTACTGTTGGTACCAGAATACTGTAGATCCCGAATCTTGATCTCTGTTTTATGTTACACAATATGCTTAGCTATGTTATTAAGTATTACATTACATATTGAAAACTCACTCCACCATTTAATTATTAAGTGGGAAATGTTTTCCCACTAAAATAATAATAATAATAATAATAAATGGATATTTCTTATGAGCCATAGTCCACCCAGAGCATGCTCAAAGGGCTACAAAAAATAAAAAGAGTCACTAGAGTTGATGAGGAAGATATGACAAGTTTGTCAAAATGACCATGAGAATATTTCGCAGTTATAGGTTGTAGACTTTTTTGAAGAGGAAGGTTTTGAGTCCCGATTTGAATGCTTCTAAGGATGAAGCATTTTTATGGGAGTTGGAAGACTGTTCCATAGGGTTGGTGCTGCAAATTTGAATGACCTATGGCCAAAGTGTTTGAGATGAACTTGGGGAACTGAGAGAAGATCTTGAAGATCACCCAAATGACATTGTTTTGAACTATTTACAATGGGGAGGGGCCTTTGTGGGAGACGGGTTAGTTGGAGACGGGTTAGTGGGGGATGGGTTAGAGGGGGACAGGTTAGTGGGGGTGGTTAGTGGAGGATGGGTTAGAGGGGGATCGTCAGAGTATTGAGGGAGCTGTTGGGAATAAATGACACCAAAATATTGTGACAAAGCTTTGGTCATTTATTGTAGGGAGGGAGAGGGGGGAAGGGAGATCCTTAAGACAAATCTTACTGTTCCCAAGTAAAGTAGATAACTGGCCGCTAATTACAGAATATAGGAGAGATGAAACAACAGCATATATCGTATATTTCTCACCTGCAATGTGCCAACTTTGTTATCCCGAACTGGTGACCGACTAGGTCTGCTCCATTATGGGCGTTGTATCTGGAACAAGAAGTGTTTTTTATGTAATTTTATTAAAGTTTGTAAGATATACAATTACAGTGCCATGAGCCAACAGCTGATGTAACAGGTGGCGTGATTGATCTGTTCGGTATGGGGTCATACTAGTACATGCTTGACAGAATTTGTTAATAATGTAATTTGAGAACTTGTATTTCATTTTATTTTAATTTTTTTTGTTTATCATATTTCTAATTGATCATGAGGCAACTATTGCAGGACTTTGTGCATAGAAAGGAAGTGAATGTCTTTGCTCTTATTAGGGGTATGTGAGAGACCCACTCTTTCCAAGATGTATAGGGGGGGTCAGTAGCCAAGTGGTTAAAGCGTCCACGCGTCATGCTAAGACTTGGGTTTGATTCACCACATGGTTACAATGTGTGAAGCCTATTTCTGGTGTCCACAGCTGGAATATTGCTAAAGGAGGCGTAAAATCATGCTCACTCCAAGATGTATCTGTCGGTATCCCTACAGTAGGGGAAGTGGGAGAAGCTGAGGACACCTCACAACTATAGGGATCTTGTACCAAGGAGAGTAGGAATACATCTGCCTTATACCCCATACTGGGCAAGTTGACATTTCAAAAATGGCATTTTGTTTTATATCCAAATATACATTTTGGGTTAAGTTTCTTTCTTGTTACTTTATTCATCTGTAGGTTAAGTACATCAAACATCTTGTGCAAATATGTGCACACAAGTTCTTTGAAGTATTAAATGCACATTAAGGGCCAAACAAATGTTTGAATGGGCCCTTACTGAGCACATTGACTGGGGGTACTGCATAGTTTATGTTCAGTTTCTGGCTAGCTGCTTGATTTTGAATTTGAAGACTTGAATTTATCTAAACAACATGTTATATAATGGTTTCAAGATACTGTAAACAGAATGTATGCAAGAACATTTAATGGATAGTTGGGCTTTCACTCTCAACACACATGTAAGCACACAAGGTTAATAAAGACGGAAAGTGAAAAGTTTGTATTTGTGCCCCTGCTGTCTATCAAACAAACATACAAACTTGATCATTAAGTTGAAATTACCATGTCAACGGGCATACTGTCAAATTAAAAGTATGTGGTTTGTAAAAAAGTACCGCCAGAATTACATGTGACATCAGCACATTACATACATATCAGCCAATACATGTGCACTTTAAGCAAAGGAAACCATGGCAACAAGACAGGAAGTGGGGTATAATAATTATTATGGATTTATTATTTTATTAGAGAATATTGTAGATCCAAATGCAGTCAACCCCCCAAACAAACAAACAAAAAAACCCAACAAAACGACATTCATCTACTGAATCATCAGGAAAGGAGCACTGATGGTAATGAGTTTGGGAATCCCCAATAGATGACACGGCAAACGAGAAGGGGTTTCCAACCTTTACCATATCTAATAGGGTGGTGTGCATGAATACAATAGTGCAGAACTATTTCTTTTACAAAAATATGCGATCCTTTTAACAATATTTAACCAGTCATTCATATGTGGAAGCATATGGGGTTCATGGGTGAGTGAGTGAGTATGGTTTTACACCACTTTTAGCAATATTCCAGCAATTGGGACGCCGGAAATGGGCTTCACACATTGTGCCCATGTGGGGAATCGAACCCAGGTCTTCGGCATGACGAGTGAACGCTTTAACCACCAGGCTACCCACCACCCGTGGGGTTCTTGAAGACATGTCACATGCATTGCATCAAAATGGGATACAGTCCTGTCATAGTCTCATCATTTCCCATCTGTCCGTAATGACCAGTCCGCAGTGCTTCTATTACATGCTTTTAATTCTAAACAATTTCTTGATCAATAGTAAAAGACATTGTTTTGCTTGTTTTGTCAGAATGTCATCACTTAACACTTGGCAAGAAAGATCCACTTTTTCTCTCATATTGACAGGAGAGAGAAGTGACTTAAAGCTTGTCCTAATAGCAACATACATATTTCAGTCATATCAATTCATCTCTAATTGTTTTCAGAAATATATGCTTGATAATTTAGGACCTAATATATATTTGTATTGATAACCGATATTTATTACGGATATCAGGATGGTACTCATTGAAACATATGTGTAACCTTATTCTTGTACTGACTCCAATGTTTCAGGGTTGAAGAGCTTAAAACCATAACTGGCAAATTAGAATTCCCCCAGTTAGAGTAGAGTGTAGAGAAAACAAATTTACTTTATAGTGAAATTATATTTATGTCTCTTCCTTTTATTCGGTCACAAAAAATGTGGTAAATGTGGCAAATTGAAGTCTCATCACTTGTTCAAATGTCCAGTGAGTGAGTGAGTGAGTTATTATTTAACGTCACATCGGCAATATTTCAGCCATATTGTGACGATTCAAATGTCCAGATATGATGTACATTGACTGTTTTAAACAAGGTGACTGCAGTAGGATTTAGATGATTCATTTTCATAGATTTGATTCCAATATTACGATTGGACAGGATTTACCCCAGTTTGTTATTAGTGGTAGTACGGACAATACTGCTCTCAGCACGATATCGATACTGATGGTCAGTCCCGGCCTGGCTACTTCCTCAGTAGCCCCAGAGTATCTCTACACATCACAATATACTGGGAATGTGTCACAGAATATACTGTAATGTATGAGCATCTTCATCTTAGCATTTATGTGTATGATGGCAGAGTGAGCATATATTCCAAGATGTTGTGCTCCTCCTACTGTAGAAGTTGGCATCCATAAATCTTTCTCCCTTTGTTCATTACTAAAATATACATGCCTCAAAGGCTTGATAGGAGACCTATTTTCTGCCTTTCAACATCAGCCAATGGAATGTCCAGGAATCACTTTTCTATTGTTTATAAGCTGTTATTATCTTACTTTTGGGGAAAACTGTCTGAGATGGGATTGGATGGTGACAATATCTGCTATATCACCTGGAGGAGTAGTTGTGTGCGGCTCACATCGGTTGTTGAAATATGAGACTTGCTTGAAGCTAACTCTCTTCACTCACTCACTCACTCAATCATACACTCACTCATGTATGCACTCACTCACTCGCTCACTGGTATCTTCATCATGAAAATTTGTAAAAAAAAAAAAAAATTAGCCATAAGTTTGGCACTAAAAAACCTAGCCCTCTCATTGATTCTCACACACACAAGCTTTGTGTTTTTGAAAGGAGGAAATAACAAAATCATCAGTTTGAACTCAGTTAATCTATTTGAAATCTTTGTCATCCTGAATCCCTCAAAGAATTCTTTTTCTTCAAGTTCTTATTATGAAAACCTGTCCAACAAAAAATCACAATTTCTTCTATTACATCAGCCATGAAGACATCATGACCATTTTGGCACCAACAAATCCTTTTCCTGTGTAATTTCCTCTTATTTCCCATCTTGATAATGCCAACTTCCTGTTGGGCCAAGCTTGAATGATCTCACAATCCACGTCACCAGATAATAAGGTCTTATGCAAAACTGCTCATTCTGTTATAGATCACTGTTGTGGATCACAAAGAGCTGAAATACTGGCAATGTGGCATCACATGTTAACTTTCAGAGTCACTCCCATCAGTGCCGGATAGAGGTGGGTGCTTGGCGTGTGAGAGGAGTGGGCAAGGAGGTGAAGTCTTACATCAGTTGAGTCAAAACCTGTCGGGAATATTATTAATGCTGAAACAAATTGTTGGTTCACATTCCTTTGCTGCCCTTTGCAGTAGTAAACAGGATATTAAATTAATGCTACTTTAAGTTCATTAAAACATCAAAGGGTGGTAGGACTATTTATTATAAACTACTTAAATCGGGGAAAAATTACATCTGTCAAATGTGAAAACCTAATCAATGTAGAATTGTGACAGAGTATCGTTTTCGCTCATTTCAGGAAATGTATTAAAGATACCAAGTTAACTGACTTTCAGTATAGATTTATTATTGGAATTATTTACACTAAGCAAGTGCTATTAAATGTGAAAATAGTTTACTTTATTAACGGATATTATGAAAAGGATATTTACATCTCAGTTATCCAGGTGAAAACCTAATAATTGGAATCTTTTATTGAAAGGATATTAAACACAAATTCATAGACTAAATCATGTTGCCTGGTGATGATGGGTACTGCCCTCTCTTCAACCACTGGCTTTGACTGAGAACATTATAAGATGCCACATGTTTCACCAACTGCCTGCAATCATCCAGACAGTATTCAAACCAAGCAGCCATTGTGGACACAGAATCCCCATGATGTTATCTTGTATGAGAGGCACTAATTCTGCTCTGTAATCCCACATTGACCCAATCATTCTAATCAATACCCAATCCATCTCTTAGAAAACTGCCTATTAATATATGATACAACTTAATACTTTCTAAAATCTCCCCATTTGATGAATGACGAATGTAGGCTGAACTCATGCCCTTTCCATTCTTCACTGCCGTCTGCTCCCGCCGTCTGCTCCAGCATGTGAGGATCCTGCTGTCTACAGAGCAAGTCTAATTGCCTGACGTCTGTCTGTTCCATCTTCATACTTTCAACACATTGATTCTCACATCCTGTTCAGTCAGTTGAATCATTATCTTAAAACATGGTATTATGGATGTTGTTCAATAGAAGAGATCAATATTATTTTCAGGTATCACTAACAGATTTAGATTGATTGTGTTGGGATCACATGAACTTTGTGTAAGACATCAATATCTCCTGCTGTGATGAAAATATGTATGATGGAACCTTTCACTTCTGAATCACAGAGTTTACCTAATGGACTTGGTGACCTCTGTGTGTCACCTCCCCTGACTGTGAGACTTTATTCTTAATATTAGTTACTGGTCTGGCTGGTCCAGACACAGCCTGGAATATTTCTGAGTGTAAACAAAAGAAATCAATTGTTGCTATTTGTATGTTGTTTTCACACATCCAGAACCAGCATCACTTCGGGATTTCCTTTCACATTCAGCTCACACACTGAGATATGACTTGAACATTTTCATACAGGCAATACACTCACTCACTGTCAACAGATCAATATGCTTGTTCAGCTTTTAAGGAATATACAAGACAGGCTGATAATTCATCCCGCTGATTGTTGCCATCACAGAGGACATATTTTGAAAACATTTATAGCCATTACCTGTATCTGGAATACTGTTTAATGAAATTGGGTTGTCAGATTTGTAAATTGTATTGAGAGTTAAAGTAAATACACTCTACCGGTACTTTGCCTTTCTGCAAAGCTGCAGTACTTGAGCACCATTGTCATTTGTGAGCTGTCAAAATATCACAGGATACCAATGGTTCAAGTTTATCAATAAATCAGTAGCAAATGATCTTTGCTGCTGCTATTAACAGATACTTTACTTACTTAAATCTTCTTTCCACATCCCATTGACATTTGCCAGTCATTCAAATTGACAATTTTACTTACATTCTCATCATAAACTGTCAAGGATATTGTTCCTTAGATTCAGATCACTAACATGATTTCAAGGACCAAAGTTCAATGGCTTTTCAAATGTATTCATCATAGTTAATGGATGTAGTTTATCAATTTACAAATGAAACTGAACACTGGCTACTCTGAGGTAACATAACTACGTATGTATGGATTTCCATCTGTATTATTTACAACATTTATTTGTAAATCCATACCATACCTTGTTATATTACCCTCCAACTTCTAAATGCCGATCAAGCATCTACACTGAGAGGAAATAAACAGCGTTTTCAACAACAGCACGGGTGTTTACATAATTTACTAAGACCTG
The DNA here is from genome assembly GCF_003918875.1 of Haliotis rubra. Classification (NCBI taxonomy): domain Eukaryota; kingdom Metazoa; phylum Mollusca; class Gastropoda; order Lepetellida; family Haliotidae; genus Haliotis; species Haliotis rubra. Next base: position 784,061 of record NW_025765825.1, on the reverse strand, counting down.
CCTCTCTTAACACGGAACTGGTCTGTGTGTTCGTTTTGTTCATTCAAGGTGAAGCTCATTAGTTGCTTGATTACTACAGTGGAGTTAACAGCCTTGTTATAGGTAGGGAACACAATTCCTGGACTGACTTGTAACCCTTAGACTTGAACAAGGTTCTAAAGTAATGATTAATAATTTAAATGATAATTTCTAAAAGATATGAATAAAATTGTGCCTCTAACAGACTGGTGTCCTTGTCAGCTTTTCTAGACCTGCCTCTATGAAGGATAGATCTAGAATTACTATACATTCATGGACTTGGCATTGAGTACAGCCTTTGAGCAAGGCTATGGTTACACTTACTCTTTTCTTCGAATTCTGTGGTATTTCCTCCACTCAGCAGACAATGTGTTGGGTGATGATAATGATGATGATGATGATGTTTGTGGTTGTGGTGATGATGGTGATATTTATGTTGTGGTGGTGGTGGTGGTGATGGTGATGATGATGATGATGGCGTTGGAGTGGTGATGATGGTGATATTTATGTGGTGGTGGTGGTGATGATGATGATGATGGATGGTGATGATGGTGATATTTATGTTGTGGTGGTGGTGGTGATGATGGTGATGATGATTCATATCTATATTCAGTACAAAGGTGTTGATTGATAAATGTTGTGGCAGAAACACTACAGAAAAAAATAATCTTTACCTGAACTTTTCTTTGATCTAGTTTGCCACAACAAACCAGATTATGTGCTTCAGAGTGGTTCAAAGCACTCACGGACCATTCATATTTTAGAGCTTGAAATCTTTTAACATGGCTATCAATAGAATTATTGATGACTACAGAAACCTATATGTGTACAGAAACTTGAAACCACCTTCCTTTGATTCCTCTATCAGCCTTTGATGGAATGAACTCTAGTTCCTATTTGTGTCATATTGAAAGGTGAAATCTGAAGGTGTTATTATAACACTTTTGGCTATTTATTCTGTACATTGACATGACATCAAAGGTACTTCTTGGGATAGTAAAATCTGACTTTACCAAAAAATGTATGTCCTTTTCACCTAGTTTGTGTTTTGTTATTTACATTGTATCTATTTCACTTTCCTGTCTTTGATTTTGATATCATTTTCAGAAAATGTTTGGGTGATCTTTTCAGCTTTTTAGAAATAACGATATCAGAGGAGTGACTTATTATGGTGGAAGTTTTGTCTCGCGCTGTTGTTCAGATGTAACAGAATTCTGTCGTTGTGGATTCGATAGGATGATCAAGTTCGCTGACATGGTTGGCACATCATATTGTGTAGATGGATGCTCATGCTGTTGATCACTGGATTGTCAGGTCCAGACTTGATTGTTTACAGACTGCAGCCACATAGCTGGAATATTGCTGAGTGCTGCTTTAAACAACAAAGAAACAAAGAACCGTAATAGGGGAGATAAGTGGTCTCTTGGACACTCTTTTCCTTAATCTTCAGGACTTCTGCAGAACTTTTGTAAGACAATTTATGTTCCTCAAGACCTGCTGGCCCCTAAAATTGCTCATGACATTTGTAAAAATATCTGTCAATGATACTATTTCTGTTAACATTTTGTTTCTAGCACAGTTCAAATCTGTTGTAAAGATTTTATATAGTATCACAGCAACCTACCAGAAAATGGTCTCAGTGCTATTGCAGTCTGTGTTGTTTTATGGGAGTTACGATCATCTTTGTGCTAAGATTAAATGGAACTCAGATTTGCAGGGGTCACCCAGTCATGGCCATTTTGACCTTCGACCTGTGTCTTCAGTCTGCTGGTGATTTGACCAGAATTACTAAGGACATGTCACACATGCGAAAAATGTTTATGTTATGGATTTTAATCAACTGTAAACGAGCAAAATATTAAAAAATTAGAATCCTTCCTCCCTACCAGGTAAGTTTTGATAAAATCTTGGATATCATTGTGATAATCAATTGCATAATCAACCCAATGATAATTAAGTATTTTTATGAAATATGATGGCATTATCAGCAAGTCCTATTTGAGAAAGAGATGCTCGATAAACTTCATCAACCCAACCACCAGGCCTTGTACCACTTGGTTAAAGGAGGGCATGATGGTTTAAATATGAGTCAAACTGTCATTCACCATCAAATTACCATTTAGATCATCAGATATCAGCAATAACGTGTTCTTTGATTTCCTGATCTAGTTCTGTTACTTTGACATCAACGCCTCCACAGTATTGAGCTTTTTAGCCACTTACACGATAAGGGCAATATGACATGAATGTCAGAATTAAAGTCTTCTCATGGCTGTCTATTAATCTCCCCAATTCATCTTGCAGCGCTCTGCGATGGCTATAATTATATGAAGCGCCATTTGATGGCCCAAATCATGCCGTGTTACTTTTCCAAATTAGTTTCCAATTTTAAATTCAAGGTCTTCTTTGCCACAAGGAAGTCAGTTACCATTCTTGATGCAGACTGATATCAGTTTCAAAAGAAAGGAAGTGAAAATGTTATTGGATTTATGTGCTTAACTTGAAGTAACGTCAGGATTAAATGTAATTAGCATAAAACTGAATTTGGATGAAATGAGTTAGGTGGGACTCACTTTATTTAGTAGAATGTGTGTAATTGGCAGCCTTTTCTTGTCACATCACTTTTCTTTCCTGTTAATATTTTATGGCCATGTAGATGTTGGAATTAGTGTGTACCACTGTTTGATCATGTATTGGCTATACTGAGTACATAGAAGATTATCTGGTCATTCTACCATGGTAGATAACTTGTTGGTTGAGTTTACCATGGTAGATAATCTGTTGAATGTGTCTACCATGGTAGATAACTTGTTGGTTGAGTTTACCATGGTAGATAATATGTTGAATGTGGCTACCATGGTAGATAATATGTTGAATGTGGCTGCCATGGTAGATAATCTGTTGAATGTGGCTGCCATGGTAGATAATCTGTTGAATGTGGCTACCATGGTAGATAATCTGTTGTTGAAGTTTACCATGGTAGATAATCTGTTGAATGTGGCTACCATGGTAGATAATCTGTTGTTGAAGTTTACCATGGTAGATAATCTGTTGAATGAGTCTACCATGGTAGATATTCTGTTGTTGAAGTTTACCGTGGTAGATAATATGTTGGTGGAGTATACCATGGTAGATAATCTGTTGATGGAGTCTACCATGGTAGATAATGAGTTGATTAAATCTACCATGGAAGATAATCTGTTGGTTGAGTTTACCATCGCAGACTCAAATGGTGTTACAAAACGTGTTTGAACTACCTGCTACTTTGTTCATTTTGAACAGCATCTGTCTGAGCATCCAGTACAGCTGTGGCCCACACAATAAATGGCAGACTGTCAGACAATGTTGCGTGGCCACATCTGGGAGAAATATTTACGTGCTATTGTTGACAAAAACAAATAACTGCCAATTTCAATTAGTGACTCATTGTCAGATGAGCGTAATGTATTGCAATCTATTCCTGCCCATATTCTTTATATCTAGTTGGACTAGTCAGCCCCTGTTAAGACCTACTTATCCTCCTTCCACACCAAACATCATGTCTGACTGTACCGGTCAGAATAGATAAGCGGCCACAGTTAAACGATGACTTTCAGCAGAATGGAAGGCCATGGTCAAGTGACAACTTAGAGCACAATAGAAGGCCGTGGTCAAGTGACAACTTAGAGCACAATAGAAGGCCACAGTTAATCGTCAACTTAGAGAAGAATATAAAGCCATAGTTAAGCGATGACTGAAATCAGAATAGAAGGCCACAGTTAAGTGATGACTTGGAGTGGAATAGAAGGCCACAGTTAAGCGATGAGTTGGAGTGGAATAGAAGGCCACAGTTAAGCGATGACTTGCAGTGGAATAGAAGGTCACAGTTAAGCGATGACTTGGAGTGGAATAGAAGGTCACAGTTAAGCGATGACTTGGAGTGGAATAGGTCACATTTAAGTGATGACTTAGAGCAGAATATAAAGCCATAGTTAAGCGTTGACTTAAATCAGAATAGAAGGCCACAGTTAAGCAATGACTTGGAGTGGAATAGAAAGCCACAGTTAAGCGACAACTTGGAGCAGAATAGAAGGCCACAGTTAAGCGATGACTTGGAGTGGAATAGAAGGCCACAGTTAAGCGACAACTTGGAGCAGAATATAAAGCCACAGTTAAGCGATGACTTGGAGTGGAATAGAAGTCCACAGTTAAACAATGACTTGGAGTGGAATAGAAGGCCACAGTTAAGCAATGACTTAAATCAGAATAGAAGGCCACAGTTAATCGACAACTTAGAGCAGAATATAAAGCCACAGTTAAGCATTGAATTAAATCAGAATAGAAGGCCACAGTTAAGCAATGACTTGGAGCGGAATAGAAGGCCACAGTTAAGCGACAACTTGGAGCAGAATAGAAGGCCACAGTTAAGCGATGACTTGGAGTGGAATAGAAGGCCACAGTTAAGCGACAACTTGGAGCAGAATATAAAGCCACAGTTAAGCGATGACTTGGAGTGGAATTGAAGGCCACAGTTGAGGGATGACTTGGAGTGGAATAGAAGGCCACAGTTAAGCGATGACTTGGAGTGGAATAGAAGGCCACAGTCAAGCGATGAGTTGGAGTGGAATAGAAGGCCACAGTTAAGCGATGACTTGGAGTGGAATAGAAGGCCACAGTCAAGCGATGAGTTGGAGTGGAATAGAAGGCCACAGTTAAGCGATGACTTGGAGTGGAATAGAAGGTCACAGTTAAGCAATGACTTGGAGGGGAATAGAAGGCCACAGTTAAGCAATGACTTGGAGGGGAATAGAAGGCCACAGTTAAGCAATGACTTGGAGTGGAATAGAAGGCCACAGTTAAGCAATGACTTAAATCAGAATAGAAGGCCACAGTGAAGCGATGACTTAAATCAGAATAGAAGGCCACAGTGAAGCGATGACTTAAATCAGAATAGAAGGCCACAGTTAAGCAATGACTTAATTCAGAATAGAAGGCCACAGTTAAGCGATGACTTAAATCAGAACAGAAGGCCACAGTCAAGTGATGACTTGGAGTGGAAAAGAAGGCCACAGTTAAGTGATGACATGGAGTGGAATAGAAAGCCACAGTTAAGCGATGACGGGTAATCCATTGATGGTGACAGGTGTTTCCTGGCTATTGCCACACTGACTTCTGTTGTATTCTTCATGTGAACAACAACTTACTACACTAGCTTCTTCCTAATGTAGGGGCGGTGGGATAGCCTAGTGGGTAGGGCGTTCGCTCATCAGGCTGAAGATGCGGGTTTGATTCCCCACATGGGTACAATGTGTGAAGCCCATTTCTGGTGTCCCCTGCTGTGATATTGCTGAAAGCTACGTAATACCAAACTCACTCACTCTTCATAATCTTAGGAAATCCCTTCTGAAAGAAGAGTCCATGAACAGTTCTGACTCATTGTGAAAATGTGCTTTTATATTCACTAACAAATAGTGATGAGATGCGAACACATGCACAGCACACCTTCATCACCTGACTTTATCTCTCGGACAGATGCAGCTGGCCATGCCCGACACTTGTCCACGATTATCCACTTGCCCTTTATCTCCAAATCTACTCATTGGTTAAAACCGACTGTTTAAGTTCAATACAAGTGAGATGCCTCCGTGAAAAACACATAGGTTTCCTGCCTGTGTACTTTGTCGTCCAGTTAATCAGCTCCTTCATTGATTTTCTGTCCCCTCCTGACAGATCCTGCCACCTCATCTGCTGACAATGGATTAATGGCTGTTTCTTTGTCTAAACACTGGTGATGAGACCTCAGGACTCGAGATCCTTGTAGCCATTCAGTATTTACTCACATGATATGATAATATTTAGTTTTGATCGGTTTGTTTGTTCTTCTAGATATATTTACCCATTGTTCATTGGGTTTCAAAAACTGGTGAGCTAACATTGTAAAATTGATTCTGTTTTTGAGACATTATGATTTAAACTCTTGCATTGAATGAACTTATTTTTCTTGTTTCTGCCATACATGATATGGTGCTAGGCCTAACTATTGCAAAATTTCACCTTGACCTCTTGTTTTCTTGTAATACTTGTGACGTTACAAACCACTATTTCAAAACAGACTTTGAGGAATTACTTCCAGGTGTTACTCCTGCTTGTCAGTAATATACACCTTGAAATAAGCTATTAGTGCCACCTATTCTATAATAAGTTCATTTATCCCAGACATCAATGAATCTTTTGGAAATGTCTACAGGTGGTGTTGATCTCATGCTGATCATGTTTAGGATTCCTCAGTCTCTTCAGAAAAATTGGTTTGAGACTGTACATGTTTCCTCACATGGTTGCAAGTACTTGACAAGACAAACAACAGCAAACCCCCTAAAAAGCAAAACAACAACATTCCAATGTTCATAATTAGATTCACATGGGAAGCCTGTGTGTCGAACACATTTTGTGGGGGATGAACAAAGATTCCTCTTGGTGATTATCTATCTGTGACGTTTCATCAGATACCTGTTTTTATAACTGTCGTATTTCATCAGATACCTGTTTTTATAACTGTCGTATTTCATCAGATACCTGTTTTTATAACTGTCGTATTTCATCAGATACCTGTTCTTATAACTGTCGTATTTCATCAGATACCTGTTTTTATAACTATTGTATTTCATCAGATACCTGTTTTTATAACTGTGATATTACATCAGATACCTGTTTTTATAACTGATATTTCATCAGATACCTGTTTTCATAACTGTCGTATTTCATCAGATACCTGTTTTTATAACTGATATTTCATCAGATACCTGTTTTTATAACTGTCGTATTTCATTAGATACCTGTTCTTATAACTGCCGTGTTTCGTCAGATACATGTTTATATAACTGTCGTGTTTCATCAGATACCTGTTTTTATAACTATCGTATTTCATCAGATACCTGTCTCCATAACTGTGATATTTCATCAGATACCTGTTTTTATAACTGTCATATTTCATCAGATACCTGTCTCCATAACTGTGATATTTCATCAGATACCTGTTCTTATAACTGTGATATTTCATCAGATACCTGTTTTTATAACTGTCATATTTCATCAGATACCTGTCTCCATAACTGTGATATTTCATCAGATACCTGTTCTTATAACTGTGATATTTTATCAGATACCTGTTTTTAAAATTGTTGTATTTCATCAGATGCCTGTCATGTTTAATGAGATATCTATATTTATAACTGTTTTTTTTCAAATGCCAATCTTCGTAAATGTGATTTCGTAATGTTTCATCAGGTGCCTCTCCTTGTTACTGTAATGATCTATCATATCAGTTGTACCTCAGATTCTACGACCTTGAGGCCACAGGTGTCAGGTGACTTGAGCACTACCTTTTTGTCTTGGTATTTTTTAATTAACATGATTACCTTAAATAATGCTAGGTGTGAAATTTATTCTTGAATTATCACCCATTTCTTCTGTAAAATGAGAAGTTAGGATTTGAACATATTTTTTCAGTTTGTAAATTACAAGTTATATTATCTCCATGAACACAGGCATGAACATATTTCTCAGATTATCATTGATTTTTCCTGGGAAGTGAGGCTGTTTGTTAATATTTTTTATTTCTGTTTAAAAATGAGCATGATAATTGAAATTTGACACACATTAGCTCAAATGAATATAAAATAGGAGAATATGGAGGGGTTACAGTGAAATAATTAGATTAAACTTGACAAATGATAAAATGTAGAGATAAAAATATATTATATAATTAGTCTGTAGGGCAGGCATTAACAGGCTTGAGAAATGTCTAATTACTTCGTCACAAACCCATACAAAATTGTCGGAGACATATCTGAAGACTTGGATCTATGGGGAAAAGCGAGGACGATAAAGCTGGAAGTGTTTCTTGAGACCACTGGTAAAAACCTCTAAGTGTGAACCTGTTGGGTCGTCAAGTACCACAGAGAATTACCTCAAGGCACACATTAAGATGAAACCAAATTGATGATGTTTCTTGTTTTCTAGATTTAATGGGCTTATTAAATTAAATATGTCAGTGTTAAAGTCTAAAGTGAAAGTGCTCAATACTGCAGCATTTTACATGATCAGTTATCTCAGATTGAATGATGGAGTCCACGATGCTTCCTGTCTGTTAAAGGGGCTGCCTGCTGTCAGGTGTGTGCAGCATCCACTGACAGCGCTGAAGGCTATTATTGAAGCCCTTCCCCATGATGTGGCTGGCCTATTATTTCATCAACATAACGCCATATACTCTCTGTCTCATGTAGAATTATTCGTAGAAATTAAAGATTGTTCCATTCATTGTGATTTGTTTTGAAGAAAAACATATTTTTCTATAATTTTAAATAAGAAAACATTTTTTGGGACAAAATATCAGGAGTTCATATAAATTCCTCTAAATGTTTTCTATCATGGTCAGTAAGGCTGTTTCAGATATATTCTTCAATATTGCGAGGAGATGATATTCTATGTTCATGACTAACACTCACACTATAAAGGCACGGTAAGTATATGAATAGTAACTTCAAAATTTAACCAACAATGAAGATTAAATTAGAAACATCAAAATTATTAGTCAAAGCAAATTATAGATAATACGAACATGTAACTTCAGTATATAGTCACAGTTTCTGTTTGATTCATGTTTTGTCAAAGAGGAGTGAGAATTTTGAGAAAGATAATCTGTCTTTCTAGATAACCAATTCTAAATAAAATAGGTGAGGGAATTCATAGGATAATGAATTGGAATATCAGCCATTAGCATGACCCACAAGTCAGAATGAGGAGGTCTATGAGAAAAAAAGATTTTTTTCTAAATTTTATGTAATGTAAGTGCCTTGATGTGAAAGTTGCAGATAGACCTCCTTATGAGGCTGATGTGAGAGGCGGTGTCATTGACGGTCAGAGCAGTTAAATAAAGCCACAGATGCTGGATGTTTCCTGATTGGGAAGCCAACAGGATGCCGATTAAAGGCAAAAACTCTGAACCTGATTATATCTTTTTGTACAGTAAAGAAGAAAGAACATGTAATCAGATAAGGCTTGTACAGACTAGAGGTTACTCACCCTTAAACACCTAACTGGGCCTCTTCCCTTGATATTTTTTTCCGTTTTCCTTTCTTCAGCGCAATATCTTTCTTTTTTATATTTTTTTGCCTTAAATATCCCTGAGCTGGACTAAGTTCTTGTACCATACATAGAAAATCCTGCACCATCTTCCATAATTCTTGTACCATCCTCCCAGATTCTTGTACCGCACTTCCAAACTCTTGTACCATCCTCCCAGATTCTTGTACCACACTTCCAAACTCTTGTACCATCCACCCAGATTCTTGTACCACACTTCCAAACTCTTGTACCATCCTCCCAGATTCTTGTACCACACTTACAAACTCTTGTACCATCCTCCCAGATTCTTGTACACTTCCCACACTTCCAAATTCTTGTAACATCCTCCCAGATTCTTGTATCTCTTGTACCTCCTCCAAATTCTTGTACCATCCTCCCAGATTCTTATACCACACTTCCAAACTCTTGTACCATCCTCCCAGATTCTTGTACCACCACACTTCCACTTCCAAACTCTTGTACCATCCACCCAGATTCTTGTACCACACTTCCAAACTCTTGTACCATCCTCCCAGATTCTTGTACCACACTTCCAAACTCTTGTACCATCCCCCCAGATTCTTGTACCACACTTCCAAACTCTTGTACCATCCTCCCAGATTCTTGTATCACACTTCCAAACTCTTGTACCATCCTCCCAGATTCTTGTATCACACTTCCAAACTCTTGTACCATCCTCCCAGATTCTTGTACCACACTTCCAAACTCTTGTACCATCCAGCCCAACTCTTGTACCACCAAGCCAACATTTGCACAACCCTGCCCAATTCTTGTACCTTTCTGGCCAACTAGTAGAAAGTAAACTCCAGCAAGCAATAACTAGAGGTAGACGTATAACGCGTCTTTCAATAAATGCAGTTCAGATACATGTATGAGACAATGCATAAGTTTCAAAAGTTTTGGGAAAATCATGAAACCAAACCAGATTCCGTTTTTCTGTACAATTTGGTCCATGAAAACTTCCATTGTCAACAAAACCTGTCCCTAGAGTGAGGTGTTGGAAAGGAAGTGCTCAGTGTTATTAATGAAGTGTCATAGGAGCTTGGGAGAAGTGTTTATGTGCTCAATGTTGCAATTCCAATATTCATATGTGTATCTCCTAAAAGTCTGTCACACCTCTGAAACTGGTCTTATTTTCTCAGCACAAGTAACAATGAAAGATTCTCCAGACCAGGAGCCATGAATTATATAATGCAGTTACGATCAGATTCCTCACATGTTTTTTTCTGATAGTCTTACAACATGACGAAAGTTTTTAGCTTGTCGCTATCGGTGGTGATCATGAATAGCTTAAGACGCATTACAAATATTTCCTGTTTCTGTCCATCCAAGCACTGTTGGTTCTGAGTAAAGGGATTACCATATTCCCCAATACAGAATGTTTGAATCCAGGATAGAGCCCTTAATGGCCATTATGGCATAAAGTGATTGTTTGGGTGTCTCATAGTTAAGCCCCTTATTAATGGTCCGGCAGTCAGGATTAGTTCCCTCAGAAGCTATCCAGGTTTCAAAGTGTTTTTAGCATAAGGGTTCGTTAACTGTGGTTGTAAATACCAGACCATAATTAATTTTGCTAATAAGAGCTGAAGACATGATAGGAATTTTGTAATGTTCACATGTTGATTCCATTGATGGGGATTGTCTTCAGATGGTGGGCCAGCTGCTATGAAAACAATGATGAAAGGGTGATGGTCTATGTGTGGGGAATCTCAGACTTAACAAGTATTGCTATTTTGTAAATATTAGGACTTGAGGATCAGATCCTGTTGATCATTCAAAGTTATTCTTCCAACCTTTCAGCTCGTAAACAGAATCCTGTGTCCTGTGTTTAAAAAGCAAAGCTTCCCAGCTGCAGTGGCAGACAGATTGGTGATGTCATTTGAATGTGATGTCATGGCAGTCAGTGATGTCACAATGGTCTGTAAGGCATTGTGATGTGATTTAATCGCAGCAATATCTCCTACTAAATGACATGTGAGATAGCTAGCTGTGTGATATATTGCAAACAATGAATGAAGAGTTGTTGCTTAATGATAGAACATTTTTCTGTCCAGGAATTCCTGGAATTCATTTCCAGGAATTGATGTAGTTGATTGGATGTTACTGTTTTTGAGAAGGTAGTGAGTTGTTCCCCTTCAATGTAGATAAATACAGACAAATGATTAACGTACTAAGGAGCCTGTAAATAATGTTGATATTTAAAAGGAAATAAACCATTCTTGGTTCGTTGTTTGTCGAACGACAAAAACATACAGAGTAAATCACCAGGGTGCCTCTTAGTTTATTCTCCCTGCAGTGTTTTATTGGACAATAAACAACTCCATCATGTACTTGTTAAATACTGATATAACTGCAGCTACCACCAACACTGAGTTAAACGGTCATTTTACCCCATGGGTAGAGTGGGTAGAGTAGTTTATTTCTGTTACAGATGGTATGTGAACTATGCCTCACCCGGCAGGATTAGTGGATGCGCAGAGGTGGTAATGTAGATAACACTAACCTTGTAGAGCATAATGGGCAGCTTGGATTGTATACTCCCTAGGAAGCTGAGATTGCTATGTTATACATTTGCACAAGAGTCACAAAAATAAACACTCATTAAATACTAATTAGAACAATTATCATGCTCACTCATAAATTCCATATATTAACGTGAAGATAGTTGTTTTGGAAGTGGGTACAATGCGTGAGCCCATTTCTGGTGTCCCCCGCTGCGATATTGCTGGAATATTTCTAAAAGCGGCGTAAAACTAAACTCACTCACTAATGCAAGCGTCAGCATTATCCATGTTTCCTGTTACTTCTGGGTGATATTTACATCACAGAAACAATCCCTACTGATAGTCTGAGACTAACAAGTCTACCCTCAAGAAATCTGGTACAATGTGTGAAGCCCATTTCTGGTGTCCCCCGTAATGATATTGCTGGAATATTGCTAAAAGCAACTAAAAACTAACTCACTCACTCACTGAAGAAAAGTGATGAATTTGAATGACAACATTCTTAGAATGGAATCCTAAAGTATTAAGAAAGACTCAAGTCTCTGTATTATGCAGCTTCAGTTCTGCACATCTGAACAGACTCAAGAGCTAAAAAAGGAATGAATATATCTAAGGCTGAAAAGGCTGTTGGATTATAGTTCTATTGTTCTATAAAACAAAGGCTGTAGGCCTTTAACAGTAACTGCATCCTGCTGTGTCTTCCTTACTGTAAATGACCTTACTGATAGTTTTCTGCCTGGGTACGTATACCTCCTTCCACCTGGTTGCCAGACCATGCTGTGAGGTGACAGCTCTGCTGCATTGCTTGTAATGTCTGTTTTGGCTGACCATGCTCAAAAACCTGCTGTGAGGAGCTCAGGGAAGGACTTCCATGTCTGTATCTAATTTTAATAGATGCCATGTTTCTTCTTTAAAATATGCATGTATTGTGCATGACAAAAAATACTTAATCCTGGCTATACTCAGAAGCAAATTCAATTTGGTGTAAAGGGAAAAGTATGTGTGAAAATTTTATGAATCGATCACTACTACTTGTAGCACCCGCCATTCACATGAAAAGGGAAGTATTTTTGGCCTGATGCTGCACAAAAGTACTCCCGCCATGCAACGATGGCCTGTGAACAAACCAGACAATCAAGTGATTGATGAACTGGAAAATCGGATTAGATGATTTGCCGATCAGTTGAAAATGTCCTAATGTTTTTATTGACAGATTTAATTCTTGAACAAATTACTTTTTGAACATAGCATGGCAATTTAGATGAGTTAGTGAGTGAGTTTAGTTTTCTGCCACACTCAGCATTATTCCAGCTATATGGCGGCGGTCTGTAAATAATTGAGTCTGGACCAGACAATCGGAAACCAGTGATCAACAGCATGAGCATCGATCTACGCAATTGGGATACAATGACATGTATCAACCAAGTCAACGAGCCTGACCACCCGATCCCGTTAGTCGCCTCTTAGACAAGCATGGGTTACTGAAGATAATTTTAAATCCAGATCTTCGCGGGTCGCAATTTAGGTAGCTGTGTGTGTATGAATATGAATATACATGATGCTTAAATACACTGTTTCTGTAGTGATTTAGATGAAGTATGGTAACATATAACAGCTGTGCCGCAAAAGTTTCAGTCATATTAAATGGTTATTAATATTTGTCAGCTCTAAAACGTTGTGTAAAGCATAAAAAAAATCGTTATCCATAAATCGGGTCATGTTTTTATATTGATAATTGTTTGTGAAGTGCACCTAGAAACTTCAAGATTTTCTGACATGTCAATGTGGCTATTTACATTGTTTTTGTACTTAAAGGATATTATTGAACCATAATTAAAATATCACTGTATATTAATGTCAAATATATCAGCACTCAATTGGAATGCTCTGAGTTTTGATACGTTAATCAACATTTGTTGATTTATTTAATATGATAAGGCACAGGTGGGGATGTTATTTCTTATCTGTGGTAAATAAGTTCCAAATAATTGTTACAACTGTTCCTGAGTATTACGGGTTAAGGTAGAGCAGTGTAGACTTTGATGGTATTTGGTAATACTCTGTTTTAGTTTGAAGAAAGTTTTTCAATATTCTATATTTTCTTTTTCAGAATTGAAACATGTCTGTTCACATTTCCTTTAATTGCAACACCAAAATTTATGGAGAAAGTTATTGGAAGTAAGTTAGTTGATGTTCCATGTTCTTTTTGTATTGGCGTTATTCTCATATGCAAGTTTTTCATAAGCATGTTATGAGAACACATATCCATCATAACTCTCAGCTGCCTCAGCAGTAGAAAGAAACGGAAAGTGTTAAGTTTGAAGAAAGTTTTTTAATTATAAACATTTTGCTTGTGAATAAGCAAAATTGAATATGAAGTCAGTAATACTTCTGACAGATGAAAATGGTCGAATTGTGAAAAGCTGAATTGTGATAGGCTGTCACTCTACTTAGCAACAAGATTAGTTCCTGTTCTGTATAAGAAGAATATTGTTGCCTCGAGCGCTCACCTGATGCTTCTAGCGCCATTGTTGAGAGAGTTACCATTTCAGTGCAAGAGAGATATTTCAAGACCATAAAAAATACAGTTGCATTTGATGATGTCCAACAAAAAGAAAAATATGTTTCCTGAACAAAAAATATAATATGTATGTGCCAAAAAATAATCCAAGAATAAACCCTGTATTAATATAAATCAGATGTTCTTTTCACAAACAGAATCATTTCCTGTATTGGAAATCCTGTTCTTTTACACCAGATTCCTGTATGTTTGTTCATCTTTCATGCTTTATAATATGTCTGTACTGTTGTCACTCAGATATGTGGCCTAGTGGTTAAAGCAGTAGCTGAAGGTCTGTGTTCAATTCTCTTGATGGGTGTTATGTTGGAATCCCATTAATGAGTGAGTTTAGTTTTACGCCGCACTCAGCAATATTCCAGCTATATGGCAGCAGTCTGTAAATAATCGAGTCTAGACCAGACAATCCAGTGATCAACAGCATGATCATTGATCTAAGCAATTGGGAGCCGATGACACGTGTTCCCATTAACGATTACCTGACAGTGATATTACTGGAATATAGCACATGTGTCATTTAGATATGAATGATCAACACCAGCGAAGAATCAATCTTGATTATCTGCCAAGAAGGATTCCACTGGGTGAAGAGTAAATGAGGACGATAATTATTTGAATTTATCTCTGAAATCTATGGAGACAACAGGTGTTCATGATAAAGGACAGCATCTATTCCTCTACTGGCTAAAGTGTGCTGTATTATACCTTGAATAATGGTTATCGCAAAAAAAACTCTTTCAACTATTGGCTCCAAGGTCTCTCCTATGCCATGTTTTTTGTGTCTGTTTTGACATGATTTAAGTCAAGCATGGAGTCTCAGTATATATTTCAAACTGAATTCTTTTTCTGGAATTCACCAAGGAATAAATCAAATAATGACATGTTAAATTCACTAGTAATGATGAGATTGTACACCTAAATACATTTACCCCATCCTTACTATGAATAATGGCGTCATTTTCCATACTCGTGGCCATTTGCTAGGTTACTGCCAGACACTAGGTGGTAGGATAATGATTCTAATCTGCCAGGGCATAAAACAAATGTACAAGATACAAGATATTTCCATGAAGAAACAGTGACAATATTCTTTGTGTATTTGTGACACTATTAACTGACACTGTCAGTTTTAGGAGTCGTTGTCATTTGTCGGGGACAACACTGAGGGTTTGGTTGTGAGACAGCTTATGTTTCTAGTAATTTGATATTTTATGTTGTTATTCATTTGTATTTTTTGTCAAGCTCTGTGATCCAAACGAATTCCTTTTAAGGTAATAAAGTATTGTCTGTCTGTCTGAGAAAGTGTGTGACCTTGACCAGTCTGATGATCTGTATCTGGTGTTTTACAAGACGATTCCGGTGTACTATTTGATTATAAACACAGCCCAAGGTATCTTCATCAGTGCAGGTAGATAAGTAATTCCTAGGGAGTGTATCGTGGGTGTAATGGTACTCTTCTTTAAGTGGACATTTCAGATGTCTGGAATGATAAGTGGTTTCCTACTCATGTTTCTGCTGAACTGTTTCACCTGCTTCATCTCAAGGTCAAGGACACATATACCTGGAGGAACGTGAGAAAGTGCCTTTTGCCAAGGAGACTAAAGAAATAGGCAAGCTTCTCCAGTAAGCTTGTCCAGGGAATCAAACTTTAACCACTATCTTATACAACCACCCCTTACCATAGAGGTGTGTTCTGATTACTTTGTCCAGTTGTTCTCCTAGGCAAGTCATTTCTTTCAAGTTGTTGGAAGATTATTTTGTGAAATGTCCTGGTAGATTTAAAAAATGTTATATTTTATATGCTGTATAAATGTGAATGTAATGCTATAATGGAGTGCTGGTAATGTTTTTTTCACTGTTTAACCTTCTGTAAACTGTTGTCCTGCAGTAATGTTTTCTGTGACATGCTGAATCATAGCTCAAGACAGACTGTGTGGTCAAGGCTTTGGCTTTGTCGCCAGTACCTCAAGCTTTCCACAACAGCCAACTAGAATTCAGATTTTGGTATTCAGGTCTAGGCTGTAATGGGCGTTTTGTGTCAAGTCTCAATTTTACATGCAAATGGATTCCAATGGGTGTAAAAATAGCTATGAAAATTGTATGACAGCTCACTGTTTAATGAAATGTCAGCAGGTCCTTGTAAGAAGGGTCAGCATGTCCTGCTCTACCAGGAACACTTGCCAATAATTGCATACTATTTGTATAAAACTAATTATGTGATGCTGCTATTGCAGCCTGTAATGATCAAGGGACCACAAGATCATGTGACTTATCTGTGTACTGAGATCTTTCTGCTCGTAAGGAAACATCAAAGAATGTTCATTGTGGGCCACAGAGGTGAACAGATTTGTCTCGAACATAAAGTTTCTTTTACAGGTGACTTACCATAATTGAGAAATACTACTGACCTTGTAATGAAACTAGGTCAATAAATGATAATTTTAACGATAATTAATTTACTTTTTATAAAAGTAAAGTTGGATTTAAAAACCTAAGATTGTCATTGGAATTAAGTTCATGGTGTGTGATTACAACTGAATCCCCGCTTCATCCCACTCCCTTTAGTACTTTTCCTGTATATATTTGCATGATTGGAAGAGAGATAGAACTCGGCTAATGAACTCAGACTCTCTGTCGCCTTGTTTAGACTTATAAACATGCAGATGAAAGGGCCTCAAACTGAGGCCAAATGACTGATCAGCTCACGGTTTCACATGCTTCCAATGAGCTGTATATTATACAGACACAAGGGATTCTACTGAATCAGAGTTTTGGGGATGTTATTTCAAAGGTACAGTGTAAAGTCAGTGGATCAGACATTGATCAAAATGGAGATGGTCAGGAAGTAAAAGCAGTCATGGGATCAAGGATAATTCTATCTTAAGTATTTGATTTTGATAAAGACGTGCATGGACTGTTCTATCTCTGTGTAAACCAGAGCTTGCACACAGACATGGTGCAGTTTCTGCTGAGCTGTTGTTTTCCTTACTATCTTAGACGACGCTTCACATTATTTTCAACCATAATCCACCTTTATGCTCAATGTTATTTTTTTTTAAACATATTTATTCAATGCTTGTAATAAAATGACATGATATTGGAATATATTATTCCTGGTAATTGTTTCAGATACAATTTCTTCTGATCATTATTTCAAAATATGACATTTTAAAAAAGTGAATTACCTGATACTAAGATCTACGAGGAAATAGGAGTTATTTTAGTCTTCGTAGTCTCTGAGGCAAATATACATGGTAATCTTAGTCTCTGCATATATAACAATATAAAGTAAATACTTTTGAAATTATAATTATCATGTCCCGAGAAATATTATCACAATTTTCACATTGTCATTGCTGAAGTTTGTTCATATGCCTGAAGCGAAACAATGTGGTTTTTGACTTAGCGGAAGAATAAAATATTTCCTTCAGCTGATACTGCAACAGCTGGTGTGGCGTGGGCTTATGCTTGGACATGCACTACAGTCCAGACAATACTTAGGCAATAAGTAACGAGTGATAGAGAATGACAGATTATCTTTCCAGATTTATATTAATTACATATCAATATATATCTGAAACAGCCAACGAACGTTCACCAACAGGTGTCACCTCCCTAGGGACTTACAAGAAAAATACTACCCTGTGTCCTCCTTCCTGTATAGGTAATTATGTGAATAAAATACTGTAAACATGGAAAAAAATCAAATCAGGTGTGATGGGAAAGTTTACAGGTGTGAAGGGAGATTTGCAGGTGTGATGGAAAGGTTTACAGGTGTGAAGGGAGATTTGCAGATGTGATGGGAAGGTTTGTGTGATGGAAGGTTTACAGGTGTGATGGAAAGGTTTACAGGTGTGAAGAGAGATATGCAGGTGTGATGGGAAGGTTTACAGGTGTGATGGGAAGGTTTACAGGTGTGATGGAAAGGTTTACAGGTGTGAAGGAAAGGTTTACAGGTGTGAAGGAAAGGTTTACAGGTGTGAAGGAAAGGTTTACAGGTGTGTTGAGAAGGTTTATAAGTGTGATGGATTCAGTAGATTGAGATACATGACATACATCTGTCGAAGTCAGCCAGCTTGACCACCCAATCCTGTCAGTTCTCTCCTGCAACAAGCAGTAGCTGCTGAAGACAATTCTAATTTGAATCTGTACAGATGCCTTCATTCTGATAGCAGGGAAGCTACTGGAGATTGGATAGAAGAAACTCTGAGTATTTCCTAGTGTAAACGTACTTGACAAGAGATGTTGATACACTTCTCGTTGCCAAATTCAGATTGTATTTATTGACAATAACAATGTATCATCCTTGGCAACGTTTAGATTTAATGTATCTGTGTATATGTTGTAATTCTTCCAAGTTGGGTAACAATATTTAGACTTTTAGAATTTACCTTATTGACTGACATTAATGAAAGGTTCCCACATCTAAGTGAGCTGCAGTGATATGGAACTAGTTTTGAATTTCTAACATGAATACGATCAAACAGTCAGTGGGCACTTCAAAGAGTCTTCTGGCACAATGTAAGGTAAATGTCATCTGCAGGTTGTCTGTGATTCTGTATTTATTCAACATATTTTGCTTCTATAAATACATTAAAAACATATTTGTAAAAAGTTTTCTTGGAGATTTATGCAACTGATGTTGCATGGTTGTAACAGTAAAGAAAACATTCAAGTAAAAGACAATATTGACGGACATACGTCTGCTGCTCAGTGAAATGTAGAGGGGCACCTCAGGAAAACAGGTTCACACATGAGAAGTAATGTGTTCAGTTGAAACATAAACTGTTTTCCAATATCTGCATTTAGTAAAATATCAAGCATTTAGTCTCAAATCAATTAAGGTTGAGTAATAATCAACAGTCAAGGAAACCCTGCCCTTTGATCTCGCACACCCACAGAATTGCTTTGATGGTTGAAAGTTTGTTGGATTTCCTGTCTGGTGGTTTCTGTTTGAATTTAACAAAGTTGTTGGGCATATTTTGTGTTTTTCTTTGAACTGGAGAAAGTGTGTTTAAGATTGATTTTGAGTTTCATACTCTGATGTACTAAGCTGCTGGAATTCACTGTGTATCTTAGCAAAATGCTACATTAACATTTGTTTTCTGTTTACATGCATCAAGGGTCAAAGTGCTAGTACATTTCTCTTCCATTCCATTGGTCTCTATGACCCTGCTGCTAAAGAGAGTTCAATAACTCTGAGAGGTCAGCAAGTTTCATTTAGTGGTATCCTCCCACCATGGGTACTTGGGTCCATCTTTACCCAACTGGTTATAGTGTACTTGAGTACCAGTCACAGGCCTTGACCACAGCGTACATCTTTGTGGTTTGTCTGTAGACAGCGTACAGACACAACAGCTGTTCCACAGTACAAGGGCCAGACTCTAATTACTGATCAATTAGGACTCTTGTCTGCATGCTCCACAGTGTGGTTCATCAGTATAGGGCTTCCCTCCTTATGAAGCTGACACATTGTAAACGAAACACTGTTCCATTTTATAATTCACATGACAATCCATTTCCCATGATGGATATCGCTGATAGAACTCGTTCAACAATGTACATGTCATGAGACTATCCACCGTATACTATTTCAGTAATTCATTACATAGAAGAATTTCTTCCTAATTAAACCATAAATACTGTAATTAGGTGAATCAATTTGTTCATTGATCATTAGAGTAATAGAAATCACCAATCATTATGCCTAATAAATCAACAACATGGGCATCAATATTGATCTTGACCAAATTGGAAAGAAGGAATTAACAGTCACAATAGAAGGAAATATGATACATTTTCAGAAATATGAAACATCAGTGCCAGAGGATTAATGAGAGTCAATTATCTACCAAAATAAAACTTAATCGTTCATAAAACCAAAATAGCATTGAAAATTTTAGGATCAGAACGCTAAAAGGCAGTAATGGCCCCAGAAACCTCATGAGAAAGGACTAATAAATGAATTTTGTCAAATTTTATGTATTTTCCTTAATTAGATATGAATAATTAGCAGCAAAACCTTTTCCATAATTGTAAAAGTCGAAGTGACAAAACTCTAATTATTGAACCTCTGTTATGAAGGCAGTGAATAATTCACATATATCATCAGCATGTGTATACGAATAAATCTTAAGGGGAAATGACACCAGGTGTTCACAAAATAGGTGAAATTTCTGATATTTTACATAAAAATGTAATGTCCTAATTAATTAGGTACATTTGTATTTTCATTGATTAAACCATTCATTATAAGAATGCTTCCTCTTTACAGTGATTATGGATTTTGTGTCTTTGGTTTGATTTAAAGGAAGTAATTATAGTGGTGCTCGAGGGTATGTGAATTTATTGGCGTTATTAAGTTCAAGCAAGGAATAATGTCAAATATGTCATAAAATAATGAATATCATATGTGACAATTCAGGCCTGTTATCATCAGTCTCACTAATGATTTATCATTTCTTTATTGATTTTGTTATAAAGGACTATACTTTTCAATAAGTGCCTCGAGCAGTGTCCTAGATCATTATGGAATGCAGTACCAACTATTGTTATCTCACTGTTGTAATTCCTAAGCTGGCTTCTTGAATTCTTGACAGGGTTAGAAACGTCTTCATTCAGACCATTCTAAACATCTAGTCTCTGAATTGAACATTGAACATATTATGCAGAAAAAGCAGTTCTTAAATGATTATCATAAAATATAATGAAAAGTAGCTCTGAAACTGTATTCCTTTTCCTGCAACGTGCAGGTAATCTAGATTTTCCACATATTCTAAATTACGTGGGCTGCATTGGGTATATCTGTTTCAGGGTCTGTATGACAGACTAAGGCCATTCCTGAAGCTCCATCTCTGTTGACAAGAACATTACCTCCAAGGAATCCAAGAACATCACCTTCCTGACTATCCCAAACAATTACAAGCAACAAAATGCTTCCAGTAATGATGAGAAATCTCTGCTAACATTCCCTCCTCAGCAATCTACCAATGTCACCTCCTTGAATAAACCCACAAACATCACCTCAACATTTCAAGAAACATCACTTACAAATTAGAGAACTTACCCTTTTGAACAACAAAAAGCAACAATCTAAAGAAATCACAAACAACACCTTAACTGTCATAACAGATTCTAGTATTTTTGTTGAGTCCCATCCGGGATTCGAACCCACACCCTCAGAGTCAGGCTCGTAATGAAGCCAGCCATCTAACCCACTCAGCCATTGTGGCTTCCACAAAAATGGAAGTCAGACACGTGGTAGTCTAAACCACAGACCATAGGATTGATTACTGATTTTGTGTGCTTGCGATTTGGTCTTCCCAGAATTTGTTGACGTCCTGTACCTTTGATGATACTTCATGTCCACATGAAGTGACCAACAACGTGTTACATACAACATTCAGGCACAAACTGCAAGTCAATTTCTTCTGAATCTAAAACATCAATGACAGAAAATAACCAGTCTCAATTATCCATCAACATATTCCATATGGTGTAACAGGCAAACTGGCAGCGGAAATTGTGCATGTGGATCACTGGTAATCAGTGGTGGCACCAGGTGATGGCAAAATGGTAAGAATTCTTGCATGATAGTTTTGCAAATATCAACCTTTATTGTGATCATCTCATATTGACAATTATATCCCTGTTTACAGATTAATGTGAAGTGCACATTGATCCTTGTGATATTACCCATACAACTACTTGGCATTATGAAATCAACATTTCTAAGGCAATATCTGCAGTGTCCAGTGTTTCATTGATTCAGTGCTGGTTGAGGCCATCCTCCTGCTGATCATGGTCTGATTAGATTAGTGAAGACATTAGTTGAGAGTGAGTTATCTTCCCAATCCAGATACTTACTAGATTTGGTCCTATCAACATTGGTTAGTATGTGTGCGATAATATGATATCATTAGTGGTTTAAGATAAACTGTGGTTCTTCTAACAAGAAACATGTTGCCAGTAATCGAAGAGACACTGCGTTGAATGTTTATGTGCCTTGGATTAATTTGACAAACATTTTCTGGGCCATAATAAGGAACATTATTGGACATGCAAGGAGGGAAATCGTTTTTACACATTTTTGTCTTATCAAAACTCTCCATAATTACCAGCCTATGAAGAATATAAATATGTGTCAAACACTTTGTATGTGCCTTCTAATGAGTCAGTTCCTGAACTATGTTACATTCCCTTTGGTCCAGCTGTTACTGTAATGCTGAGACTTGACTATTCAGGCTAAAACCGGTCTTCAGCAGCCCATGCTCAACACAGGCAGACACTATTCTTGTTGTGAGAAGCAGCTAACAAGATAGGGCGGTCAGGCTTGCTGACTTGATTGATTGTTTTTTGTATCCAAACTGCATAGATTTACGCTCATAATTGCAATCACTAGATTGTCTGGTCCAGACTGGATTATTTACAGACTACCATCAAACATTGCGGCACTTGTAGCTCAATTATTGTCGAGTGCATGTTAAACAAATACGGTAATGGTTATTGACAGTAATGAAAAAAAGTTTTGGCATTTTCACAGGTTTTTCCATCTCACTGTAGCTCCTTTTCAGCTAAATGTAGTTGTTTGTTTCTGTCAAATTATATATTATTCAGTGACCAAGCATTAGTGTCAACATGTGACCTTTGAGGATATTTCAAGGTCATTCATCAAGAGACTGAGGTGTCTCAAGGGTATTATGTTTGCGGGATGTGACCTCTGATTTAGGGAAAACTTATCCTTGTGAGTGTTGTAGAGAATGGCTGACTTCACAGGTAGAGTGTTTAAACCAGGAGCTTCTAAGATGAAAGTTGTTTAAATATTGTCAAGATATCATGTGGAATATTATCTATAAATTCAATTTTCAACTTGACAAGTGGAGAGTGAACAGACACACTGCTTCAGAGTTCCTAATTTCCTTCTACATGAAAACATATGATCAGGATTACAACATTCAAAGCCTCAGTTAGTTTTCAAGACATTTTATGGTGGAGGTGTGGAAACTTATCCTAGTTTGATACATCACTGACTAAAATGAAGATCCGGGCTAGAATTGCTCTTCAGTTACCCATGCTTGTCGTAAGAGGTGACTAACGGGATCAGGTGGTCGGGCTCGCTGACTTGGTTGACACATGTCATCGTATCCCAGATCGATTCTTATGCTGTTGATCACTGGATTGTCTGGTCCAGACTCGATTATTTACAGACCGCCGCGATATAACCGGAATATTGCTGAGTCTGGCGTTAAACAACAAACAAACGAAACAAAACAAACGCCAAATATGATTTGTGGCACAATTCACTATTTTATCTTATAGCAAATGTTCTTGTGTTTGTTCAGGTGAACAATTGACTTGCCATTGCATGTGTTTCTAATGGTTCTCATCAGTGGAGCAGGATATGCCCTTGTATTGCAGGTATGGAAGTTAAAACTTACTACATGGATGATCTTGGCATTGGCGTATCTAATCAATGTGCACAGATCCAATTCCGATCCAAGTTTGAACACACCCACCAGGGTAGAAATATAGAATATGTGTCATATTTGCTCTTTTCTCAGCCACTTCCATGTTTATATGACTTGGTTTATGAATAACAACTTCGTTTTTATTCTTTATCACAATATTTCAGAGCTAATTTGTGCTCCTTCATTCACCTGATTTATGTTCGTCCTTGAAAAACTTCATTTTCATGTATAATGAAACTAGACTCCTGATTTCTTGTCACTTTGTGGAGACTTTCCATAGATGATGTCATAATGATGATGTCATACTGGGCTATGACATCACACAATGTGGCTATTATTCAATGATGTCATAATTGTAACAAAATGTTGTAGCACCACTCCCAGTGGGATTGTCCACAAACAATATTTTATATATATAAAATGAAATTTATTCCTGTTTTATTTGTCATATGTGACTGTATTTTTGACAATAGGAAATTTAGTCTTGGATTCGTTGCCGCTATGCTTCATACAGTGGATATATGTATTCACGTCATGTCATGAGAATATGCCAGCACATGACAGTTGCACATGACACAATCATACCAGTAGAAGTTATTACCCTCATAGCATGACCTCATTGCCATCATAAAAACTCATTCAAGTGCAGATGTTAATATGTGATGGAATTTGAAATTCTGTATCTTTGAATCAAAATTACATTTTAATGATCACAGTGATACGAAATTTATATTTGGTTCAGTAATTAAAAGATAGAATCACATTTCTGATCTGTTTAGCGAATGTACATATCAGCATACCAAGGTTGTATTCCATTATGAAACATTTGTGAAAGCTGGTTCAAGGTTGACTGTCAGTCAGTTTCAGTTTATTATCTTTTAATTCACATCTCTTTTAATTGCTTTCAGTACTTTCATGAATTCAGTTACACAGATAAAATAATAGTAATAACTGATCACATCTCATGTCCACCTATTTCCAATGTTAGCTGTATTTTTTCCATTTTACATGGAGATGTGATGAACAAAATGTATTTTTCTTTCAGTGGCCAAGTTGGCAATGATAATGTGGGAGTGAGTAGTGTTAGGATACAATGGTTGTCGGTTTGACTCCCAGATTTCACCTGGTCCCCCGCCCTAACTACTTATTTTTGTTGGTTTCAATGTATATTGAAGAAGTTTTAAAATCCAATAAAAAAAGTAGATGTATAATTCATTACCATCCAGGTTTTTCAACAAATAAAATCTGTGAAATAAATTTGAAATATGAGTTAAATTTTGGAGGAACAAACACAGCAATAATATTTTTGAAGTTTGAGAATTGATATATTGTGGCGATAGTGTTTTAGGTCACAGATTTTATTGTTTATTACGCCTTTGAATGACAGCAGAAGTGGTTTTGAAATCAACTAAGATCAACATGCTCTGTATTTTTTTAGTCCTGGTGAAGGAATCTGTGGCTGAAGTTCACTTAAGAAATATTGTGAGTCTGATCTGGGGGCAGAACAAGTGAACTTTCGTGATTCTCAGACAACTAAAACAGTGACCTTGAGCAAAGTAAATTGTTTGTTAAGGAGATTCTGATGTTTGAAGCTGTTTGTCTACACTCCTTCAGGAGGTGGCCCCTTGTATGATTCTATTCACAGCTTGTCTACAGGGGAACAGTACATGTTAAGCGCATACAGGAGCAGTTGTTACAGGAATCTAACCAGACTAATTAGTTTGTGGCAGTAGAAAATCATGATGAAGCAATACAAGTCTGAATGTATAACATCGACATATGTATCCATACATCATATTGAAATACCAAAAATATTGATCAATATGCCATCTTGGACGTATCTCACCCGAGGTCACCACGGTGAAATCTCAGGGTAGATTGTGATTGGGCATCTGAAAGCAGTTCAAATTTTTGTTTGAAATGTAATCTCAGTGAGCACCAATGGCACAGGCTTTCAACTTTTAGTAATTTCTTAAATTGGTATGTTGAAGGAAGGATTATAACTTTGAAGTTTTATGTGATACCAAGTATAGGAAGTAATTGGTAAATAACATGCTCTGATTCTAGACTGACAGTAGATTTGATAGTGCTAAATTATATTTGCTCTCAATGCGTTAGCATGATTGAGGATTTGAACGTTGAATTAAGCACTATATTTAGTGTCTTAGTTGATCAAACGTGATAAAACCAGGATTTCTCCGAATGTGGATTGAAAGTGTGTAGAATGGCCCCCTGGATCGGAAGGTAATTGAACATTTGTGATTGAACGAGTGAGGGCTCATGGTCCTAGACCATTCTAAATGAATAGGAGCTTGCATGTGCCACTGACTGATAAGTTGAAATAGCTTGTTAAATGGAATTCAAAAAGCCCAGAAAGTTGTCTTGATGTTTCAAAGTGAATGGATTCCTTTCATGATAAGTATCATGGCCAATATTTGAAAACCGTGTCATTTGTCATTTCAAATTCATTTCACGTCCATTCTTCATTGCATTTGATTAAACTTTCTCTAAAAGTCCTTCTTTTTTCATTCTCTTACACTAATGTAATGAACTAGATGAAATATATTGGGGCTTATGCATACATAGAGACATGAAAACAGCAAATGGTGTAATTTTAGTACCCAGAGCATTTTAGCTTAAAGTCGGAGGCATTAAAGTGGAGCACACAATACTGTAGGTTTCTGATCACCGTTCTCATTGCTTTAAGCTCCTCCCATGGGAGTTTCAGGACACAAAGTCTCTTGTCTCACACATACCATACAGACCCCTAGATAGAAATAGATGGAATGTACCACTCTATACTCCTTTGGAAAGTAAGATTTTTTCAGTTCTTGCAAATCTGCCCCCTTGGGGGTCTAGATGTGCATTACATATATCTGGGTGTTCACAACACTTAAGTTATAATGGTAATGCTTAGGATCATTCATACTCAAGTGTGTCAAAAATGGAAGAACTTTTGATGAATTTTCATGTGATCATTGTCAATTCAGCATTAACTTTATAATAAGGAATGAACAGTAGATTTGATAGTGCTAAATTATATTTGCTCTAAATGCGTTAGCATGATTGAGGATTTGAGCGTTGAATTAAGCACTATATTTAGTGTCTTAGTTGATCAAAGCGTGATAAAACCAGGATTTCTCCGAATGTGGATTGAAAGTGTGTAGAATGGCCCCCTGGATCGGAAGGTAATTGAACATTTGTGATTGAACGAGTGAGGGCTCATGGTCCTAGACCATTCTAAATGAATAGGAGCTTGCATGTGCCACTGACTGATAAGTTGAAATAGCTTGTTAAATGGAATTCAAAAAGCCCAGAAAGTTGTCTTGATGTTTCAAAGTGAATGGATTCCTTTCATGATAAGTATCATGGCCAATATTTGAAAACCGTGTCATTTGTCATTTCAAATTCATTTCACGTTCATTCTTCATTGCATTTGATTAAACTTTCTCTAAAAGTCCTTCTTTTTTCATTCTCTTACACTAATGTAATGAACTAGATGAAATATATTGGGGCTTATGCATACATAGAGACATGAAAACAGCAAATGGTATAATTTTAGTACCCAGAGCATTTTAGCTTAAAGTCGGAGGCATTAAAGTGGAGCACACAATACTGTAGGTTTCTGATCACCGTTCTCATCGCTTTAGGCTCCTCCCATGGGAGTTTCAGGACACAAAGTCTCTTGTCTCACACATACCATACAGACCCCTAAATAGAAATAGATGGAATGTACCACTCTATACTCCTTTGGAAAGTAAGATTTTTGTCAGTTCTTGCAAATCTGCCCCCTTGGGGGTCTAGATGTGCATTACATATATTTGGGTGTTCACAACACTCAAGTTATAATGGTAATGCTTAGGATCATTCATACTCAAGGGTGTCGAAAATGGAAGAACTTTTGATGAATTTTCATGTGATCATTGTCAATTCACCATTAACTTGATAATAAGGAATGAAGATGTTTTGCAGTTTTCTTTTTCAGTAGGCTTGATAGTATCTAGTCAAACTTCTAAAACTCCAGATGAATCTCATTAATCATGTCATGCATATTCATTCACATTTTCTCTATCTATCTTAAAACGTTTGCCCGTCACACAGAAGACCCGAGTTTGATTGATTCTCATGTTTTTCTCTATCTATCTTAAAGTGTTCACCCATCGTGCTGAAGACCTGAGTTTGATTCCCCACATGGGTATAATGTGTGAAGCCCATTTCTGGTGTCCCCTGTCATGATATTGCTGGAATATTGCTAAAAGTGGTGTAATACCATATTCACTCACTCACTCACTCATTATCTTACTTGTGTGACACCACATCACCAATTTTATGGGTGTGTCTTAATAGGGGTGACTATGGAGGGGAAACAACTATTGCGATAGCGATAGTCTATTGTGACCAATTATTGCAATACTATTGCAATAGTTTTTTTCTTCTTGAATTGTCTCATTTGAAGTCATTTCCCAAATGTATAGTTTTTATGAAATAAAAACAAGTTGAAGTAGTTTCAGTCTCTTTTAACCCTTTCCTTTCAACAAACTTAAGCCGCCACAACGCTATGAGTCCCCAGAAACCGGAGATCCGAGTTAAGCGGCCAGGCAGTAGTCACGCCAAAATGAGACATAGTTTTAGGAACCTACCTGACTTATGATTCATATATTAAATCTATCACAATTCACAATGTCTTAAAACACTGTATTAAATTTCAATTTATCATATATTATCAGCAGAATTAAAATTATAAACGGAAGTTATTGAAAATAACGATTCTCGGACACATGCTTCGCAGCTGGTCCACAATAACATTGTCAAAGAGCAAAGTAACGATGTTTCGAGGAATTCATTAAATAAATTGAATAAACTAATGAATAAAATCAACAACAACATTCATAAAAGTTGTCAAACGCGTATTATATAAAATTACTATTTCCATCTTTTTGTGCGATCATCCAAGTCACTGACAAGTGACATCTCGGCTCACTAGCCTCAATCTTCACTACCGGACACGATGTTTAATGCAAAAATATATACATGAAGCATGTTTGTCACAGGTCATAACCTAGCACGGACGTCCAATAAGTTCCATAATTTACGATAGGTAGCGATTTCTTGCTTAATATCTTCAGAATAGCATTATTTTACCCAAAACTTTGCCTAAATCTAAAAGTTTTCGCTTACATAGGACGGTATCCATTGCCGTAATATGATTGGCTGCCTTAGGTCACGATGTCTGATTTTGACCAATCACGACTTTATAGCAGACTGGCTAAAAAGCCGCCATTAGAAACCAATCTTTATCCAATAAAATCGCTTCTTACAACTGTGTAAATACTCTTGGCAAGGGTACAGTGATATTGTTGATGTTGTCTTTCGAACAATGCCTGACATCAAACGATTACCAGCATGTTATTCATCATGAAGCTTCAAAACGGAGGTATTTTCCGTTGTTATGTCATGTTACCAAGCGGAATGCCACAGATATCGGGAAATAGGCTACCATACATATTATTTAAGAAATCTTTTATAATAATTTTCTGATGACGTGAAAAATGAAAATATAAAAGAAAAAGGCACGGGCATGTTATGACATGTTACAAATGGAAAAAAAATCGCCATATTTTTTGCTTCTTTCGTGGTTTATCTGGACGTTATAAATGTAAGCTTGCACTTTCATTCAAAAATACATTTATTTAAGTTGTAGTTGTATTATTTGAATAATATTATAAAAATAATCTTCATATTTATCAACAGTAGGATTAGATCTTTTAAATGGTGTATGGGATGTAGTAGCAATAACGTTTTGCAAGCTTATAATTTCCTTCATAAACATAGGCTTCATCTATGACCTCAGGGTCTCTGGGAACTCGGTGTCATGGCAGTAAATACCTCTGGTTGACTGGTGTTGAAAGAGTTAAAGTTGACAAGAAACTTGAAACCCAGATCAAGTTAACAGTTGAAACATAAACTCAATGAAGCTGCAAGTCTGCACCCAAACATCCTGTATTTTGCACTGTGCATTTATCAACGGAAGTCAGTTACTAAACTATCGATAGTCACACATACTATAGCTTTTTTGTTACTACCATCGATTAATTGCTATCATAGACTCAACAGTTGCAATCCATCGCTAGTTCGATGCATCGTTACAGCCCTAGTCTTACAGGCACTGGGAGTTGTCTTCCCTTACCATAGTTCGATGCATCGTTACAGCCCTAGTCTTACAGGCACTGGGAGTTGTCTTCCCTTACCATAGTTCGATGCATCATACAGCCCTAGTCTTACATGCACTGGGAGTTGTCTTCCCTTACCATAGTTCGATGCATCATACAGCCCTAGTCTTACAGGCACTGGGAGTTGTCT
This sequence comes from Haliotis rubra, assembly GCF_003918875.1. Classification (NCBI taxonomy): domain Eukaryota; kingdom Metazoa; phylum Mollusca; class Gastropoda; order Lepetellida; family Haliotidae; genus Haliotis; species Haliotis rubra. Next base: position 754,011 of record NW_025765825.1, on the reverse strand, counting down.
TCCCTTACCATAGTTCGATGCATTGTTACAGCACTAGTCTTACATGCACTGGGAGTTGTCTTCCCTTACCATAGTTCGATGCATCGTTACAGCACTAGTCTTACAGGCACTGGGAGTTGTCTTCCCTTACCATAGTTTGATGCATCGTTACAGCACTAGTCTTACATGCACTGGGAGTTGTCTTCCCTTACCATAGTTCGATGCATCGTTACAGCCCTAGTCTTACAGGCACTGGGAGTTGTCTTCCCTTACCATAGTTTGATGCATCATACAGCCCTAGTCTTACAGGCACTGGGAGTTGTCTTCCCTTACCATAGTTCAATGCATCGTTACAGCCCTAGTCTTACAGGCACTGGGAGTTGTCTTCCCTTACCATAGTTCGATGCATCGTTACAGCCCTAGTCTTACAGGCACTGGGAGTTGTCTTCCCTTACCATAGTTTGATGCATCGTTACAGCACTAGTCTTACAGGCACTGGGAGTTGTCTTCCCTTACCATAGTTCAATGCATCGTTACAGCCCTAGTCTTACAGGCACTGGGAGTTGTCTTCCCTTACCATAGTTCGATGCATCGTTACAGCCCTAGTCTTACAGGCACTGGGAGTTGTCTTCCCTTACCATTAGGCTTCTGTATTTTCTACGTTTTTCTCATTTATCTCAACCAGTAAAATGGATAAAAAACAGAGTGTTTTTCACTAATTGTGATACTGTTTTATGAAATTTTAAGATTTAGATCACTTTGTTATGGCCTTTATCGTAAGTTATGATGTAGATCAAGTCAATAACTTACAGTTTTTCAATAAATAGTAATGAAGATCAATGAGCAGTGACCTGTTTTTCATGAGTATGCTTATGTAGGAGTCTTTTTTTATCACGTCAGGGCATAAATTTCCACAGCTGTTGGGTGGAAAAATGCTATTTATAATTTCAAGTTGGAATGGAAATTTCAGGACTGGCAGAGATGGAACCACAGAAAAAAAAGAAACAGGCAGCCTGACTGTAACATTTCCAGGAAGATTAGAATCTTGAAGATTCTTTATTCCAAGGAATGAAAATGGGCCTAAAATACACAGTGAAGCTTGTCAGTACCAACATAGACTACGTTATATTAGGAAGGATGTGATATTATCTTAGGGTTTGCACAAGCTTAAAAAGCCTGAACTTTGACCTTAAAAGGCCCTGAATTCATTTTAGCCTTGAAAAGGCCTTAATTGCCAGTGGTTTGCTATAAAAAGGCCCTATATTTAGCAAAATTTGTCAAGTTGTGGTTTTACAGAAAACTGGTACATAATAAAAATACCTTGCAGTGACAGGGGTGTTAGTTCATATCCACTGCAAAGAAAAACTTTCCCAGAGCAGCAATATAGCTAAGGGTTATTTCCCCCTGATGGTTGGTCCCACGTTTGATCAACCTTGTGTATATTCAACTACTTGTGTGTGATATGTGTTTGTTATATGTGTTTCTAGAGTTACATAAAAAAAGTTGATAGGGTCTTGAAAAGGCCATAAAAAGGCCTTGCATTTGATGGTTGATAATCTGTTCGAACCATGTATCTGCTGGCTTTAAAGCACCAAGAAATGATTTGATGTCCTTTCTCTCGTCTATGCCTTGCATCTGTCTTAATATTTCATGACTGCCATTGTTTGTGATCAAGGAATTGTTTTCTGGCACAAGACCCGTTAAGCCATATCTTCTACATGCTGTGTCTTCTCCCCATCCACCTTGACAATTGAACACGGTGTAAATAATGAACATCACTCAAAGATTTCTCCTGCAGCATTCAAGGTACCTCAGGGATTTAAAACAATCAGGAGATACTATCAGGGAAATTACACCTGTCTCTCAGAAGAATGTCTTTGACTCAAGTGGAACCAATATATGCAGCATGGTAAAAGTGTCTTATTCACTACCCTCTGAGAATTGGTTACTGGTAATAGAAATAGATTGGTTGCATCTTAATCTGGGCCATGTATTATAAATCTTTATGCTCTGTCAGGTTGTCTTCAGAATGTGTCAGTCCTATCTCTGACTCAGTGCATAGTCACAGTTTTCATCTAAATGATATTACCAATGTACCGGTGCACTGCAATACTCTGTTCAGAAGATAAATATTGCATTTATCACAGATGATGTTACCCTTTGAAGCTGATTGACAAAAATGGCAGAAACATGGAACTGCTTTTTCTCTCACTTTGTCACCTCCCTTTTTTCCAAAAGTTACATAAAAGCAGTCACAGACAGTGCTGAGTAACATTCATATGTAAAAAACAGGATACCATGGCGGATCCCATGGCTGAATCACCCATCCCATGACCAGATGACCAGATCCCATGGCCGAATTTCATGGCTGAATCACATGACCAGATCCCATGGCTGGATCCCATGACCAGATCCCATAGCCGGATCCCATGGCTGAATCCAATGAACAGATCTCATGGCCGGATCCCATGGCTGAATCCAATGAACAGATCTCATGGCCGGATCCCATGGCTGAATCTCATGAACAGATCCCATGGCTGAATCCAATGAACAGATCCCATGGCTGGATTCCAGTTTTCCAGAGATTCAGTGTACTGTGTCTGAGTGGGGTATCCATGTTAGACAAGTCGGCTGGGAGTCAGTATACTGTATCTGAGAGGTGGTATAAATTTTAGACTGCAACAAGGCATTTCAGTAACAACTATAAAGTGGCATTAGCCTGGAGAAGTACACACGACACACATACACATATATAATGCAATAATGTTTAATGTGATGTTTACCCCATTAAACCGTTATAATACTCGTCGTTAGTTGGAATGGTATTATGGTAAATATGGTAAATTATTGTGTGAATTACTCCCCAGTTGCTTCGCCTCCACTGTTATTTAGGTTAATGACAACCAGGATAGGTAATATCAATTGCTGGCTCACAATGGTTTAATGTAGCATGATACAATGGACCGTTATCAGTGGGGTTGTCTCAGGTCAGGGTTTCCTACCGTCTCCAGACATCGGGGATGCTGTCACATTGTCATTTTATGCTGGCATTAGATTTTGAAAATCATCGCATTGTATGATGCTGCTTGCTCTGAATAATTGTATTCACTGGCGTCAGTTTTGGTTGATCTTGAACAAGTTGATATACATGAGATAATAATGACGCTTAAAAATCGAAAAATAATTGAGTGTTTTTGTTTAAAAAAAGCTAATAGAGCGAACAGTGCTCCTGTTCATCTGGTTTTGATTTAAAGAAAAGCAATATCCTTTATAGAGTGAAAGTGTAGACTGACTGACTGTTCATTTGGTTTTGCTTTTAGCAATTCCAGCAACATCGGGGACACAGAAATGGGCCTACACATTTACCCATGTGGGGATTGAACCGGGTCTTCGGTGACGAGCCAAGCGCTTTAACCATTAGAGTGTAGAGACTGAGTAAAGAAATCTGAGTGAAGGTCAAGACAAACCATTATTGGTTGCTGTGACAGAACTGGTCAAGTAATTACAGAAGTGTTTGTTAAGACACTGACATCATACAAATGTACCGGTAGTTTTCAGACATAACTTTGTTGCACCTGGATTGACAAGATTTTGCAGACACAAGTTTAGGTAACCTTTAGACCATCATTTCTCATTTTTGTCTCACATCATCATTTCCATTTTCAGTCTATCCATCCACCCATCATACAGTTACAATTATAACATGTTCTCAGAAGACAGTGTATTAAAACATTGTTTGTTGTTAGAAACTCTCTCTCAAATTTTTGTGAAAATATTACTGAAATTAATTGAAGAACCTTTATGATGTTAAAAGTCTTAAGATAAAATATGTTGATCTATGATGTTTCAAACATTCCAGTACATTCAAGTGAAGTTAATAGCATTGTGTTTTTGTATTTTATGATCCAGCTTTCTAAAATATTGTGAAAGCATGCTTAAATGACAGGGTGATATTTTCATCACATAATGCTTGAAAAAGCACTGAAATTATGTTTGTCTTGTCTGTAATTAGTCAAAACTTTGTGTCAAGTGAAATAATACATTTAAGATTTAATGAATTGTAACTATATGATCACATAGCTCAGATGTATTTGATGCCAGGTCATTCAATCATCCTGCAAGTTCGAGATGGAACCTTTAATGCTTTCATGATAAAGATCAGTTGTTTGCAAGCAGCATGTTGTTAGTTGCCTTTGTTCTTTTTAGTCAATATAATTGTTTCAGCAGAACTGGCAGACAACAGAATTAATTATAAAGTGTTGAGACTATTTATACAAAGAGGCTTGAAATTGAGGTTTTCCAGATAGCTGTACTTTGAGCTGATGTAACAAGGCAAGTTTCACTCCGTTGTAACAGTTGAACATAATCTGAGATTTTCATTTATATACTACCCATCAAAAGTTTAGACTCACTTAAAGCACTCACTATATGTTATGTACATATATATGGTTACATTGAAGATGAATTTCTCCACTAACTTGGGGGAACCAACTGCAAACCTTATGCAGATGAATTGCAAGAGGATCATGCATTTAATTGCTGAAAAGCTTGTGCAAATATAGTGCATGTGAACAGCTGCGTTGTGGTGTAAAGTTTGTTAAGAATTTTACAATACATCAGTTCATGTGTAAACAGTACCTTTAAACAGTATGGAATATTTTGCAAAATCTATTTTAGAACAGTTTGATTGAAATAAGAGGCTACATTTACACAAGTGAGTCTAAACTTTTGATGGGTAGTATAGAAGAAACCTTGTTTTATTATTGCTGTCCTAGCCAGATTACAAACTACCTGTTACCATGATGTAGGTGTAGAAGACAACATTTAGTTCAGCTTCCAGTGTGTTGTATTTTCCTGTAAACTACTTATGATTTCATAAGCATTACACATTTTTACACTGCCTTAATTTTAAGCTAACCTGAACCTTTTGAAGTCAAATTTTGAGTTTGTCATTGCCTGGCCTGTCAGTCCATTCAAGTCTGTTTTTGTCTGGTAATGTATCTTTTTGTGAATTCCAGAATTTTTCTAGAATAATGCTAAATGCTGTCATATAATGCTGTCATGAAAGGTTGTTCCAGTTGTCCAAGTTGTCATGCCTCTATTGAAGCCTCTACTGTGATGGAGACACTGGTGGCTGAGCCACTAAAGCACCTGTTTACTGTGAGACACAACATGCTGACTGTACCAGACGCAGATGCCCATGGACTGGAATTTCCGATTTAGATTCTGCATGACTACACACTTACAACTGACATGCTGTGATATAACTGAATTACTGTTCAAAGTAGCATAAAGTCTAACTCGGTCACTCGATAATGCAACATTATCATCAGATCCATCACGGAACTGACTACTTTTCAGTCAAAGTTGAAAACCCACTTTTCACTAAAACATATTGTTAACCATTTGCACTTTTGTGCAGGCTCCAAAAGTGCTTCTGATCAGTTACTAAACTGGATACTAGCGCTGTAGAGATATCTAGGGTATATTATTATCTTGTGACAGCCGTATGTTAGGACAAATTTACCTTTTACCAACAACTGGTATTATCTCTCCTAGTGATTCATAAACACATGCTTATGAAATAGTGGGAATGGTTCAATAGACTTTCTTTTGCAAAATTGTTTGCCATTATTTAAATGCTTTTTGTTGCTTGTATTTAAATGCTGTCACTTTGCTGAAATAACAAAACCAAACAAACAGGATAATGTTTCTGGCAGGAATATTAAAAGATCTGTGTCATTACTGCATTATTTTGAGGTCCATATATGTATGTCACGTTTATCAAGACACCATTGTATTATGATCGTTCCTGATACTATTTGAGCTATTTCCATCACAAGAGAAGGAACAAGAACCAACAGTCTGTGTGTGTTAAATTCGCCATGTTGGTTGACACAAAAACTCAGAATTCCATAATAGCAGGCCACAATACACATTACTATCAATTAACAAAATGCTATTTCACTATGTTTCTTATTGTTTACACAATCAGCAATATTCCAGTTTACCCACACAATCCAGTGATTGACATCATGAGCATCAGTGATATAGTGACATGCAATCATCAAAGTCAGCAAACCTCAGACCACTCGACCCATTTCGTCACCTCCTTAATGAGACCTTTATCTTCACCTGGAATCCCTGTGGTCACTGTTACCATGACAACAGGTGGGAAAACAGATGAACTTGATCCAAACATGTGTTGGTGTAAATTATGCTAAAATTATTGAATGATGGACAGTTTGTTGTGCTTTTTGAAACTGATGTTCAACAGTCCAGTTTGAATAATGTCTACAAATATCTTTAATTTTCAAAATTCATTTGCAGTTGTTTCTCTCAAAACCATCTGTTAATATCGTTCATATTAATATCTCTTTAAATAATGGCCTGTTAACCTTAAAATGTGTAAAACCCAGTCTTATGGCATCAACAAGACATGTGTAAAGATACTGTGATCGTCAGTTCATACGTTTCATGTGTGCAGGAGATTTCAGTACTTCTACTGCGGTGATTGAGTATGGTTTTATGCTGCTTGTATCCATATTCCAGTGATATCACAGGAGTGTACTTCAGAAATGTTCTACACACATTCTACATTTCTCACTTGGAATCGAGCCATGGTCTTCTGCATGATTGGCAGACACTTTAACCACAAGAGATCATATTCAGATCGTTTGATAACACAGTAATACAAGGGATTTTGTCAATCAGGGTCCTGATCAACAGAGCATTTGTTTGTAACCAATCGTAACTATATGGCTTACGAAGATCTTGGAGCTATGAACACTGCTCAGACCCCTGAAGTGTTGTTTGTTCCAACTGCAAATCCAATAAAGTCTTCTCCACTACATTATATCCCCAAGGGCATTGACTTCATTTGGTGCACCATGGGAGATGATCAAGACGACCAACACAAGGCCGCTCTGCCACCCTACTGGTTAGCTAAATACCCACTATGTATTTCATGTTGATTACAGCGGCCATCTTTATGTTGTGAAAAAAAATCTGATTCATTGTTGGAATTTTGTCCTTTACAACTCATGTCTGTTAATAATGGATTGGTCATTGTATTGTACTTCCGTGAACCTTACCAGACATTGGGAAACTGTCTGACAGACTGCACAAGTGAACCTCATTGAAACTTGCTGTCAGTTTTGTTTGATATAGGAGCTCTAACTTGTCATCACTTTTACAGAATAAGAAGCCTAATCAGAATGCAGGGATTGGTGATGATAATCATTGACCTAGTTTTACCTGTGCTTCGAGAACCCCAAGAAAGTTCTGCAGGAATAGGTCATTTGTTTCTCTGCCCTTTTAGAGACGATTGAATTGTAGCAATTTGCTTAGGAAACTGATGACTGATATGACTTTTGAGATCTCTTCACTAAGTGAGGTGAGGTGAGGTGAGGTGAAATTGGGTTTAACGTCGTGCTTGAGAATATTTCGCTCATATGACAACGTGCATGCGTGTGCATGTGTATGTGCGCCTGCTTGTACTAGCCCAGACTTAAGCTGGTTTTATAGTGCTAGCTCACTGAGATACCATGCCGCAGTGAAGCATGAATACCCCACTCAGACACAGTATACTGACTCCGAGCCGACCAGTCCTTGTTGTACCCATTAATGCCGAGCACCAGGCAGGGACCAACAAGTGCCATATTTTAACGTCTTTTGGTATGACGCGGTCAGGGATCAAACCCGCGAACCTTCCACTCTCCAGGCGGACGCTCTAAACCACTACACCACGGAGGCGGTCCTTCACTAAGTTAAGTCTTGCTGAGTGGTTGTGAAGCAGTGGGATAAATATAAGCAAAAAACCCTTTCCATAAAAATACGAACATTCGGTTTAAAGCAGAGTCTATTTTATGATTCTGACTTTGTCCGACAACGTGTTTATGAGCCAGGAAGTAAGGATTCCAACTGTTTATACAGTACATGTACATACAGGTCACACTGACCTTCTGCAGCTTCTTAATGACCAATTAATACAGTTTATTATGCAAATAAGTCCAAGCATGTGATACTTGGTTGACACATGTCATCGTGTCCCAATCGTGTCCCAATTGCATGCTGTTGTTCACTGAATTGTCTGGTCCAGATTATTTACAGACTGCCACCAACCAGCTGGAATATTGCTTAGTGCTTCATTAAACAACAAACAAACAGACTCTGAAACAAGTACTCCAAGAAAGCCCATGCAAGTCCAGAATGTGTCAAAATAATAATAAATATAAAACTAGAATATAGTCTAAATTCTAAAAAAGCTCCTTTTCATTATATTTCATGATTATGAACCTTTTTTCTGTAAAATATGTTCATTTCAGAGACTAGTAGTGTGAAACAATATGAGTGTGACATTAAACTTTAAACCTTTACAAATCAATTCTTCACTTTGGCAAACAACCGGGACTGATTATTCTATGCCTTAAAATCTGAGTTTGCAAAATATTTTGAGACTACAAATATTCATGATCACTTTGTTAGTGGATCAGTGAGCTCTTATTGTTATGGTTACAATGAAACTTTATAAATACATTAGAACATCAAACCGCTCAGGGTTTAGTTTTACCATTTTTATGAGGGTATCAGTGCAGTGGAATTTATCTGAATTGTAGATTTCACAGAGTGAAAGACAAGAGACATTGTTCCTTTCTGTTCCATGTGTATGTAACAAACTATCTGCATATTTAATGGCTGTCAAGTAAACCAAACGACCAGAGTAGAACAATTGATAACTGAAAGAGGAACTAACATGTTATTGTCCATGCCAATCAATTAACCAATGTTTGTGGCTGAGGCTAGGGTTTGAAACACAGTGATAACATTTAAAGACATTTATATCATTTCTTGAAACTGATATATAATAGTGTGAAATAAGATTTATCTTGCAACATCTATTGAACACTGAGTATGAAAACTGAGGTACAATCAAGGCTGAAATCTCAGTTCTGGAACAAATTATATTGATGAGAATGCTCCAAACAGTTGACCTGGTTTCAAAACAGCAAAAGAAGCCTGATTTTTTTGTGTGCTACAATTGCACGTACATCGACCATCACCCCAGTTAATAAACTCTGGGTCCAGCTGGGAGCCATTGTCAGGTAGATAAAGATAACTTTGTCAGACTCTGTATCTACAGGTAAATCACAAATTCACATCCTTCCATTCTATTTATGTATTTTCCCCTTTCATACAAAACACTGATAAACATACAGCAAGGTTGTCTGTCGCTGACATTGCTGGTATGACTAAATAGTGTTTTAGACGTGTCCATTATACATGTGATCAGTACTCGGCTGACATTTGTCAAGGAAGCAGCAGTAAAGGCACTTTAATTCCCTTTAATGTACTCACACTAGGGGTAGTGGGAAAGCCTAATAGTTAAAGCATCTGCTTGTCACGCTGAAGACCCGGGTTCAATATCCACATGAGTACAATGTGTGAAGCCCATTTCTGGTGTCCCTGCTGTGTTATTGTTGGAATATTGCTAAAAGAGGCGTAAAATCATTCTCACTCACTCACACTACAAGGTGTATTGTGGTATTCATAGTGAAATCTCACTCACATGTAAAACACAGACTCCTAATGTTACAGACGAGACAGATCCATATAAACACCATAGTTCCTTCACTTTATCACAGCAAACATCTCTGGTTGTCCAATTCCAGATTATGTTTTGTTCATTCAAGAATAATAATATTGCACCCTGTGTTCGCAAACTGGGTGACCTTCTCTACCCATATTGAGTGAAGGTGAAGGTCACAATGCATTTTACTCAAGAAATATTTAATGACTGGTTTTTTTTTTTCAAGTAATTGTAGAATGACACCTGTTCATAGTCTGGCAATTCATGTGACTGGTATATCCTTATTTTGGTGTGTTTATTCATTCAGATAGAAAGAAAGTCTTTAGACAACCTGTGCACCAAACATTTAATTTTTTGGTGTATTTTTCAAAATATAGCGAAAAACATACTTTTACCTCAGGTATTGACCCTCTGTTTGTTGGCACTTGTATCCAACAAGAAATATATGTCTTGAAAATTTAATATACAGACAGTTTTCCTCTAACAAGTATATCCTACTCCTCCCCACCATGTTATAAAGTGGTCTGTGCTGTTCAGCCATGTTACTGTGACTGTAAGTGTACCCTCGACACCTCCTCACAGTGCCCAGAGGACTCCGTGATCAATGCAGATGCCTGTGTGAATGGATGGTCAAGAGTAGATTGATGGTTCTGACCGTTAACCTTATTAGCCCACAAGCAGATAACGTCTGCTATCACTGCCAGACAGATAGGGGTAATATACTCATCTGCCTCACTGACCACTTGCTCTGCTTTAGACATGGTTCATAATGTTTTGAGTCAGATTAGTTTACTGAACAGATATTTTCCTTGATGGTCTGTTTGACCATTTTAAGCTGGATGCATGATATAAATGTATTGTCAGAGCAGAGAATGTAGCCTTACACCAGACTGACAGCTGTATGAGTGAGTGAGTGAGAGAGTTTAGTTTTACGTCGATTTCAGCAATATTCCAGCAATATCACAGCAGGGGACACCAGAAATGGGATTCCCCACAGACAGCTGTATGTGGACTGACTGACTGAGTTTGGAATCGAAGCAATATTCAAGCAGGTCATGTGGGGAATCGAACACCAGAAAGCTTCACATAGTGTACCCATGTGGGAATTCAAACCGGGACAGCTGTGTGACGAGTCACGCTTTAACCACTAGGCCACCCCACAACCCAGACAGCTGTATGAGGTCATGTTCCATGATAACAGTGTATAACATCCGTGCTTGTAATCTGGATCATTTGAAAACAATAAGCTGAGCAGAGAGTAGGAGGTCTGGGACTATTCTGACAAAACTTAAAGACCAAATATCCCGACAGAACTGAAGGATATATGTTTTAGAGAAGATTTTTGCTGAAGACAAGCAACCAATGCCGGATTATATAATGACTGAAATAATCAAAGAAAATACTTTCCTGGCATCCTGGAAGCAAATTAAGGACTACCCTTGTGGACCAAATGCATCAAGCCAGAGAATACCGTTACTGGAATATAAGGACTGTGCCAGGCAATATACCTGCAGAGCAAATGAAGAGAACCAAGAAATGTACTGAACTCACAGAATATGGGAATATGATCTAGAAAATGAAAGTGATAAATTACTTACCATGCCTTAACATCTTCCAGGTAGAGAAGTCAGTTGGTAAAATTTGCTGAATGCACAAAGTGATGCCTAACTATTATGACATGTTCATGTGTTTACAAACATTTGATAAAGGATCACAAGATATTTTTATTGCTAGGAAAGTACCAATGAATAGTTTTATTATTGCAAGACCCATATGTCCTTAGGACGACATGATGGGGTGTTGATGGCTGAGAGTACTGTGGAGATTGCCAGAGGCAGAAAACATTTGTGGAGATGATTTGATAGATAGTCCTCAAACCAAGATGGCATTTTTGCATATGAGCAAACAGTGGAGTCCTCCAGGACTATATAGGAAGGTTAAAAGCACTGTAAACAGGATATGAATTCAAAGGAGTGTGATAGGTTTCTAAAACAATGCAATTGTTCAAGACAGCATTTAAAAGCCTGTAAGACATTGGTGTATCAATGACTTCGGGGACTGATCGTTATCGGAACTGTTTTAGAGTGGTGCTGCTTTAAAGTTGCATTACACAGCTTCAGGCAGAAGAACATGATTGGAGCAGTCAGCCATCCTGGCAATGCCCTGTTCTGAGACCATGTTCAGATCATCTTCTAAATCTGTCCAGTTTTTGCTCACAAGTGGTTTGTTAAAAGGTATTACACACTTTTGTAGGAATTATTTTAATTCAAGTGAAAGAAAATGTCTTTATCATGAAAATATGTAAAAAACAGCCTAAGCCTTGTTCAAGAAGATTACTTTCTCCTCTGAAATTGATTTTCGGTTTTATGTATGTAATCCAGTGGTACTTTGTTACTTCTGCTACGTCCCCGAGGAATTGGAACTGGCAGACGTGTGGCATTGGACCAAGGGTTGGAGGAGACATTTGCTGTGACACTTCATTACAAGTGGCGTGGAGGAAATATAACGATATATAACATTGCATATAATGTGATGTCTGAAGAAACAATGTCTTCAAAGGGAATGTGCTTGAATGTATTGTCTGTTTTAGATCTTAAAAGATCATAAAAATGTTGTGATAATTTTGTTTTTGAATGCATTCTTTTAGAAAGTATGCATGATGACTTCATCTGAGCCTGAGAACAATGTCGTGGACGGATGTTTGCCTTATATGTTCAATCACTGAAGTTGCACGAGTCCTTGGTTTAAGTCTTTGAAGGATCAATTGTTAGTTGTTGAACAAGGTGGCATTAAATGAGCTTATTGGATAGTCTTGGATCATAAACCATAAACAGGTACCAAATGGGATCTTTGACTGACATTTAGTAGAACATGAGGACATCAAACCTCATTTCAGAGAGCTTCTTGCCACTTCTCTTGATAAATGTTGCTTCAGAAAGTTTTTATCATAATAAGTTTCATGCACTTATTATTTGATTGGTTTTTGAGCAACTTTTGTTGAGGGCCTTTCTATATCCTACTCAAGACAAGGAAGGACCACATGATTCTTTCATATTACCACATTTCATCTGTTTTGCCGTAACAGATAAACTATGACAATATGAAAGAATCATAAACTATTATTTTAGTAGTACACAAAGTATAATATGAATCATGATGTTACAAAAATGTGTGAAAGGCTACAAGTGAATTTGTTTTTTTTAAACCATATTGTTGTGTTCATGAATGGATGAACTGGTCTAAACCAACTGCTTTAGTATAGGATCTGTCAGGGTGCACTTAAGGCAGAAAGATTTTAACTTTTGAAACTACTTGGGCACAACTTATCCTAACATATGCCTTCTCCCAGAATCAATCCCAACATCCTTTACAGAACAATAATATTTTAAAAAGTAGTGGTTGGGATAGCCTAGTGGGTTAAGTGTTTTCTCACCATGTTTAACACTTGGGTTTTATTCTGGGTTCAACATGTGAAGTGCATCAGTGGTCTCCCCTTGTGGATCATGTTATTGTTAATAGCAGGATCAACACCCAGTATCTAATCACTGATGACCAAAAATGTTTCAAATTATGAAATACAATTAATATCTAGAGAAATGTTATGTTGTTGTTCCTGTCATGTTAAATGATTTCAGTAACAGCAAAACATCATTGCAGGCAATCTTGTAAACCACAACCTTTCAAACAGGTCAGTTTCAGTATCTTTTGTGTTTTCATGACTACCTGTCATACCTTTAAAATAATGCCAACTCAAGCAGGGAATATCAGAACAGATGACTGAACCAGGATGTATGCACCATATATGGCAGTGTATAAGGTGAGGTTTTCACACCTAGAATTAGAGGTGGTTAAAGCTGTGCTGTCTCATGCACGAGGTTGGTGATTTATTTCTAGCTGTATCTCTTTCAGGTACGAGGAGATAGAACTTTAGTGAGTGAGTATGGATTTTGTTTGCAAGCCCCAACTGAGCGTCGTGGAAGAGTGACAGAGCCTCAGCATTAGATACCAACTCAGAGATGATCATTATTTATGTAGTCATTAGAAAATGTATGGGTAGATAAGGAAATACCCTTCATCTTTATGTGTGCCTGTGTCATAATGTCCGGTCTGTTATTGCAGTGATCCATATATCACAGATTAGTCTGTCTCCTGAAATACCACTTGCCATGAATACCAAAAGTGGAAGTCCTAACTGTACGCATTGTCCTTAATCTCATGACCCCTTTCTCCCCGAACCTATACTTCAAATTCTCTTCCTGACTGAGGAGATAAAATCTGTCTGATATATTTACCCTCGTAGTAGCGACTTTGTCCGAACTGAATGCTTCACCAATCCTCAATCATATGATCATTTTCTTGTCTGACCTTCAAGTCAAGTTCCTAATCAACAGTGCACAGGTCACCAACAATGAATGGATTCCCAGAAAGATGAGCTGGTAATATGACTGTTAACCTTCTAGTTCCTCATGGGCAGCTTGGATAGTATATTCCTCAGGGAGCTGAGATTGAACTGCATGTGGTTCCACTGACATGGGTATTAATAACACAAATCTCCTGTGAGCAGCCCAGCTGGAACTTGGTGCTGTTTGTTGTTGTTGTTGTTGTTGTTGCTAGTGATAATGGTAGTTTTGTGTTTAGTTCCCGCTTGATAAGTGATTCATTATTTCAGTGAGTTTTTTAATATGTAAAATCAGGATAAGGCCAAATAAGATGAAACAAATGAATATATAAATGTTATTTTTCATAATGAAGAAGTCCAGTGTATTGACCAGCTAATTTTTTTTCTATTTCCACTGACATTTATGTACTGACTCAATAGGCTGAACTTTGATTTTAGAAAAGACCATTCCAAATTTGTCCAATATATAGGTCTGCAGAGCAGTAGCCATGTTGTAAGTATTGACATCACTTTGGAGAATCATGAAGAGAGTGATAAGTCTCACAAATGTCATATATATCAAATGATTTATCTGATCTATCGATACCGTCACTTGTCACAGATACAGTTTACCTTCAGTGTCTGGATATATAGACTGAGGCTATGTCTTGCCATATTCGGGAGACTGATCTTATTGATCTTATTCATTGTATCTGTTTTGATTAATGAAAACATACTCTTAAGGACTCAGGTAATTGACAAATGGTGGTTCTGACGGTACATTGCTTGATACCGAGGAGAGCGTCACGACGGGAACGCCAAAAGCATCTTTTTGTCATACAGCTTGGAATAGAGGCTGCCAGTATTATGCATTTGTCGGCACAGATCCAGACACTGAAGATAGTTACTCTGTTGTTTCTTCTATCACTTTTAGGGAATTGGTGCAACACTGCTCCCTTTATCTTATCATAAACACAATGGTATTTGTCATGAAGTGGGAATTAGCTCGTGTGATGTCTAACACTATGTATCTTTGATCAACTCTCATTTCTTAGCTGATGCACATTTTATGGAGTCCTAAGAAATTTCTGCCAAAATTGGAGTCCATTGCACACTGGTGGAGCTTCTGGTTATGACACCAGGTGTTTGCCCAAAGATGACCATATCCTGACCCAGGTCACTAACACATGCAAAGGCAATTCAATTGCTCACCTTAAACAACACCCGGGGGAACTGGTGGTACATGTGAAAATAGGGAAGTTCATCAGACAACATTTTGTCCTCAGCATTACCCGATACACAACAGGTCAAGATCATCCGGTGACCACTAAAACACACCATGGACATCAGGCCTAGCTGCCCGATAACGAACTGAAGGGCAAAGGATAAACATTCATCCCCATGACATCTTGTAATTTGAAAATGGTCAAAATGTTCTCATCTGTTTTTCTATATTGTCGGTGAGCAGACATATAATCTCTACATCCTGAGTCACCTTGTTTATCATCAACCCCCTGCAGGTATGGTCACTTGACATTTATCTAAGTACTGGTGTACTTCAAGTTTTTGAATTCAGATGCAAAATTGCATCTTTCCTTCCGAGATTGCTCTCACTCTGTTTGATCTTGAAGCACACAATGCAGATTGATTACGGAACATTTTGTATGCATAGAATGTGTTTCATTTAAACATCTGGACAGGAGAACTTTGAGCTTATTTGATTTTTATTCTGATTTCAAATTGCCTGCACTTTTAGGAAGAATATGGAAATTGAGTGTACTGGGTTTATCACTGTTTTTGAAGTATTTCAGTAGGATCAGATTGATGCAGGAAGAATGCACTTCTAGAATGACAAAAAACTGTTTGACAAGACAGATGACTTCATGTTTCCAACAGTCTACTTGCCCTTTATGTCAAACAATACTCCAGCAGTCTTTCATGTCTATAAATGGGGTAGCCTTGTGCTTAAAGGGCTCGCTCGTCACACTGAAGACCCAGGTTCGATTCCTCAACAATGTGTGATGAACATTTCTGGTGTCCCTCCCAGTGATATTGCCGAAATAATGCTAAAACCTGCGTAAAACTGTCACTCACTCCATGTGTACATTTCACAACATTGGTGTACAAACGAGGATGCTCTTTCTTTGAATATTTCAAAGAGTGTTATGCGGCTCTTGGTAGAAGTTAACTGATGAGGGTAATGACATTCAAGACAAAAATTGTGTGGTAGACATGTGGAGGATGTTTCCATGTTTTGTGTTTCAGTGAAATAGATAGCGTATAGTGGGGCAGGATATGATCCCCTTTTGGTGATGCTCCAAGGTTTGCACAGATTTGTGAAGTGCTTGAATTCACCTGTGTCTGACGAAAAGTGCTTGAATTTGATATTTCTCACTAAGAGGGCTTGAATACTGCTGCTATTGTATAGATTGTCCTTGAAAAGTGCTGAAATTTGGATAATTTATCAATATTTAACTGTAAAAAATTACGTAGATAAATTAGATCTAAAAAAGTATTTTATTATTGGCACAATTTTATCGTGTTGTTTACTTCCTGTCTACTGTGATCGATATAATGATTATTTAACTGTCATCTGAAAACTTGATATTAAACATAAACCTAAGAATTTGTGTCTGATTACATCTGTTTATGATATTGGCATCAAACAAATATGAAGTTTTGTGTAATACCTTTGGTACAATTTGAAAAGCGTGGTGCTCGAAAACAAATCACATGTCCATGAAGAGTCCTTGAAAAGCCCTTGAATCTTACGGGCTCTTGGCTGTATGAACCCTGTGCTCTGGTATTAGCTCCTTGATGGTGATATCTGAAACGTGCTCATGATATAGTCAGTATCGTGCAATGGATTCTACTTGCAGCACAGATTACTTATCAAATTGGAAACTTTTTGATACTTCTGTTTATCACGTATGTTATATTTGGGATTACACTTTCTTAGAAAAGTACAGATTCCACGGAAGCCGTGGTGGCTGAACGGTCTAGGCGTCTGACTTTGTGTGCTGGCGATTAGGTGCCTGACTCTGAGGGTGTGGGTTCAAATCCTGGATGAGACTCAACCCAAAAAGTACTAGCTATAGATTCTGTACTTTACTAACAAAGTGTAATCCCAAATATAACATACGTTACATTTGACCACTTTCTAAAATGGCATTGTGTATTTAATTCTGTTTATCATTATCTTTATCATTTTGTGAAACCTTTGACTGATCTTGTGTGTCAGGGTGAATCTGAATACCAAACAATGGTACATTCATGAACAGCATACATAAACTTCACAGGCTTAAAGTTTGAAGAAAACAAATCAGAGATAATAATGTCCCTCTCTTCTAAATATCTAGTACAACATCAACATACAGAGCCTGAAAGTTTCAAACTCTTTTTTGAAAGAAGTTGCTGAACTTGAAGACTATCAAATTAGGGTTTTAGGGAAACTGGTCTGTAGACTGCAAGTTTCAAGTTTCTCTCAGGAAAGATTAATCTGGTTGTTCAACTTACACTGGAGTAATGGGAACCTGAGGAGTTTTTCACAACATAAATTGGCGGCACACGTTTCACTCCTTGTGTGGAATCAAGGCTGCTTCTTTGACATGGTGAGTGAATGTTTTAACTTCCAGAAATGAAGGAGGTGACTGCACTGTCAT
This sequence comes from Haliotis rubra, assembly GCF_003918875.1. NCBI lineage: Eukaryota > Metazoa > Mollusca > Gastropoda > Lepetellida > Haliotidae > Haliotis > Haliotis rubra. The sequence goes on along the minus strand of NW_025765825.1, from coordinate 736,403 downwards.
GACTTTCTATTACCAAGTGTGAAAGTGTGTAGACCTGTGTTGATTCATGCAAGTGTTTATTGGATGTACAGCATCCCAAAACAGCATGGCAGAAGCTGATCTAATCCGCAAGTCGGAACCTATTTCTGTTCTCTTGTCGTCAGTGTCACATAATTGCATCACAGGACATGCTCTGATCCACTCTCTCTCAAGGTGTAATCTCCAACAGCAAGCTCTCCCTGCTGTGAAAACTATTGATCATGACAAGATTCATGTGTGCTGTGCTCAACAAATACCACATTCTTATACATAGGGAGAGGGATAGAAACCTATGATCACAATTCATTTTTGGGGCATGGTGGTAGAGTCGTCTGAGGTGATGCAGTTTGCTGTGCTGAGTCGCATCCTTTGGGATGCCAAAAATATCGCAGTTTTTATCCAGACTGAGTTTGTCAGTTTGTCTGCACCATTCCTTTGTTCAAGGGTCTCAGTTTGTCTGCACCATTCCTTTGTTCAAGGGTCTCAGTTTGTCTGCACCATTCCTTTGTTCAAGGGTCTCAGTTTGTCTGCACCATTCCTTTGTTCAAGGGTCTCAGTTTGTCTGCACCATTCCTTTGTTCAAGGGTCTCAGTTTGTCTGCACCATTCCTTTGTTCAAGGGTCTCAGTTTGTCTGCACCATTCCTTTGTTCAAGGGTCTCAGTTGTCTGCACCATTCCTTTGTTAAAGGGTCTCAGTTTGTCTGCACCATTCCTTTGTTCAAGGGTTTCAGTTTGTCTGCACCATTCCTTTGTTCAAGGGTTTCACAAAAACAGTCAATATTTTAGACCTGAATCACTTTTGAATTTACTCTGGTATGAAGGTCACACCAAGCAAATTTCTTTGCCATGAACAAAATTTGGGGGAAGGGGACACAACTACTAATAGGGTGCTGTTTCCCTACTGACTGATTAATACAATATGAAACAGCTTTTGTTTGTTGCTGATAACATGGGCGATAATTAAGGTTATTATTATTCTCACATGTATTTATCAGAACTGACTGCAGAATGTTTTTGTTTCAGTTCTAAATCTAACAACCACTTTGTGCAAATCTAATATTCGTTTTTACCAAATTCATACCCCTATCTATGTAAAACCATATTGAAGACTATTCTTAGATCAATTTCCCAATGCTGAGTCAATGCATAATGAATAGTCCTAGTTAACAGTGAAGGATAATGGAAGTCTGGCACCATTTCAAAAAGCTATCATAGCGCAACTGTTGTACATATATGTTACAGTATAGGAGGTACGACACATGTAACGCTACGGTAGCTTGTGAAATGGGGCCCAGGTCTGGCCTGCACTCTGAGTCATGTAACACAGAAGATGAATGATCCTTGTTTAGAAAACATATCATCAGTCCCCAGCTTACTTTCCAAGTCTCCAATGAATGATATTAGTTTATCTTTAAAAGTACATGGTAGCAGCGTCCTTAGGCAAAATAGCATATATTCTGGAATAGCGTCCATCATGCAAGAGGCAAGAAGTACACATTTGTATTTATGTCGCAGTGACCGTTTTAAGGCACCAAGGGTTTCAGTTTTATTGCTTTCTCAATTGCTGCTATTATCCTGTCATGATGCTGGTATGAGTATGGATATTTATCTTTCTACTTTGATCCCCGGTTAATCAGCTACCATCAAGCATGTCTGACATATCTCTATGGTGACGCCTTGAAGGGCGGAAAGATATCTGTCTTGTGTAAAAACTTCTTGGACTTGTCATTGGTGAAATAAAATGAGAATACTGTCGGGAGTTTATGGACCAGAGCTTTCATTTCTTAGCTAATATCTAATAGGATAGGTGTGTAACTTCTGATAGATTTTTTCTGAGATCATAGATTTGACCAAGACGCCATGATCAGAAACTTAGGACTTTTGACTTCATTCATTTTTGGAACTGATTAATCTTTTAGGAATAGCAAAATAATAGCTCCAAACGTCAAAGAGCTTTCTTTTAGGTGAGTTTTGATGGTGCTGTCAGCAATATTCCAGCTATGAATGGTCTGTTAATAATCACGTCTGGCCAAGACCATCTAGTGTTTGACATCATGCGCATCAATCTGTGCAGTTGAGATGACTGGCAATCATCCATGTCAGCAGACCTCACTACCATTATGTGACTTGAGTCCATACTGTAACCTCTCAGGTATATCCCTGCAGGCAAACACCTAACAACATATACTCCAGTTAACTTCTTCCTTGTCTGTCTCACAGGCCCAGAACTACTCTCTGTCCACCCAGACCAATCTTTAATGCTTGAGCCCAAAATGGAGCAAACTATTTTCCACAGGTTCTCAATCTCTGATCTCACTGGGGCTATTTCCCAATAATGGAGCTATTTTCTTTCAAAATTGATTCTTATCAGAGACCAAACAGTAGCCTAATCATGTTCAATAGTCTCCTTTAACTGTCAACACCAGAGCATGCACCATCAGCTTATGACTGGACCCAAAGACTTCCCCTGATAATGATGCCTGTTGTGTCAGAAAAATACTTGCTCTTCTGCTTCACCAGCGGTAAATGATTACGACTTGCGCTGCTTTCCATGCACATTAAACTAAAATATTTTAACAGTACTGAAATGTTTGTAAAGTAACAATGAGGCCATGTGCTAGGCTGAGTTTACTGTATTCACTGCACTGCTTGAAGAAAAAACCCTCAAATATTTCAACAAGACATTACAAATAATTCAATTTGATATTATTTAAACAATAGATGTTTGCTCAGAAAATGTAGTATGCAGAATAAGCTTCCAAAATTTGAATTATGGATTATCTTTCTTTTTTTAAGAAGTAATGTTGAATGGACAGGCTAACATATTAAATTACTCAGTAATCCATAATTCTTTTAGGTTTTTCTCTACAGCTGTTTCACTTAGCTGATACTGGAAACCATGGAAACACCACCAGTTAAATTGTATTTAAACGAAAGACTTAGCACACTTGAAAATGTTTTCAGCCTCAACTTTTTCGTGACAGAGGAAGTAAAAAATCCTGCCGACAGACCCTGACCTTCACGGACAGCAAATGCTACAGTACAGAGATATTGATCATCCATTTCACCAAAAACTGGTGTCTCTCCTGTAAAACAATAAATCGCTATGACTATGACTTGATGACTTTCTAGAAAAGAATTAGAATCCAGTATGAGTATTAATTCTCTGCTCCAGCTTTGATGTCTTTTCATTGCTAGTGGATGATATATTATTCCTGTGATCATCTGTAATGCATGGAAGCCATATTGCCACAGTAGTTCTTTATTGGTTCGCTATATGTCATCCATGGTCTACTGCAGTGACGCCACAAGAGCATGCCAACCAATGATAAACCTCTTACTTTGAGCAATGAATTCTCCACTCTGTATAAAGTGGTTCTATATGATCCTAGATATTCAATAAACATTGTCAATACAGGAGAATATAGCAGAGGAAAATACTTTGAAAGATCGATGTTTCTTAATAGATTTCTTAAATTGCAAGTTTATGTTTGTATGTTTTTTAAATCAAGAGTCTGTTCCACATATAAATCTCCTTGAGATTGCATCATTTAATGATTACATTTTATATCAAAACAATTATCAGGTCTTTGATCTCATAAATCAATTATGAATGTTTAATATACCACACTGCCGGGCAGCAATGCTGGAACAAGAAGGCTGTATGCTGCTCTTGCAATACAGGGTCACATCCGGACTAATATCTAATTTCTGTGATGAAGTTGTCTTCTTTCAGAAAATATATCTACAAATTAAAAAGTATAATCCAAATGGAACCCACGACAATGATCAAATATGAGACTTGCCAAACAATTCCGACTTGACTTCGCATCCTGTGACTTAAAGTGAGTGAGTGAGTTTAGTTTTACGTCGCTTTTAGCAATATTAAAACAATATCACAGTGGGGGACACCAGAAATGGGCTTCACACTTCACTTTTAGCAATATTCCAACAATATCACAGTGGGGGACACCAGAAATGGGCTTCACACGTCACTTTTAGCAATATTCCAACAATATCACAGTGGGAGACACCAGAAATGGGCTTCACACGTCACTTTTAGCAATATTCCAACGATATCACAGTGGGGGACACCAGAAATGGGCTTCACAGGTCACCTTTAGCAATATTCCAACAATATCACAGTGGGGGACACCAGAAATGGGCTTCACACATGGTACCATTGTGAGGGAATCAAACCCAGGTCTTCAGCGTGACGAGTGAACCCTTTACCACTAGGCTAACCCACCCCCCCTGTGATTTAAGGGTATAAGGAACTTGAAAGTATAGACTAGAAATAACCATTGATAAATCTTACAAAGCATGTTATTAGCTAATAGATTTCAGTCGCTGTTTTAAAGTAAAAATGTGTCAGTTTGTAAACAGACAATGTATGATTCAAGAAATATATTTTAATTCTTTAAATATATTGTTATTGGTGCCTTATGAATGCATGACAATAATTGCTATTTAAACAGCGGCATGATGTTCATCTGTAGCTGATGTTTTGAAAAAAGGTGTAATTTACTAACAGCTTCTTGTCTGTCATCCATCATTGACGAAAATACCAAAGAAATTCAACATGTTTGTCAGCTGAAACTGAGATAAGTAGATTGTTTCTGTCAAATATTTTCAAGCAAAGCTATTTGATCAAAGTTGAGCTTAACAGGACTTGAAGGGAATCAACACAAGAGGAGTTATTCCTCCTGGCTGGTTAGATATAATCAGAGAGTAATTATGGAGGATGGTCAGGGATGCTCTGAGGTGGAAATGGGGCGGCTTGTACTTCAGATTTGGAGGAAATAGTTCCAGGAACTATACATTGTCATTATGAGATAACATTACACTGCAACGTATGTGGATAATGAGACAAGGTTTCTCTCAATAATGAAGCAATTTATTGAACAATGGTTACTAATTATTTTAGAAAACTAGAGATATATTCCACAAGTCCTGAACCCTGATCCACAAAGCGTTTGTAGTGTTACGAGCTATCGTAACTCTATGGTTTACTATAGGTTTACGAATGTTGTAGAGCTACGAACACTTTGTGGATCGGCCCCTAGTTTTGATTGGACACTATGTTAAGAACTATCCACACCATTACATGGTCTCAGGCTTGTCATCATGCTGTATATTTAATAGCGACAGAAACAATTTTCTTGTTTGATAGTCTTGAACTTGAAATTCAGTCCAGTGATTCCTTTTGTTTTTTTGTCGTTTTTGTATTTACACTAAATATGTCTTGAAATATGTAAATTGTAAAGGCAGGGGATATTGTTCGAATAGATTTGCACAGAGATGCATTCAACTGATTCCCATTTAGATGGCCATTAACTCTCACTCACACTCTCAGTCACTTAAACACCGACTCACCTCGTCCACCCTACCACCCATTCATTCATTCATTCATTCATTCATTCATTCATTCATTCATTCATTCATTCATTCATTCATTCATTCATTCATTCATTCATTCATTCATTCATTCACATGCTCAGAAACAAAAATGACATTACTAGATAGGTACAGTACATCACAGTTGTATTAAAAACTTACTCAAGAGACCATTTGTCTGAGACCATTTAGACATGATCAGTTGTTGAGACAGCAGCATGTGAGGTGTCTGATTATAGGAGTCTGCTGAGTACCGGTATTTTACTAGAGACAATGGCAGTAGAACATTAGCATGAATTTATCAACTTGTAATATTTGAAGAATACTTTCCAAATGATCAGTCAATGTCATAGAAAATTAACTGACATGAAACAGGTACTGGCAACCTCTGTCTGCAATCAAACACCATTTATTCAATCATCAGTGGCCTATATAGCTATCTTAATTATGCCATACAGTGTATGTGATCAACACTGATAAATCAGCGTCTCAATATGGTGATGTAACTAACTTGAAAAGGCTCATTAATAGGCAGTTCTGGCAGACAGCTGGAGTGAGATGTGGAGTCCTCCTCATCAGGGAGATAGCATCAGTGAGATCTGTACAGCAGCGTACCGCTACAACCCAGTCGGCATAATCAGTGGGGATTTAGATCAGCGTGAGGGAATCCCTTTGGGGAATGATTGTGTCTCCTGGGTGTGTCATAATGAGCTAAAGTTGGTACTGGTCATTCAACTGGGGCACCTCATCACTGGTGTGCTGGTTGTCATAGCAAGCTGTCACACCTCAGGCTTGTCATCTTTTTTTTATACCATATTGACATATTCAATTTTCTCGTTTGTTAGTCAGGAACTTAAAATTCAATCCACTGTCATTCCTTCAGGGGTCTTGTTTTTATATTAAACATGTCACATGAGTGTTGTAAATTCTACAGGAAGGGAAACAATGTGTTAGGATAGTGCTTTGTTTGTAGATTATGTTGTTGAGAAGTGATGTATCACATAGATTTCCATATATGTGTTCTGGACAACATTTGGTGTATTATTAATTATTCATTATTAATTGTTTTGGTTAAATGTTAGGCACATGTGTTTGAACCAGCTAGAGTAAAACGTTTACATCCATCTTGTCCATTTATGAAGTTGTAATGATATAAGATTATTCATATCTAGAAAGCCATGTCAATATGAGTATGTTGTACAATGTAGAATAATGGTTCAAATGACACGTTTTACATACACGGACATGCACACGCACACACATGGTGTTTTGATGCTGCTCAGAATATCAACCACTGGTTTGTCTGGTCCACTTGCACTTATTGCCATACTGCTGAATGAAGCATGAAGCATAAAAACAAACAGGTGACCATCTTCTCCTGCCAACTTCCCCTGGTTTCTGTATATCAATGTCCTGCCAACTTCCCCTGGTTTCTGTATATCAATGTCCTGCCAACTTCCCCTGGTTTCTGTATATCAATGTCCTGCCAACTTCCCCTGGTTTCTGTATATCATGTCCTGCCAACTTCCCCTGGTTTCTGTATATCAATGTCCTGCCAACTTCCCCTGGTTTCTGTATATCAATGTCCTGCCAACTTCCCCTGGTTTCTGTATATCAATGTCATGCCAACTTCCCCTGGTTTCTGTATATCAATGTCCTGCCAACTTCCCCTGGTTTCTGTATATCAATGTCCTGCCAACTTCCCCTGGTTTCTGTATATCGATGTCATGCCAACTTCTCCTGGTTTCTGTATATCAATGTCATGCCAACTTCCCCTGGTTTCTGTATATCAATGTCATGCCAACTTCTCCTGGTTTCTGTATATCAATGTCATGCCAACTTCTCCTGGTTTCTGTATATCAATGTCATGCCAACTTCCTGGTTTCTGTATATCAATGTCATGCCAACTTCTCCTGGTTTCTGTATATCAATGTCATGCCAACTTCCCCTGGTTTCTGTATATCAATGTCATGCCAACTTCCCTGGTTTCTGTATATCAATGTCATGCCAACTTCCCTGGTTTCTGTATATCAATGTCATGCCAACTTTCCCTGGTTTCTGTATATCAATGTCATGCCAACTTCCCTGGTTTCTGTATATCAATGTCATGCCAACTTCCCCTGGTTTCTGTATATCAATGTCATGCCAACTTCCCTGGTTTCTGTATATCAATGTCATGCCAACTTCCCTGGTTTCTGTATATCAATGTCATGCCAACTTCCCTGGTTTCTGTATATCAATGTCATGCCAACTTCCCCTGGTTTCTGTATATCAATGTCATGCCAACTTCCCCTGGTTTCTGTATATCAATGTCATGCCAACTTCCCCTGGTTTCTGTATATCAATGTCATGCCAACTTCCCTGGTTTCTGTATATCAATGTCATGCCAACTTCCCCTGGTTTCTGTATATCAATGTCATGCCAACTTTCCCTGGATTCTGTATATCAATGTCATGCCAACTTTCCCTGGATTCTGTATATCAATGTCATGCCAACTTTCCCTGGTTTCTGTATATCAATGTCATGCCAACTTCCCCTGGTTTCTGCATATCAATGTCATGCCAACTTCCCTGGTTTCTGTACAATGTCATGCCAACTTCCCTGGATTCTGTATATCAATGTCATGCCAACTTTCCCTGGATTCTGTATATCAATGTCTTGCCAACTTCTCCTGGTTTCTGTATATCAATGTCATGCCAACTTCCCCTGGTTTCTGCATATCAATGTCATGCCAACTTCCCCTGGATTCTGTATATCAATGTCATGCCCACTTCCTCTGGATTCTGTATATCAATGTCATGCCAACTTCTGGTTTCTGTATATCAATGTCATGCCAACTTCCCCTGGATTCTGTATATCAATTTCATGCCAACTTTCCCTGCATTCTGTATATCAATGTCATTCCAACTTCCCCTGGTTTCTGTATATCAATATCCTGCCAACTTCCCCTGGTTTCTGCATATCAATGTCATGCCAACTTCCCCTGGATTCTGTATATCAATGTCATGCCAACTTCTGGTTTCTGTATATCAATGTCATGCCAACTTCCCCTGGATTCTGTATATCAATTTCATGCCAACTTTCCCTGGATTCTGTATATCAATGTCATTCCAACTTCCCCTGGTTTCTGTATATCAATATCCTGCCAACTTCCCCTGGTTTCTGTATATCAATGTCATGCCAACTTTCCCTGGATTCTGTATATCAATGTCATTCCAACTTCCCCTGGTTTCTGTATATCACTGTCCTGCCAACTTCCCCTGGTTTCTGTATATCAATGTCATGCCAGCTTCCCCTGTATTCTGTATATCAATGTCATGCCAGCTTCCCCTGGTTTCTGTATATCACTGTCATGGCAGCTTCCTCTGGATTCTGTATATCAATGTCATGCCAGCTTCCCCCGTATTCTGTATATCACTGTCATGCCAACTTCCCCTGTATTCTGTATATCAATGTCATGCCAGCTTCCCCTGTATTCTGTTTATCAATGTCATGCCAGCTTCCCCTGGTTTCTGTATATCACTGTCATGGCAACTTCCCCTGGATTCTGTATATCAATGTCATGCCAGCTTCCCCTGGTTTCTGTATATCAATGTCATGCCAACGTCCCCTGGTTTCTGTATATCACTGTCATGCCAACTTCCTCTGGTTTCTATAAATCACTGTCATGGCAACTTCCTCTGGATTCTGTATATCAATGTCATGCCAGCTTCCCCTGTATTCTGTATATCAATGTCATGGCAACTTCCTCTGGATTCTGTATATCAATGTCATGCCAGCTTCCCCTGTATTCTGTATATCAATGTCATGCCAGCTTCCCCTGTATTCTGTATATCACTGTCATGCCAACTTCCCCTGGTTTCTATATATCACTGTCATGGCAACTTCCTCTGGATTCTGTATATCAATGTCATGCCAGCTTCCCCTGTATTCTGTATATCAATGTCATGCCAACTTCCTCTGTTTATCAATGTCATGTCAACTTCCTCTGTTTATCAATGTCCTGCCAACTTCCCCTGGTTTCTGTATATCAATGTCATGCCAACTACTTCTGTATATCAATGTCATGCCAACTTCCTCTGTATATCAGTGTACTTACCATGGCTGCTCACCAGCTTCAGGACACAAGCGGTGGATACACAAGTCAACAATCCATTAAGAATCTGTTGTCCACCTTTTGAATGTGATATAGTCCCAGTCCAACGTGTCCTTAATCCAACTTGAAGGAACAGAGAGTCACACACCTGTAACAGATGCCATGGAGTGCAGGGTCGGGTTTGTCAAGGTATATATGCATAGTGAGAGCACCTGTTCGGGGTTCAGGGACAGAGTTGACCTTAAGAATTCCATGTTTGTCTCCCTATGGAGATTTAGGTCACAATTTTGTAAAGATCTTCTGTGCCTGATACTTGCCTCCCTGTCAGGATTCTGGGTTAGAATATACTTGACCCCAGTATTCATCACTTGTATTACAGTGGTGATTCTGGACAAGATAAGTCCCCAATATCCCATGCTGGTCTCCCTTTCAGGACTCCAGACAGTACAGATCCCTGTAACCAGTGCTTGTGTACATATGCCTTTGAGATTAATCACTGAATTACTCATAAATGTCTCAATCAGATATGTTCTCACTGAATGGCATCAAGGAACTAAATCAAAGTGGGCTTGTGTTCTATGATGCGCCATCATGGCACATTGCTGATCACTCCATATTTTATACTTTATGAAGTCAGAAAGGGGTGACTAACAGCGCTGGCATTCTTCATCCACAACGACATTAATGCATCTTCAGGCAAGACAAATGGTGAGTCTGGACACACATAAAACTGTGTCATCGGACAAAATGCTCATTTGCACAAACTCTGTGATGAACTATCATGTTAAGTGAACATAAAGCTGCAAATATGCATAGTCCAAGGTGTTGTTTGCAGAGCTGTTCATTTGTCATGAAAATTGAACTTTTTAAAACAATTGTTGATGTGAGTAAAGAATAATCTATATTGGAGGTAAGCATTGGTTTTTGAAAATTTTCTTAAAAAATCATTTTTACAGTCTTGAGATCAAGTGAAAAAGTATAAAAAACGTGCATTTCCACTCCCTTCATCCTGTGTTATGACCCACGTTTCGGGACAGTGGTGAACCATGACTCCTAACTATATTCTTCAGAATTAAATTTCCCTTTTGACATCTTCCAATTAGCTGTATCTACTTTCGGTTAGCTGGTATTTTCCTACAATATTTTTACAGTGTTAAGGACATTAAACAAAAAACATTCCAAACCATTCATACTTACATACATGCAAGATTCAAGTTAGATGTATAACTACTTACTAGTTTACAACACTGTGACAACCATTAGATGATTCTGTTACAGCAGGTACATATTAATGTGAAACTGATCATTATATTTTTTAAGAATAGTTGTGAAACAAGACACAATACTTTAGGGTTTCCAAACAACCAGATACCAGTTCCACTTACAGAGCCAACGTATGTCTCCCTCCACTGTAGACCAGTGAGCTGGAGACTTCTGTTACCACTCCCGCTGACCGTGTAATACATGTTATATATCACATGGTATTCCCCATGCTCTGTCTGCTTGAGAGAACTAATCCTATCGCTTGATTGACACAACAATGTTCCCTTGTTGAACTTACATACATTTCCAGTCAGCTTAGATACCATTGTTCCCTAAGCTCCATAATCTCAGAACTTGGTGAAATTTAAGACAAGACTCCTTCAGATAATTCATGCTGTTTGAAAAGTTATTTTTGTTTTTTTTGCCAACATTTTAATTGTTGAATTCTAAATGTTAGCCCAGAAATGAACACGCTTAACAATTCAATGTGAAACAACAACAAAATTTGACAATTGACAACTATTTTAAAACTTACTAGGTTTACAAATGAAAGCAAGTTACTGCAAAGCAGAAGAAAGTGGTAGTACATAATTACTTCGTTGCAGAATTACAATGGCAATGTAAATAAACTGCAGATGTAATAGCATTAAAGTCAGTGATTCTACTATTCACCTTGCAGGAACCGTGGTTAAGCTACTGAAATAGGCCTAGGCTGGATATCCAGAGGGTACATATGATCATACTAGGGGTGAAATGGTACACTCATACCATGGTACGTATTGCGGTACAAGGCCTTTGGTTTGGTTCGGTTCAGTATGTGCAAACTCACTTCCGGGAAAATAGCAGCCGTCTAGCATAGAAATGCATAGATTTTGACAAAATGATTTGATTTCTAGACATTTAAAACAGGTGTAAAAAGGTTAATAAAATGATGGTATGAAAACCAAAAATACTGAATTTGTTACTGCATTACGGTATACCAAACTAAAGGAAAAATACTGGGGTTCTACTAGTACTGTGGTACACTGTTTCACCTCTAGGTCATACCATTCCACTCACTCACTGACTCACTCCACCTGTGAAAAAAAATCTATTTTCACAGTTCATTAACAATTAACAACTGTTTGCATTGAACAATCTGAGTCCATGCGTAACAAATACGCTATTATAATATGAATTAACTGTGTTCCTTAACTGATTTTGAGTGGGATGTGTTTGTGTATTGCGTCAGCTGCTGGTATTGTTTGTTGCATGGCCATAAATACTATCAACTGATCATGTGTGACAACTCAAGGCTGGTAATGTAACGCATCACATCACTACTGGACTGCAGTAGTGCAGTGGTAAGGTGTCTGCCTATCACGCTGAAGACCCGGGTTCGGGTCCCGAGGTGGGGACATTTGCGTAGTATCCTTGGACAAGATACTTAGATCTACATTGTCTTAGTTCACCCAGCTGTAAAATGGGTACCCGTGAGGATGTGCTGACAATGTGAGTGTTTAGTTTGTTGCGCCTAACAGGCAGCATGGCTGTATACTCCCCAGGGAGTTGACGAAGTATCGGAAAGTACGATAGTGTCCTATGACCGGAGATAGTAATGTACGTAGCGCCGTGAGCAGGCAATGTGCCTGGATATGAGCGCGCCATATAAGCGGACTATTACTATTACTATTACTATAAGGCTGTTCTACTGAGTAAGAAAATCTATGTTTATTATTATTTATCATTATTTGAAAACCTAGGCGTAGAATATAGACGGATGACTTTGTGTGCTGGCGATTAGGTGCCTGACTCTGACGGTGTGGTTCAGATCCTGGATGGGACTCAACCCAATAAAAGTACTAGAAACTATACTTTACTGAGAAAGTGTAATCCCAAATATAACATGAGTTACATGGGCACTTCTCTACAGCAGAATATGGTACTGTATGTAACTGGAATATGTGTTGTGGCATACATGTTGTATTCTATGTGGTGAAGAGCAATGGAGTAACCTAGTGGTTAAAATGTTCACCCTGACGACTGGAGTTCTATCCCCTACATGGGTACAATGTGTGAAGCCCATTTCTGGTGTTCCGACCATGATATTGCTGGAATATTGCTGTAAGTGGCATAAAACCATACTCACTCACTCACTCACTCACTCACTCACTCACTCACTCACTCACTCACTCACTCACTCACTCACTCACTCACTCACAGTGTGGTGAAATATTGGTGCAGCTGTGTATAGTGGAATATGGGCATTATTCTATCGGGTGGTATATGTGTTATTTTCTATATGTTAGAACATGGATGGTACTCCATTTGTAGGAATATGGAACATACTTTTCATGTGCAATATGGGTGTTATTCCATATGATGGAATGTAACAGATATTCCAAAGATGTGATATTGATGGAGGTCTCTATGGTGAAATATGGCTTGTACTCAAGATGGTGGACAGTTGGTTGAACTGTAGTTGGTGAAATATGGTTGATGCTCTATATAGTTGAGTTGTTATTCTTTATACAGGCAGAACAGACAGACAGAAGTTTTTATTCAATGTTTCAATATATGTTGTTCTATATAGTGGAATATGAATAGAACTACACATGGTGGAATAAGCATGTTTCTGTAAGTGGTGGAATATTGTTTGTACACTTCATGGTGGTACTCTATTTGGGGGAAAATGTATGGGTTACTTCACAATTATGTAATATGGATGGTATTCAATATGGTGAAATATGGATGATATTCTGTTTGGTGGAATGTAGCTAGAACTAAAAATTGTAGAATATTGGTGGCACACCATATGGTGGAATATGGATGTTATTCTATGTGGTGGAATGTGGCAAAAACTAAAAATTGTAGAATATGGATGGGACTCCATATGGTGGAATATGGATGGAACTCAAAATTGTAGAATATGGATGGCTCTCCATATGGTGAAAGTACGGGGAGTATTATTGTTAAGTCCTTTTCATCTACATTGCCATTTAGTTCCAAACCTCACACCATGATGATTGAAAAAATATATATGATAAACTAATTTCATCAAAACACAGATAAATTAATGCACTTCATGGCATAACACATTTAATTATTGTGAACATAGTGTTCCATAGTTTTCTTCTAGCCTCGGGATACATGTGATGACACAGATGTTGTACAGCAAGATATTGTGTAACTATATGATGTATTAACATTTAACAAAATTATTTTCTTTAAGAAGTACATTCTGTCAAGATGGGCCATCATTGAAATGTCTAATTATGCAAGTGTTTCATGATTCTGAAATACAAGATCAGTATCATACTGTCTCAGACGACAAGAAATTTGTTACAATCGACTGTGCTTTCAGCAGAGATTTCTTCTGGATGTGGAAAGGGTTTAGTTGCTTCTCTTCCAAATGTAAGATAAAGATTAGTGTGTTACAATGTAACAAGTCCAGTGTGAGATAGGATAAGTATTCATAATTCTACCTTTCGTTGTAAAATGGTCAATATTTAAAAAGTTATATTAAACAGAATAATAATTATTGCAGAGGGTTTTTCTTAAATTCACCAAAATGATCTTAATGAATCATTATTGAAGTTTTCGTGTAGGTGAACAACATACACGATACAGTCATTTCCAACTTATCCAACATGGTATGGAACACTTAGTCTCAATCATATAGTTGTCTAAGAAGTGAAATAAAATTAATTACCTCTGGGAAGCATCAGTATAAAAGAACCAGCAAGTCTCAGAAGCTGAGAACAGGATGAAGTCAGGCAGCCAAGACTGAGAACTGCTGAGAGTTCAATGGGGGAATGTTTTATTAAACAGGTGCTTTGGGTCTAATACAGAGATGAAGGATGGAATTAACTGATCAATCTGGCTGCACTGGACAAATATGCTCCCATTTCCAAAATGTCATACCTAGATTTTTTTATAGTACTTAGGCTATATATATATATAAAAAATTGATTTAATTTAAACAAACTGTACAGTGGACACATGCATACCAATCTGTGTGACGATCGTGTGGAAGATGTATGAGTGATGTTCAACTACGATGTCCTGAGTTAGTGGAGGTTCGTTCCAAAGTGCCATCTAGGGGAGACTGCATTACGTGTTTAGAAAGCTTTTATTGATTGTACTGATGTGAGAATTCATCATTAGAGGAAAAACATGGCAGATTATAGTGATATAGATTTTTACATTATTTCTGTACATCTGTTATGGATTTAATGGATAGACATTTTAGACATGTGGTATTAAGTACTGATGTTTAGTGAGGTTGATGTTCAATGCCAATCAAAGAACAAAGTTAACAGTATTGAATACTATGTTACTGTCTGGCTATTCAGTATTGGCATCAATACTGTTCACAGTAATGACCACTGTGCATCACATTGAAGTATTGTACTTGTAAAGTTGTCAGATGCTTTGATACTTTTTTTTGTAGTTTTTAATATTGAGCAATGTTTTTTTTATGTGAAAGTGTAAAAAGGTTTTGGAACTTACCTGTTGAGAATATGGAAATATTCCAGTAAATATGGTGCCAGTGTGTATAGCTCCAAGAGTCTGTGAGCCAACATCCCAGGCCCTACTGCACAAACACCGAACCAGCAACACCTGAGGAATCTGCTTGATGGACAGCTGAGACTCCTCCCACTGTGTAGGAGGATGCTGATATTGCTCCAATACTCCATGACTGACAGGTGCTTGGCTCCTCCCTCTTGGTAGGCTTGTGGAGGCTGATCAGTCAGTCATTACTGATTGACAGTTTCAGTGCTTCGTCTGCCTACACATTACTGAGGGAACCTTTTCTGTGTGGGGATTGAGTGACAGGTTGGATACACCTCTGTGATGGAAGGGATGTGCTGACTGTTGTGATGTTAGTGTGCGAGATGGGAAGCTCTTGAAGTGATTAGAAGAGTATCAAATCAGTTTGTATTTGTGTCAAGACGGCTATAGACATTAGCAACTGCAGCACTGAGATTTATCTAATTGGTAGAGAATGTAGCTGAGGAAGGCATGAAGAGGTATTCAGATTGGAGGGTGGGGCTTCAGGGTGGATGTAGGTTTGTTGAGTGTTGTAGGGTAAGGATGGGAGTGTGGATATGGGATTACTGGGTGTTGTAGGATAAGGATTGGAGCGTGGATATATGGTTACTGTGTGTTGTAGGATAAGGATTAGAGTGGATGTAGGTTTGTTGAGTGTTGTAGGATAAGGATGGGAGTGTGGATATAGGGTTACTGTGTGTTGTAGGATAAGGATTAGAGTGTGGATGTAGGTTTGTTGAGTGTTGTAGGATAAGGATGGGAGTGTGGATATAGGGTTACTGTGTGTTGTATGATAAGGATTAGAGTGGATGTAGGTTTGTTGAGTGTTGTAGGATAAGGATGGGAGTGTGGATATAAGGTTACTGTGTGTTGTAGGATAAGGATTAGAGTGTGGATGTAGGTTTGTTGAGTGTTGTAGGATAAGGATGGGAGTATGGATATAGGGTTACTGTGTGTTTTAGGATAAGGATTAGAGTGAGGATGTACGGTTGCTAAGTGTTGTAGAATAAGGATTAGAGTGTGGATGTAGGTTTGTTGAGTGTTGTAGGATAAGGATGGGAGTGTGGATATGGGATTACTGGGTGTTGTAGGATAAGGATTGGAGCGTGGATATACGGTTGCTGGGTGTTGTAGGATAAGGATTAGAGTGTGGATGTAGGTTTGTTGAGTGTTGTAGGATAAGGATGGGAGCGTGGATATGGGATTACTGGGTGTTGTAGGATAAGGATTGGAGCGTGGATATATGGTTACTGGGTGTTGTAGGATAAGGATTAGTGTGGATGTAGGTTTGTTGAGTGTTGTAGGATAAGGATAAGAGTGTGGATATGGGTTACTGTGTGTTGTAGGATAAGGATTAGAGTGTGTATGTACGGTTGCTGAGTGTTGTAGGATAAAGGTAAGAGTGTGGATGTAGGTTTGTTGAGTGTTGTAGGGTAAGGCTGGGAGTGTGGATATGGGATTACTGTGTGTTGTAGGATAAGGATTGGAGCGTGGATATATGGTTACTGGGTGTTGTAGGATAAGGATTGGAGCGTGGATATATGGTTACTGGGTGTTGTAGGATAAGGATTAGAGTGTGGATGTAGGGTTGCTGAGTGTTGTAGGATAAGGATGGGAGTGTGGATATAGGGTTACTGTGTGTTGTAGGATAAGGATTAGAGTGTGGATGTAGGTTTGTTGAGTGTTGTAGGATAAGGATGGGAGTGTGGATATAGGGTTACTGTGTGTTGTAGGTTAAGGATTAGAGTGTGGATGTAGGTTTGTTGAGTGTTGTAGGATAAAGATTAGAGTGTGGATGTAGGTTTGTTGAGTGTTGTAGGATAAGGATTAGAGTGTGGATATAGGGTTACTGTGTGTTGTAGGATAATTATTAGAGTGTGGATGTAGGTTTGTTGAGTGTTGGATTGGAAGGTTGATTCCTGAATTTCACTCACTCACTCACTCACTCACTCACTCACTCACTCACTCACTCACTCACTCACTCACTCACTCACTCACTCACTCACTCACTCACTCACTCACTCACTCACTCACTCACTCACTCACTCACTCACTCACTCACAGTACCTTTTACTTGATCCCTGACAGTGTTAGACCAATTCCCATGGCAAGGTGGAACTTGTAGAGTGTTCACACATTAGGTAGATAGCAGCCTGTGGCAGATGATGCAAGCTGGCTTGTTTAAAAAACAGTCACTCCAACCATGTCACATTTAGCCTGACTGGTTTTGTAACTTGGTCATTGTTGAGGTACATATAAATATATATCCATCTGTGTGTCAGTGTTTTATTCAGTGTCATCTATTGTGTTGGAACATGGTACTTTTCTCTCTCAGCTGTTTCACATAGTGAAACGTTTTCTAACATTTTGTCAACAACCAAAGAATTTACTGACCAGGCAGATTTTGTTGTATTTTCATCACTCCTCACAAAAAAACACCCAAATATTTTTGAAGGTATGATGTAGTAACTGTTTGACTGGCATTGTTGGTGACCAAATAAAATAACAATCAGCTCTATGGGTAGCAAGTTCTGGAACGTTGCATAAAGCAATGTGTGTGTGGCTTGGCTTCTTACGTGGTGTTGTAGCTAGAGTGACTGTAACGACCAAGTAAAGGGAGGGGAATATACGTGATAGTGATAAGCATATTATGTAATATCAACAGCATTGGGCATTGACACTCATATTGGGCACTATGGTGATTTAGTTAAAATGAGATTTTAACATTTGGTATACAAACAGAGTGTTTATGAAGATATAATTGTATGTGTTCGCACCAAGCAATTACAAATTACTAATAAACTTCATTGTGAAACATATCAATATTTGATTGTGTTCTCTTGTTAAAGTGAGCTACAGTGCCTCATGCCATTCCCTGAGTGGTTTAAGCAGTTCTCTGATCCAGGTGGGACAATGGAGTAGCCTAGTGGTTTAAGCATTCGCTTGTAATGCCGAAGCCCCGGGTTTGATTCCCCACATGGGTACAATGTGTGAAGTCCATTTCTGGTGTCCCATACCATGATATTGCTGGAATATTGCTAAAAGCAGTATAAAACCAAACTCACTCACTCACTCACTCACTCTCTGATCCAGGTATCATCAAAGATAGACACTTTCATTCCTGGATTTGTTTATGCTCCAAGAGACAAGGAGAGACTTTATTTCAATTTGGTTGATAATGAAGTAAACATGTGTCAATTTGTTTTTAGAAAAACCCCAGTAAGTTAGGAAATTAAATGACAACCAGAAACCAACTATAAAACAATTTTGTATTCTGAAAGGACAGTGGTGATAAAGCTTGAAAATACTGGTGTATGACTTCTGTCTGAATTAATTCTGATGTATCACGAGAGGTTTGTGAAATATGCCGTGAAAAGAAAATGTTTTATGTCACTTTTACACAAATAATGGTTTTCTAATGTCTTTGTAATTTGATCTCTGAGGCATATCCTTACCAAGAACATGCATTAGGCATTGGTGATTAGCTCAGCCAAGGAGAGCAGCTGGTCAAGGAGAACAGTAGGCGTCGTAACACAGTAGTCTGTCTCACAGTCCCTGAACCACATTAATTTCCCTACTGCCAAGCCCTCTCTGCAGTGCTAAAGCCCTAAATAAAGCAAGTCTAGATTTCCTCAGGTTCAGGCCTGAATCTCTGGTCTCCCTAGGGCTCCTTTTCAATATAAATGGGCTTGTTTGTTACTATCAAAATTATATATATTCAGAGACTAAGCCTTAGTCTAGTAACACAGGTGCATCATGGGTTTTCATGCCATGAGTCGTACATATATTTTTCCATATCGAGACAAAGCAATATGCTCACTAAAATAAAGTACTTTCTGCCTGTTAAATGACTCGCTAGTGAATTTATCAAATGTTGCAAAATGTGTGGCAATTACTGTTTCAATTCAGGTGTTGAAAACATCTGCCATATACCATTGTGTCGGCAGTAACTGTTCACACACATTTTGTGTTGAAAGATTTCTTTGACTTGAATGTGATAATAATGTTGACCTGATTTCAGTAGTGTGAAGAAATACAAGAAACCTAACGATTCATAAACCTTCTCTGAAATACGAAATACTTATTATCAAGATGGGCGTTGGGGAAGTCTAGTGGTTAAAGTGTCAGCTCGTCAGACCCTGGTTCGATTGCCCACATGTATACAATGTGTGAAGATCATTTCTGGTGTCTCCCGCCATATTGCTGGACTATTGCTAAAAGTGGCGTAAAACTAAACTCACTCACTCACTATTATCAAAGAGTTGCCACATGATTTCGTGTGTGTGTGTGTGTGTGTGTGTGTGCGTGCATGTGTTTATATCATGATGCTTATCATATGAGTGAGTGAGTGAGTTTAGTTTTACGCAGCACTCAGGAATATTCCAGCTATATAATAATCGGTCTGGACCAGACAATCCAGTGATCAACAGCATGAGCATCTAGGAATTGTGACTTTTTTTCCATTCGTGCTCATTCATTTTTAGGTATTTGATTGTTAGGTTCATTTGGCTATTGTGGTGTTAGATTGTTGAACTTATATTAGAATATTGTAGTGTTTAGAGGTTTCATTCAAAGTTCATTTTCTTCATTTCTTCACTTTAAGAGAATCACGTTTAGGGACCGTTCATAATTTATGGCTAGGGGGGGTGATGATGATTTTAAGGGGGTTCACCCATTTTGTTCTGGGGTGCTTGGGGGGTCAGCAATTTTGTACACACGTACTACGGGGGGTCAGCAATTTTGTACATAAAAATATGTTTAAAATTATGCTTAGAAATTATGGGAAGGGGAGGGGGGTAATTGATTTTGTACATGACATGCAGGGGGGTCACTTATTTTGTACATGAAGTTTAGGGGCGTCATTCACATTGTACATGCTTCTACATAAAAATCATCATCATCATCCCCCCTAGCCATAAATTATAAACGGTCCTTTAGTTCCTTGTAAATCATCCATAATTTTCTCACTTCTAATAGTTGTCACGTTTAGTTCCTTGTTTAGGCCAAAGGTAAGTTCAAATTTTTTAGTTGATAAGGTTTTCAGTTCCATTGCATAGCTCTGCACATTGTTTATTTCCACTGCGCAACACCTCCAGCAGTGAATGGGTACCAGGTAGGAGACTGTCAGCCTACAAGCTGCTTGGACAATATATTCCCCAGGGAGTAGAGAATGAAAACATACTCCACAGTAATCCAGTGACCAGGGTAATAATGAGATCCATCATGGTGAAAGCACACTTGAGCAATCATAAACTGTGTTATATACATTCATAATGAAGTAGTCAATAAAAACACAGACAAACAGTGATAGCCAGGAGTGGCGGGGTTGTAGAACTGTTGCAAACATGTTAATATCTGTGTTATTCCCAAAAGGCATTTTACCATCACAATGCATGAAATATACTTTCATGTGTGTTAAAAAGTGAAGCCAGACTGATTTTCATGGAAGGATGGGCATATGTTTATGATAACTTACAGAAAAAGCAAATTAGCATGGGTCTTAATCTGGTTTACTGGGAATTTACTTAATCTCTGAAATATGATTTAGACTGATATATATTTCCATCGGGACTAAGTGTTCAAGTCTACATTGAGTCCAAGACTACAAGTTGAACTCATGCAAAATGCTCTTAACTGTGCAGTCTACAGTGAGTCATAATATGACTTTACATGGCATTATGTTGTATATACACTGATGAATTGGGGTATAACTATGTCTATTGTTCTCAACCAGATTGATGTGGATGAACTAAACATTTTTCCCACAATCATCTTGATGTTGGTATCAAAATTGTATGTAATATAGTTGGTGTGGTAGCTCAATAGTTAAAGTGCTTGCACATCACAACTGATTCAATGGTTCGAATCACATAGTTATGATCTGTGAAACCCATTTTTGGTGTCGCTCGACCTAACATATATGATATTGCTTGAATAGTGCTGAAACCTATGTAAAGACCATACCAACTCACTCACTGTTTAAGTTCCAAGTAAGACAACAGTTGTGTACACCTGTATCTGGTATTTATAAATACAATAGGCTCAATGTACCTACTGTATGCAGGAGGTGAATACTGGACAATGGTATCAAGTCCTTTTCTGCAAGCAGTACAGGACATGTAAACTCCAACTTTGCAAATTTTACTGCATAAGGGCAATCCTAACCACAAGTGCCTGACCATGAAAATAGAAATAGATTTTTCCTTATCCTGACTCATGCTCTTTGCTTGTCCCCTTCCTCTTGCTTAACATAGTGGAACACTTGTATCTCCTTAATTGAAGCCCCTTCAATGTAAAATCACTAATTGGTACTCACCCAAGAGTTACCTCCCCGCCAGAAGCTGAACAGGTGTCGCCACCCTCTGGCCTCATGCTTCACTCTCCTTCTTCACCAGTGAGCAGGATGTGAGAGCCTGTGTCTCCTTACACACTATATCCTTTGGTTTTTCTTAGTTAGTTACCTATTATAGTTTACTATAAAGGTATAGCTAGTATCCTTCAGTTATTTGCATTGATAATTAATCGTATTTCTACCGTTTATTCACGGAGTTCGCGGATTGTTCAGCTAGTTTTACATTGATGAAAAACTGTACCATTTGTAGATTACGCTTTTTCCGCCAATGGATCCGCATGTGGTATGCCCTAGTTGTACTACTTTGTGCGCTTGATTCACGCTGCAGTTACTGCATAAATTTAACCAATTCTGCCTTTGATAAATACCATCTTTGCGCCTTGAGACGGTTGCAGATAGGTCACGCGAAACTAGGTGTAGACATGGCCGATACGCCGGATTGCCCATCCAGTCAACTGTTGTCGAAGCGATCCCTCCCGCCTGGTGTTCTGCTTGAGACCCCATCGGAAGAGGGACGGGATGCAGTCCGCCACCTCTAAGAAGTTTAACCGCCTCTCCAGACATCCAGTCATCGCAGACAAAGTCCAAGAGGGCCTCAACGCCTTCTCAACGCAGACTTCGCACTCCCAGGGCAGCGCCATCCTCCAAAGGGAAATTCCATTTAAGTCATCGAACTTTCAGCCGAGATCGCTCCAGCAGCAGAATTGGGCCTCTACGATGACCAGCCTATCATCATACCCGACATACGCCACAAGAAGTTTACCAGTGACAGCGACAGTGACGCCAGCAGAGATCACCATGCAGCCTGATGCCTCTACACTGATGTCAGACGAGATCGCTGAGGGCCCCACCGCTAGCACAGCAGAGAGGGCACCATCTACTACGCCGCAGATCATCCCAAACGATCTTATGAAACAGATCATGATTATGATGGAAGGCCACTATAGACTGGAGAAGCAGCCATCCCAGGGTCCGAGTTTCGCGAAGGCTCCAACGAGACAGCACCCAGAGGCACCATCTGTCAACGAGCAGCCACGACAATGCAGCCTTCGCTGGCGAAGTCACAGACCACCTCGACGGCGACCCAGATGTACAGCCTTCGCTAAGGCCTTCGCTAAGGCGGAAAGATCATCACCTTCTTCGGGGCCATACTCAGATACGGAATCTGATCATCAGACCACACGCAAGCCTTCGCTAAGGTCATATCATCGCTCCCCAGGACCGACGCGAACGAAGCTTCGCTGGCGCTCGCTGGCGACACCTGAACCCAGATCGCCTTCATCTAAAAGGATCATCGAGGGACTACACAAGAGCTTCGCGTAGCTACCATCAGTCCCCTCATAGGTCGCCAAGAAGGTCAACCTATCGATATAGATCACCAAGACGATCGCCTCGCCGATCACCACGTCGATCACCTCACAGGTCTGCACATAAGCCTACAACTAGATCTCCACAAGCGTCAAACGATATAGAGATAGAGCCACACAGCCCTACATCAGAAGAGCAACAACCTCTTAATTATGATGATGGAATGGAAGATGATGGAGGAATTATTTTCTCAGATGCAGAGATAAGATATTGGATGGTCAATAATCTAGATCTCTCATCACCTTCCAAGAGTGGCAATACGGCGCAGACTTATCTGATGAAAGAAGACGATGCAGATGCTATTACACTACCCCCAATCGACCCGATTGCGGCGGTGCCTCAGAACCTAGATACAGCATTTAACAAAGCCACGAAGGTTCAGACGCCACATCTGCCAAATTTCAGCGCCAAGAAGTTCTCCACGCATAATATGGACCCCTTCTTCAAAGCGCAAGACATCGATGAGAACTATAAGCTGATCTCCGATGCCAAGAACAAGTACTACAAGATTGATGATCGGAAATTGGTTCAGATAGAAACCATGACGAGGCGTATGTTCTTTGGTCTAAATAGATCTAGAACAATAAATGAGACACTTATCTCCAGATTTCGAACACCAATTCTGAAGATGACAGAATGATTTACTCGGCCCTACTGATGCAAAAGAAGGACCAGCAGTTTTAACAGATCATCTGACGCCTGTCTCAGCAGCACTGACCTTAGCTCGTCGTCAAGGCCTCCTAGCTTCCTGCAACTGGGGTGAGAACTTTACAGCTCCACTATATACAGCCCCGTGGTCTTCCCCATCCATATTTGACGGAGGAATAGACAGAGTCTCCAAAGAAGTCACCAAGGATTCTAGAGAAGTCCTGATGATTAAATCGATGGACACGCTAGCCAGTGTCATTCGACAGACTTCACAAAGATACTCAGGGAGATCTAAATTCACGGGCCTACAAAGAGCTAGAGACAGGAAGATTGCCAGTTCCAGGGGAAGAGATTCTTTTCGTCGCCCATATGGCAACTATAGAGGAGGGTCAGGAAGAGGCAGGACACCCAGAGGTTCCCGCAACTATAAACGCTGAAAGACAGGTTCGAACGACTGGAGTCTTCCACCCCAGCCGCTCCAGTACAACCGCCACAAGTGGGTGGACGCCTTCAACTACACTGGGAAAACTGGGGAATACTTCAAGACACCTATGTCTCCAACATTCTTCAACGCGGATTTCGTATCCCACTACAGGCCAAGCCTCCACTAACAGTCAACCCTCACAAGTTCGAGGTACAGGCACAACAACTACTAAAGTTAAGAGAGGCTGTTACATTACTCCTAACCAAGCAGGCCATAGAAGTAATAGAGCAAGGAAACATCGAACCAGGTTTCTACTCCCCAGTTTTCCTAGTACCCAAGAAAAACTCCAAGGAGAAATACAGACTCATTTACAACATGAGCTTCTTCAACAAGACTTATTTAAGCAGACCACCCAGGTTCATTTATGATACATCTACCGCGAGCTACGGCAGATGATTCGCCCCATGGACTACATGGGCAGTATAGATCTACAAGATGCTTATCTGCACATCCCGATACATCCCTAATCCAGGAAATACCTTCGGGTTTACGCTTAGACGGGTTACATTACCAGTGGAAAGTAATCCCATTCGAATAGCATCAGCCCCATGGTTATTCACGAGGATAACTAAACCGATTGTCACCTATCTACATCGCCAAGGGCTACGCAGAGCGCTCTTCCTCGACGACGGGATACAAGTAGATCAAGATCCACAGCATCTCAAACTACAGTTAAACTACATCATAAAGCTACTAACACAGCTGGGATGGTTAGTAAACTTACACAAGTCGGACCTAGTACCATCGCAAGATCTGCAATTCCTAGGCATTCGATTTATCACCAATCTCAACCGTGATAGTCGCATTTCAGAAGACCGCTGGCTCAAGATCCAACAGATCATTCCACCAGCTCTACTTTCGCCGCTACCACTTCGACAATGGCAGAGCTTACTAGGTCTTCTAACATCAGCCCAAGACTTGACAGTCATAGGCAGATTACAGTTACGCCCATTACAGGTCTTCGCCAACACACATCTCGACGACCTACAACCATTCAGTCTACCAAACATCTCAGACCTCATCTATTATGGTGGACAAAGAAATCGAATGTCTGCGAAGGGATTTGTTTAGCAGAGCAGGAATTCAAAACCCATCTATATGTAGACGCTGCCGCCCAAGGTTGGGGAGCTCATCTCACCAACCGGACGGCATCAGGGTTATGGACTCAGCTAGAAAGCAAACTCCACATAAACGCATTAGAGATGAAAGCTGTAATCAACGCCATAAGACATTGGAGCAACATTCTACAGAATGCGCACCTGATGATACATACCGACAACTCGACAGTGGCGCTTTTATGTGAACAGACAAGGCTCAACGAGATCGCCGAACCTTTGAATTTAACCTTTCAACTGTTCGAATTAATCCAAGATCTAAATCTACATGTCAAAGCATGCCACATTCCCCGAGCCAGGAATATACTAGCAGACGACTCTCTCGCCACATCTACCGTCACGACAGAATGGATGCTCAATACAGAGATATTTGCACAGATAATCAAGCAAATAGGAGCCGCTAGTAGATCTATTCGCCACAAGGTTCAACAATCAACTACCGACATTCGTGGTCACCAGTGCCAGACCCACAAGCATGGGCAACGGATTTAAGCATATCATGGAAGGCCTCAATGCGACGCCGCTTTCACCCCAGCAATAATACCTCTAGTATTACAGAAAATCAGCCAAACGCAGAGCCTACAACTCACTTTGGTCGCGCTCTATTGGTCGGCCAGAACGGTTTCCGCCCTAATACAAGATATCGGTCAACCGCACTAGAACTACCCAAGCGCAAACCTGTTAATACATCCTCACACCAAACAGGTGCACAGAAACCCAGAAGTATTCAAACTTCAATGATGGACTGTATTAAAATGTGTTTAAACAAGAGAGGATATTCTACCAGGGCGCAAAAGCGTCACGCTTTGCCTTTACGATACTCAACGCCAGAACTTGTACGCATGACAAGTGGCAAAGTTTCAAAATTATGCAGCAAACAAGGGTTTTATAGCGCAGAGATGCCACGCGATCCTCAAGTGGCAGACTATTTGTGTTACTTACGGCAAAACAAACATTTAAAAGGCTCGACATTGTCAACATATCTTGCCGCCGCTTTAGTTCTGTGGATTTCTATGAGAACGGGTGTTAAATTGACAAGAACACCAGAGTTACTGGCCTTACTAATGCTTTCCGATTGAGGACCAAAAGCGAAGTTCCACTTCCAGCTTGGGATCTGAATGTAGTATTACAACACCTCACAAGTGAGGATTATGAACCATTGAATCGACAACTTTTGAATTTCTCTCACAGAAAACAGTTTTCCTGTTATCGCTAGCCACGCAGCCAGAATATCTGAAATTCATGCTCTAGATTATGAGAGGATACAGTTTGATGACAATCAAAACACAGCACCTGGGATTAAGATGGGATTTCATCGCCAAAAATCAACTACCAGGTCAACCAGACAGGTTATTTCACATCCCTGCTTATCCTCAATTCTCGATCTCAAGATACATTGGACTTATCTCTATGCCCAGTACGAAGCTCTCATAATCTATTTACGCCGTTTCCAAAACAAGGCTTAAGATCGCTCAGAAGATTGTTCATCCCGCTATCGCCTACAAATCAGACAGAAGTCTCTCGCACTCACCATATCTATATGGATAAGAACTGTCATTTTACGCCGCCTATAAGGCAGCAGGACTGGACCCTCCAACAGCATCAAATCCCCATGAAATCAGGGCATTGGCATCCACCCTCGCCTCTTCACGGTAACTGTTCATTGAATACAATTATGGAAGGATGCTTCTGGAAATCTAACATGGTGTTTGCTAATCACTATCTCAGAGATATCACCACCGAGGACGCCTCTGGCATTCACCATTTCGGTCCTTTGGTCCTCGCCAGCAATTGACAGTCCCTCAGAGGGCTAATATTCACACCCCACTAGATTATTATATATATTATACATATATTCATTAGCTTATAACTCCATGGAGTTCTAGGGCTATGTACATATTTAGCTTAGGTTATTCAACCTTAAGCTCATACTGAGTTTATATTCAGTGTACAGCTACTTTTAGAGTAGCAGTTTATATATAT
Source organism: Haliotis rubra (assembly GCF_003918875.1). Lineage (NCBI taxonomy): Eukaryota > Metazoa > Mollusca > Gastropoda > Lepetellida > Haliotidae > Haliotis > Haliotis rubra. The sequence goes on along the minus strand of NW_025765825.1, from coordinate 709,146 downwards.
ATTGATATATCAGTATATTAGTAATGTAATACCCCACTTATAGTGTATATATCTGATGGCTTATTATAAAGGAAATATCCTAAGTCTCAATGCCTTATGAAGTTCCCCAAGAGGGGTTATTACAATATCACTTATTTAAATCACTAATTATAATCCAAAGTATTCTGTTTTACCCACCACCTCTCCGTGGATTCTACAAGCAAAGAGCATGAGTCAGGATAAGGAAAAATATGTAATTTTTTGAGTAAAATTGATATTTTATACTTATCCTGACTCATGAGGTTAGCCCTCCCATCCTCCCCACATAACACTTTGGATTTCCCTGTAAATTCAAGTGTTGGGCTCGCAAAATCAGGAGAGAGTGAAGCATGAGGCCAGAGGGTGGCGACACCTGTTCCCGCCACGGCAGGGGAGGTAACTCTTGGGTGAGTACCAATTAGTGATTTTACATTGAAGGGAGCTTCAATTAAGGAGATACAAGTGTTCCACTATGTTCGCAAGAGGAAGGGGACAAGCAAAAGAGCATGAGTCAGGATAAGTATAAAATATCAATTTTACTCAAAAATGATGTTAATCCTAAAAACGTAATTGCACAACAGTCATTGTCGTGTAAATTATTCATAGTGTCAGGACACACAGTCGACAAGGTATGGACTCGGGCTGTGTGATGGCCTAGAAACTGTATTGTGATGTAGGTATCCCTGTTACGACACCGCTTCCGTGGTGTAGTGGTTAGACTGTCCACCCAGAGAGCAGAAGGTCGCGGGTTCAATCCCCGGGCGCGTCACACCAAAAGACGTTAAAATATGGTACTTGTTGGTCCCTGCCTGGCACTCAACATTAATGGGTACAACAAGGACTGGTCGGCTCGGAGTCAGTATAATGTGTCTGAGTGGGGTATTCATGCTTAACTGCGGCATGGTATCTCAGTGAGCTAGCACTATAAAACCAGCTTAAGTCTAGGCTAGTACAAGCTCCACACATGCACGTCGTCATATGAGCAAAATATTCTTTTAGAGTGACAGGTAAATGTCTTCATTTGTATTGTGTCCCAGAGCTTGAAGTGCCATAACAACTCTTAGAATCATTCCTTCTTTTCGTTTGATTTGAAAATATGACATTTTGATAAATTTATGGACTGGTTCTGCCTGTCTTCAGACATCAGCTAGAATCGTATGTCTATTATTAGCATCAACGTTGCAGTCATTGTCGTTTTCGATCACATTCTGTCAATGTTAAGATCCGTAAGTTTGTTATTTTCCTTCTGTGCAACAATAGATAAGTATTTCTCTGTAATATTCAATAAAATAATGCAGTCTGTGCATGTCAGAGGTCTGTACAATTGATGCATTGAACGCCATATAAACATTGAGGTCAATTGCAACACTGCATGGAGATGTTGAAATAATCATTGACACAGTGTAAGTGTGGTCAAACATGTCTCATTGCAATGGAGAAAAACTAGGAGCCAAGTCAAGGGAAGTAATAGTAAAGGATCATATGGGTTGGAAGCAGTTTTAGGGTAGATGGTATGTGATACCACAAGAAGTAAAGTAAGTATTAACATGTCAAAAAGCAGTATGGTTTGTCCATATGTTTATTTGGAGTCCTGGGGAGGTATTTGAACAGAAAAGTCTTGTTCACATTTTGTCAATGAATTTTAAGGGGAAAAATCAGTTCTGAAAGAATTTTTGTATAGATTTTAGCTTAAACCATTGTGATAATAAGAAAACCTGTTCACTTTTTTTACCTAGTTTACCTGTATACAGAAAAAATATAGCAATATGTATTGTTTAATAAGCATACTGCAGTAAACCATTATAACTGTTCAGGAGTAGAATAAAATATTTTCAAGAAGACCAGTGTAGGTTCTTCTGGTCAATAACATGATTCTGGATTTTTCCTAAGACTCTGCATTTTATTATCCCCCGCAACGCGTTTTGCCGGGGGTATGAAAATGGACTCCGTCCATGCGTGCGTCCGTGCGTCCGTCCGTGCACATTTGTCTTTTCCGGAGCAGAACTCTAAAACCGTTCAATATTTCTTCACCAAACTTGGCACATAGATGGATCTGGTGGTGTACTGGTGCCTTTTGGTAGTTTTGGAATTCTGAATAAAACATTTTTGGCGTTTCCATGGCAACAAGTTCGACTTAGAATGAAATTAGTGGTAGTGCTCTTTTCCGGAGCAGCACTCTAAAACCGTTTAATGTTTCTTCACCAAACTTGGCACATAGATAGATCTGGTGGTGTACTGGTGCCTTTTGGTAGTTTTGGAATTCTGAATAAAATATTTTTGGCATTTCCGTGGCAACAAGTTTGACTTAGCCTGAAATTGGTGGTAGTGCTCTTTTCCGGAGCTGAACTCTAAAACCGTTCAATGTTTCTTCACCAAACCTGGCACATAGATAGATCTGGTGGTGTACTGGTGCCTTTTGGTAGTTTTGGAATTCTGAATAAAACATTTTTGGCATTTCCATGGCAACAAGTTCGACTTAGAATGAAATTAGTGGTAGTGCTCTTTTCCGGAGCAGGGCCTAGATTTTCGAAACTCTCTTAGCGTTAAGATAGTCGTAAGAGCCATACATTAACATTGACTTATGACTATCTTAACGCTAAGAGAGCTTCGAAAATCTAGGCCCTGAACTTTAAAAATCTTTCAATACTCTCCTTCCACTTTTCTATATACACACCTAAATATTTGACATAATCATAACTCGTAGACATAATCATGAAGAGTATTTTGCCATTGCGGGGGATAGTGATGACTTTATCTTCTTGTTACTGTTCCATTTCTTTTGTGTTACAGTATAAATGACAGTTTGACAGTATTTGCAGATTTTGCAGGAAAATGCAGAATCATGTTATTGATCAGAAGAACCTAGAAAAAGTTCAAGAAAGTTTGTGGCAGAATCACACTCACATCAGGTCATTTGTTCTCAAGCAAAGCACGGTTTCGAGTGCCTCATGTCTACATATGCCACTTTGCGGCAGTTCTCTTCACGACATCCCAAATTATCTCCCCTTGGTCCTGCCACTAAACAAGATATCAAGTATAACGTTTACATCCAGATTGATGTTTGTGTATCACAATGACTGTTGCCTTTGTGCTTATTTTGAACTGATATTTGAATGTCTGTTTTCAATCAGTCTGGCATTCATGTTTGTGATGAAGCAATATCTGCATACAATGATGTTATATTGATGCTGTTGGGCTGTTACGATGACTGTAATTACGTATACGGCAGACAGGGCAATCGCTTTCATAATGATTATAGATATGTGTGTCTCTTTCTCATCAATTCTTTCATGTTTATATGTATTAATCAGTATCTATAGGATGTTTAGTAAAATGTCAGTTGGTTTTAAGGTATAATATGATAGTTTACTTTAAATAACCTGCAAGCTTAAGGCAAAGGTTCGTTGAAACCAGTGATAGCCCGAATTGGATATATCTGAAACAATTGTTTGATGGTCATTTTAGAAGTTGGTGAGTCCATAATGTCTTACGCTTATCATCTCTGAAACAGTCAGATTCTTTGACTAAATGTATAGTCTTGTCATCTATGTCAGTATAGTTCACTGACTGACGTATGGCTAGATGTTAAAACTGACAGTCCTTTTTACATACATGTATGTGTTATACCTACAAATTTGAAATTTGATGTACACTGAAAATCCCAGCTTCATGTTCTTCAGTAGACATCTAACCATGCATCAATGAGGTATAAATGTTTTATAGTCCATAAGGGCATTTGTGTAGGTGAGACTTTGTTCAGTAAATCTCCGTTTGTTCCTTTGGTTTCCTTGTGACCATGAATACTTGAAGAAAGTAGCATCACTTGATCCTGAAACTCTGGTCAGTGTATATTTCCTGGCTAACAATAATGTAACAGAACTAATGTTTCATATTTTAGTTCACAAAGCCAATGTTTCCTCATTTTCTCCATTTTCCCTTAGAAGACAATGGTGGACGGTGGGGTAGCCTGATGGTTAAAGCGTTCGCTCGTCACGCAAAAGACCCGGGTTCGATTCCCCACATGGGTACAATGTGTGAAGCTCATTTCTGGTGTCCCCCGCCGTGATATTGCTGGAATATTGCTAAAAGCCGCGTTAAAACCAAACTCACTCACTAGAAGACAATGGGTAATATAAAAAATAACTTACAATATTGTAGGGATTATCTCCCCTTGGGACTTGGCTTTGAAGTTACAAAACTGATTTATGCTGATCATATAATGTGTACTTCCTTGTTGCTTTTAGGTTTTTATCACCATATACACCTGTATAAGTATTTTGCAAAATCGATTGTATCGTCACATAACCTTGCTGTACTTGCATAAGTTCCCTTATAATGTATGGACCATGTTGTACATAGGGCTGATGGCCCACGCCACTGTACCGAATAAATAGATTTCAACATTTTAACAGTATTGGTGAAAATATTGTCAGTAGTTCTCACTGAGTGTCTATATCTGTGTTTGGTAATCGTTTTCATGGTTTGTCCAGCAGACCCGAGCCTAGAAACACATTATTCCAAATAATGAAATGCAAATGTGTGATTAATTTCAGTTCTGATCTGACTGAATTTGAGAAACGTACGTTTTTACAGAAAAAAACTAAGATGACATGTAAAATATAAAAAAAACAGAGGAACTCGGAATTATCCTTCATGAAATGAGGTTGAAAATCCTTAATCCAGACAAAATCAACTTGAAAAGAGAGTAATTATTCCTTGTATGTTTTTTTCTAAACTTACATTTTCATGGGTGTTGATGTAAATATGCTGAAGAAAGTGAAAAGAGTTGTTGTTTTTAACATATGAAGTTACAGCACCAGGTGTTCACGTTCCTTGAGAATGTCCTTACCAGTCCTCCCCATCCAGTCTGTAGGTGAAGGACTCTATTGAAATGGTACTTCATTGGTATCCTTGTGTATTCGGTTTTCGGTCATGTAAGGATTGTCGACTAACGTAACATTAAGTGCATAAATAAATCGATAATAAACAAACTTACCTCGTTTGTTTGTTATTTATTTATGATATTCAAATATCTGACGGATTAACCTCGTGTTTCACCCGCACAGCAGGCCTCGTAGTTCGCTACGCAAAGATCCTGAATGCGGAAGCGACGTCATCTGTTTTCGTTCACTTCATTGGTTCTCCGTAAAACCACGAATCTAATAGCAGTATTAGTGCTATGCTGATATTTTTATAATATAAAGTTAATAAACATCTCGCCCAAAAAGAATATTTGTAATATTTCCAATAATAATTATTAGAAACTATGGTCGTAATAATTTCATGTCAAAGTTAATCATGATAAGACTTCGCTAGTTACATCACATGTCCAGGCATGTTTCACCTCCTCGGTTAGCTGACAAGGGCACCAAAACTCATCAGAAGATCTCACTACACATAACGGAGGTGCACAGCTTGAGGTGGACCCAAAGACAGCATGCAGGATGAGTACACTGGGCCCATGACACAGAAATATATTAATTGCAGTTTCGAAAATTAAATGAGTATTTTGGAAAATCGTGATAAGAGATGGCCCTATCCAGTTTCCATATATTTTTTACGGCTGACGGCAACGCGCACGTGATATGTCATGGATAATAATATGTCATACTATAAACAAGCAGACGACACTATACTGAAAAGGTGGAGCTGACGATATTTTAGATATAGCATTTTGATTACATGAAAATTTATGCATTAGTAAACTCGGTTCTAAAACGTAACATTTACGTGTGTTTGCAATCATGTACCTTACTAAATTTCACACGAAGCATTTTGTTAGTCAGAGCTGAAGCAGTCGACCTCCTGCTAAAAATAACCTGTCTGGTGACGTAAAATCTCGCTAATTACCGCGAGAAACGAACACGCAAACGGCCGACCGAAAACACATGTTGAACGAAAACAGATGACTCGAGGATACTTGACAAAAACACATGAAATATTTTCCTCAAAGTCAGTTGATAAAACAGGTTTGGATATTCTTTTGTTTGTGTGTTCTTGTTTAACACCTCACTTAGCAATATTCGGGCCATTGATGGTGGACCAGACAGTCTGGTGATTTATTCTGTCATGACAAGAAAGAGAGATGAGTTTGATTTACTCCCCAGGTATCTGATCCTTAATATCCTACCCTCACAGCTACCTGACCCCTAATATCCTACCCTCCCAGGTACCTGACCCCTATTACCTTCACAGGTATCTGGACCCTACTATCCTACCTTTCCAGGTACCTGGCCCCTATCACCCTCCCAGGTACCTGATCCTTAATATCCTACCCTCACAGCTACCTGACCCCTAATATCCTACCTTCACAGGTACCTGATCCCTACTATCCTACCCTCACAGGTACCTGGCCCCTAATATCCTACCTTCACAGGTACCTGATCCCTACTATCCTACCCTCACAGGTACCTGACCCCTAATATCCTACGCTCACAGGTACCTGGCCCCTAATATCCTACCTTCACAGGTACCTGATCCCTACTATCCTACCCTCACAGGTACCTGATCCCTACTATCCTACCCTCACAGGTACCTGACCCTATCCACCGGGTACCACGGGTACCCTAATATCCTACCTTCACAGGTACCTGATCCCTACTATCCTACCCTCACAGGTACCTGATCCCTACTATCCTACCTTGACAGGTACCTGATCCCTACTATCCTACCCTCACAGATACCTGGCCCCTAATATCCTACCTTCACAGGTACCTGATCCCTACTATCCTACCCTCACAGGTACCTGACCCCTAATATCCTACGCTCACAGGTACCTGGCCCTAATATCCTACCTTCACAGGTACCTGATCCCTACTATCCTACCCTCACAGGTACCTGATCCCTACTATCCTACCTTCACAGGTACCTGATCCCTACTATCCTACCCTCACAGGTACCTGGCCCCTAATATCCTACGCTCACAGTTATCTGGCCCCTAATATCCTACCCTCACAGGTACCTGGCCCCTAATATCCTACCTTCACAGGTACCTGATCCCTACTATCCTACCCTCACAGGTACCTGACCCCAAATATCCTACGCTCACAGTTATCTGATCCCTAATATCCTACCCTCACAGGTACCTGGCCCCTAATATCCTACCTTCACAGGTACCTGATCCCTACTATCCTACCCTCACAGGTACCTGGCCCCTAATATCCTACCTTCACAGGTACCTGATCCCTACTATCCCTACCCCTCACAGGTACCTGACCCTAATATCCTCACGGGCTCACAGGTACCTGGCCCCTAATATCCTACCTTCACAGGTACCTGATCCCTACTATCCTACCCTCACAGGTACCCACAGTCCCTACTATCCTACCCTCCTCACAGGTACCTGACCCTAATAACCTTACCTATCACAGGCACCTGGCCCTAATATCCTACCTTCACAGGTACCTGATCCCTACTATCCTACCCTCACAGGTACCTGATCCCTACTATCCTACCTTGACAGGTACCTGATCCCTACTATCCTACCTCACAGGTACCTGGCCCCTAATATCCTACCTTCACAGGTACCTGATCCCTACTATCCTACCTTCACAGGTACCTGATCCCTACTATCCTACCCCTCACAGGTACCTGACCCCTAATATCCCGCTCACAGGTACCTGGCCCTAATATCCTACCTCACAGGTGTACCTCATCCCTACTATCCTACCACAGGTACCTGATCCCTAATATCCTACCTCCTCACAGGTACCTGATCCCTACTATCCTACCCTCACAGGTACCTGACCCCTATCCTACCACTATCTCACAGGTACCTGGCCCCTAATATCCTACCTTCACAGGTACCTGGACCCTAATATCCTACCCTCACAGGTACCTGGATCCCTAATATCCCCCTCACAGGTATATCCTACCCTCACAGGTACCTGGACCCTACTATCCTACCTTCACAGGTACCTGACCCCTGTCACCCTCACTGGTACCTGGCCCCTAATATCCTACCTTCACAGGTACCTGACCCCTAATATCCTACCCTCACAGGTACCTGATATCCACCCTCACAGGTACCTCACAGGTACCTGCCTTCACGGGTGCCCCCCTAATATCCTACTCCTACCTTCACAGGTACCTGATCCCTAATATCCTACCTTCACAGGTACCTGATCCCTACTATCCTACCTCACAGGTACCTGACCCTACCCCTCACAGGTACCTGGTCCCTAATATCCTACCTTCACTGGTACCTGGCCCCTAATATCCTACCTTCACAGGTACCTGGCCCCTACCTTCACAGGTGCCTGATCCCTACTATCCCACCTTCACAGGTACCTGATCCCTACTATCCTACCTTCACGGGTACCTGGCCCTACTATCCTACCTTCACAGGTACCTGACCCCTATCATCCCTGGTACCTGGCCCTCATCCTACCTCACAGGTACCTGGTCCCTAATATCCTACCTTCACAGGTACCTGGCCCCTAATATCCTACCTTCACAGGTACCTGACCCTTAATATCCTACCTTCACAGGTACCTGACCCTTAATATCCTACCTTCACAGGTACCTGACCCTTAATATCCTACCTTCACAGGTACCTGATCCCTAATATCCTACCTTCACAGGTACCTGATCCCTAATATCCTAGCCAATATGGGTACCTAACCTCTACTACCCAACCCACCCAGGTACATGATCCCTATTACTCAACCCTCCCAGGTACCTCACCCCAAATATCCTAATTCATAAGTGCTGAATAACTAACCAGCTCTTACACCTGTAGAAGGAGCCAGCTGTATTTCATTACATGGTTTCAGTGTATATGACCACACCACTGTAGATGTTCACCCTTTGAATAACGAACACGCTGCTAGCACGTTATTCGTTATTCGACAAATAACGGAACACGAGTCCACTGAGATTTAGGCATCTAATACTTATTATTCCATGTGTGAATAGCAAACCCAGTGCAGCTTAGCTTATATCTTATATTTTATATTTGATAGAACTGATGGTCATATCTCTAGTGAAGAACAAACCCAGTGCAGGTTAGCTTATATCTTATATTTGATATTTGATAGAACCGACAGGCATATATCTAGTGATGAACAAACCCACAGCTAGCATGTTATTCATTTTACGTTATTCGAATATTAAAAAACGAACCCGCTGCTAACTTCAGTTAGTTCTGCTGGCAGTGCTGACTCCATATATCAAGAGTTTTCATTAAGATAACTGATAAAATGTTACTTACTTACGTCTATGTTTGTTAATATTGTAGTGATGTATTTAGAAAATAATGTCATATTTTAAGTGATACTTAGAAGCATAACCATAATAAGGGATTATCTTTTGAATCTCAGCTTCATTTTTGTTCTTTGACAAATAAAAAGTTAAATTCATTGCTCAATCCTGACTGTCTAGATGGACAAGTGATGTCATTGTGAGACCTAAGGCGATTGAAGAGAGACAGTGATATGCCCTAGACAGTGTTCATTTCCTACCTAGATCCAGCCGTTGTAATTAGTACAGTATAGAAAATAGAGACATTTTGACTGTGTATTTCGTGTTGTCATCAACTGCTGTACTGATATGATACAGTTTGAACTTCCATACCGAGAAGCAGTCAACGAGTGTTGGAAGTAAATTTTCTTAGGCTACTAAGTATCTGGCCTTGTGTCTTTGTATAACATTAGATATAGTACTTAAAGGTCACATGCAACGTAAAACACAACTTTGCAGATTCTGATACCTTCGGTATGGACTTACTGAAATAAATCATGAAAAATGCAAATTCAACTTATAAAGTTGAAAAATAACACGATGAAAAAAAACGCGAGCGAAATCGTAGTTCAAACGATTCACTAATTTTCCCCCAGCGTTTGGGGGGAATTCAAGTGGTTTCAACAGCTGGGCTGGGCTCATAGCACATGCGCAGTGAAATAGGTTTGCACAACCTGGAAGCGGGTTGTCCGGTGTATACTCGGTGAAGGCTTTGGTGTGAGCTATTTTTCTAATGTTTTTTTTATATCTCACAGGCACGAGCTTTTTATATGTTAGGACAGTAAATTAACTGTTTATATAATTGTATTTGTCTATTTCATCACACGTTCTCCTTACCGAGTCACTTTCTCAGTTCGATACTTAAAAGCAATGTCATTATTTAGCGTCGACAGAATTTCTAACTGTGATATAAATATGTCGTTGTCACGGACAAAACTCAATGTCTTGTTTATACACAAAAAATGAGCATGTATTTACAAAACACAACATCTCTATACATACACACACACTGAGCCGTGAGTGCATCTGCAAATGGACCAGCAGTTACACTTGAGTGCACACCCACCCGCTCTGACTGGGTTCGGTTTCCCGGCTGCTTCGTTTCTTGGGAAGTAAACCCAAGTACACAATATTGCACTTTTGATTTGCGATTGTAGGCTTATAATTTTGTTTATATGTTTTTTCATAACCAGCAATGTATATTATATGTCATGAATAAGTGATAATTGTGTTTAAATTATGTTTGATTGTTGGGTTGCATGTGACCTTTAAGCTATTATTTATTCAATAACTGTACTTAGCACCTGAACCGAAGTGTTGAATTGAAAGAATAAGTATGTTGAAATCCACAAGTCAGCGCTGCCTTCCTGCTGCAGCTACTGCCTCTTAAAGACACCCGGCAGTGGAGTCTGCCTACAGATCGTTTGGATCAATGGGTGAGCTGGAAATAAAGGTTTAACCAGGAACCGGTGCCCTGAGCAGAGGACAAAGTCTCATACAGGAGGCTAAATCAACTGGAATACCATCGTGGGAGGAGGCATTGATGCTGATCACAGACCAGATTGGGCAGTGTTGTCCACTTAAGTGACCGTATTGTTGGTTTGCTTCTGATGGACAACAATAACATGTGATTAATAACTCTAAGCTGAATCTGAGAAGGATTCATGGAACAGGTTTCAACAAATGCATGTCCGCATGTTATTGGGATTGGTGATGCAGAAATGTCACTGATCCCATAGAAAAGTCTCGGCAGCTCTCAACAATTGCTCTAAAGATTTTATCTGCTCATACCATAAATTGCTAATTTTTGTCCTTTCATTCTGTTACTGTCAGAAAAATATAGGAAAGGTTATTTCAGGTTTTGCAGTAGTTTGTTGAATGACACTTCAGTTGCTACATTAAATATTTGACTTTTTCAAGTTTCATTGATTAATGTATGATGGTGTTTGTGTAGTGTCACACCATAGTTGTTCAACCTTGTGGAAAATAACATGTTTTAACAATACTTGATGTCACAGTGACAGCTTAACATTGAATATTCTGGAACAAGGGTAAGAGTTCGGGAAAGAATTGCTGACAGAAATCTGTCAGACTGTGGCCGTAATTAGCCAAGCCTGTTTTTAGGGGTGAAATCTGAAGTTTGTCTTTCATAAAAAGGTCCATTGTGATTTGTCATTGGTTTGATCCATCAGTCCATCTTTCTACATTCATCTTGCAGAGATTAAGGTTTTGTTTGGATGATCCCAGGAGTGGTGACATTGACATTTCCTGAAACATGAACTATGCTTCTGTAATGGCCGAGACATCGGTTTGACCTCATCTTTTGTTTAATGTTATGTCCTACTCGTTTACTGGACGTGGATCCTGTCTAAACCGACTTTTTACACTCTCGACATCATACGTCTAGTTGCAATGCAAGATGCCTGCTCAGTAGTCTCAGTCTTTACTGATTTCACTGAAGATCCTTTCTGATGAAATATTCAATATTAATAAGTTAAAAAAATCAGTTGTAACATTTTGTTCTGATTTATGGCAATATGATGAGATGAAAGGTAACTGCTGGTGGCTACCTCGGCTTGGCTGTGCTACTGATAGTGTCAGTTTGTGATCTCACCCCAGGGGCATATCTTGATGTCCTATACTACTGGATTATCCTTGGCATGGTTCTTATTCCACAGACAAATACTTCTGTTCTGAAGACACTTCCTTACTCTGGACAGCAAGAGTGAGTGAGTTTAGTTTTACGTTGCTTTTAGCAATATTCCAGCAATATCACGGCAGGGGACACCAGAAATGGGCTTCATGCATTGTACCCATGTGGGGAATTGAACCCAGGTAATTAACCACTTGGCTACCCCAAAGCCCCAACAAAACAGATGAGGCTGAAGCTTGAAGCATGATTGATATAAGAATAAATATGCTTAACAGGACAAATGAGTAAAACAACACTGTGACTGATATTACAGAGTTGTATGGAAGCCAGTATTGTAATGAGAAGGATTAAGGATGATTATCATCTAACTGGGACATGAATGTTGGATTATTTGCCTGCTAGTTATTCTATATCTGGACCATACCATGGTGTGTTGTGTGTTGCTAGTTATTCTATATCTGGACCATACCATGGTGTGTTATATGTTGCTAGTTATTGTCTATCTGGACCATACCATGGTGTGTTATATGTTGCTAGTTATTGTCTATCTGGACCATACCATGGTGTGTTATATATTGTCTATCTGGACCATAGTTATTCTATATCTGGACCATACCATGGTGTGTTATATATTGTCTATCTGACCATAGTTATTGCTAGTTATCTATGGACCATACCATGGTTGTGTTATATGTTGTTAGTTATTCTATATCTGGACCATACCATGGTGTGTTATATGTTGCTAGTTATTCTATATCTGGACCATACCATGGTGTGTTATATGTTGCTAGTTATTCTATATCTGGACCATACCATGGTGTGTTATATGTTGCTAGTTATTCTATATCTGGACCATACCATGGTGGGTTATATGTTGCTAGTTATTCTATATCTGGACCATACCATGGTGGGTTATATGTTGCTAGTTATTGTCTATCTGGATCTCAGTTCAGATAGGATATCAACTGAAATGATTAGACAAACATTGCTCAGAAGTGGCAAGCAAAGTGTGTTGATGTGACCTCCATGTTTCATGTACAACATCAGTGAGAGTTGGGAATACATTATCGTTCAGGGTGTGAAGTGGTACGGAGCCTGCTTCTGTTATTGATACCCAGTTTCAGTCTGGCTTTGTGAGCACATGATGAATTTATTTAGTCTCTTCAGTGGACTACTTCAGCAATGGTTCTGTGGCTGCCTATTGTGGTCATGTGACATATGCACATGTAAAATCAGTTTGTATGTCACCGAGTAGTGATTCTAGGGCAGAGTGAGTTCCCCTTAGCCTTTGTTGGTCACACCTGTAAGAGCTTGGGCTCAAAGTGTAACTGACACTCACCAACCACCACTCACAGAATACCTGAGTCACTATTTGACACTTCACTAAGCCCATGACTCACCGACTCACAGTTCTGACTCTCACAATGCCACACACCAACAGAATAACACATTCACCCTCCCTTGGTGTTGCCACGTTTAGCCATCACCAACTCACCCACCCTAGGTTTGAATCCCTGAATCAGAGTTTTAAGGATTCATGACATTTGGACCAATTTCTGAATATGTTCCATGTGGTATTATGTCCCACTCACTTGCTTATCAACCCATACACACATCCACCAATGACTCTCATCAGCATTATTCCACCTGTTGAAATATCTCTCACACCATGTTATGTAACCTGTGAGGTTATTGTATCTGACCACTCATTACCCAGCTTCCCTGCTGACGACTTTTGTTCCTCGAACCTACTGTTGAAAGAAACTGATGAAAGACTGATCCTACTACACACTCATGCATCTTGTGGATCACATGTGAAATAAGTTCAGTCTATAGACGCCGCATATGTGAAAAATTAGGATGTAAATCTAAAAAGATTTGATTGTGTCTCAGCTGCTACATAGATATGATCTTTGTGGGGATTCTGGTCTGAGAATTGGTTGCCGCAACCTCGGTTGGTCATGAGAGAAAACGTATTTGTTTGGGTGGTCGGACTCAGTGACTCGGTGATGGAGTGTCATTTAGTTGCTTGTAGTACTGAATACTGGATTATCTGGTCCAGACTTGAATCTTACAGGTTGCTGTCATATTGCTGTAATATTGCTGTAATATTGCTGATTTCTTGATAAATAACACTTGCATGCAGACTCACACCATCACCTCACCTCACCTCACCTCACCTCACCTCACCTCACCTCACCTCACCACCCACTATCTCACTAACTTACATTTAATGGAATAGCAAATAAAGCAGGCAGTTTTCATTCATCTGGAAGTCAACAATTTCCAATTGTCTTCAGGTAGTCTGCTCCTTGGCTCCACTTGTCACAGTCCCATGAGGAACTCCTCCAAGACTAATTGTCATGCTGATGAAGAACCATTCCAGGCATTTCCTGTCTTGACCAAAAGTCATTACTGAGCATATCTATTCCTTAAGCTAAATGACGTTTAACCACATGTATTGATCATGCTTGCAACTCCTCGTGTTTATGATGAAGAATCTACACATTGATTCATGTGAGTCTAATATGATTCCATTTTGACGTTATTTTGATGGTAATTTAATGTGGAAACTGTACATTGATCTGACTAAACCTGTCTACATGGGAAGTCACACTTGACCATAATTGCCCCCAATATTGCCAAGTGTCCCGGACGTGTATGCAGGACTTAATGCTCAGCTAGAACGTCCTGGGATCATTGGTAATGGCAGGATATTAGCATCATGGCAAATCTATTTCTGATGTCTGAGATGTGTAAAACTTTTCATTGCGCCCCAGGTTGAAGGTCCTGGTGGAGTTTATTCTTAGTTCATAGATAACATGAGTCAGAAAAAGATGAGTATAGAATTAAAGTCTTAAAACTAAGACCATTTGATTGCTATTTTCAAATTTCAATGTGTTAAATTATACTGAATTTAAATATGAATGTATGCAGGAATCATGTTTCATGTATTGTATCATCTGTGAAAGTTATGGCTGTGTTGAAAATTCTCAACATCCCTAGTCGTTACACAGTAGGCAATACAATGTCAGCAGCAGTGATTCTCTACAATAAATTCAAATGGAATTTGAAATTGTAATTTGTTGGTAAATGGTTGAACAGAAATCATTTACTCACGTCAATTCATGTATCTCCCCTTTTTAATTCATCCTTTACTAAACAGCTTGCACTAACCACCACCAGATCTTGGTAAAAATATATGCAGATTAGGATGTCTAGAACCAAGAATGAAGCTTGTTTGGCCTCTTGTCAGTTTTAAATTAAATGTGATCCTAGTGACATTAAGAAACATAATTATGTATTAATTATGCAGTATTTTATTATTTCAGGGTAAGATTCAGCCATACATATATTGTCCTATGCCTTGTTCAACAATTTGATTGTTGCATCATGACTGTTGTCAGTCCAACCTCTAAAGTACTGTCGGAAATAGACAAAAACTGTTTTTTCACATATATATCTACAATTTATGAAGTTAAAATGTGAAAGTGTGAAATATCTGTGAAACTATGTTCGGCCTAACTACAGTCTCAGTGGTAGGGAGATAGGAAACGTAAAAAAAGGACTTTACTGAGGAGAGATTAGTGCAGAAATGAGCAATGCAGTTTTTTTCTAAGTCCAAAGCAACTTATTTAGAACAGACCATGGCTTTATGCAAATTAGTGTGCGATGATATTGTATTTCAAAGGACATTTTATAAATGCCTATTTTGAACTAGACTTAGCTTCATTATAAACGACAGCTGACGTAAAAAATACTACCTTTAATACTGAAACTCTTAAGGATGTACCGGTAGCTGCCATGGAGCCTCACTATCACTATAAAAGGAAACAGCTAGGAGAGGTCGTCTCAAAAGCAAAACCAGGACGGGTGTCGCAGACTGGGGGATAGAGATATCAGCTACGATAAGATAATCCTTTAGGGGAATTAAACTGGGGCAAGTAAATGGCATGTCTTAACAATTAACAAATAATATCCAGTCCTGTCGATTTTGGGGTGGTCTTGCCACCTATATATTTTAAGACATTTAATACGATAGTTGATTTAAGCTTTTCTATGGGTATCATATTCTTTTACACATCTCAACACAAACGTTATGATAGACATGTCAGATGATAATCAATAGATGAGACATATTCAATCCACAAGAAAAAAGCATAAAATATCTTTGAGATGACCCCTTGTGCCTGTAGGCAGCACGTGCATTTCATGCACATGAATGGTCCGTCGTCATACCTGGCTGAACGACCTAATTGCCATCTAAAGCCTGATCTATTGTTTTCAGCAGCTATTTGTATTTTTGCAAAGTTTTGCCCTTTTTTACGAGTAAACATGCACTTCTGGATATCCTATTACACATCCCACTGAATGCCCAGTTAGGCCGATGTGGGTTATTTCAACATATGCTACTTGCAGTTGTGTAAATTTTAGGGATACAGAGTAACAGCCTAAAAACAGTTTTTTTCTATTTCTGACAGTACTTTAGTATGTATGTCACAATCATAAAGTGCAATAATGGCTTTGTGGATTGGCCTGGGTTGGTGCCCCATTCTCCACCACCTCCCTTTTGCCATCTTCCCCTTCCTGGAGATTACATTCCATGGCTGGTCCCTCGGTGGTGACTCTTCAATTATATTCAGGGTCATGAAGATAAGACCTACATGTAAGTGCTGATGTATTATATATTCCCTCTTGTATGATTGCTTGGTGAAAATGTTTCATGACAGAATGTACTTGAAAACCTGTAAATGAATTTTATGTGTTTGCCCTATATATTGATCTAGGGTTAGAAACAAGTGCATTATTTCTATTTCCTTTAGATAGTATCAACAGTGAAAACATCTCTTGATGTATGTCTATTCAAAATTGTATAGCCAGTGAATATCCAGTATTGTGTCCAAGAATTTGTAATAGCTGAGGATGAGTTTAGAAAACAATGCTCATGCAAATACAACCTTTCTGCCAATACTGATTACAAGTATTTCACTAGGATTACAGTGTGGAGTGTTGCCCAGGGCCTTGTTCCTCTGTACACAATAGCAAGGATTTAACCAAGATGTTGTTTGTCGCATGGTCACATGATGCTAAGGAGCCAAGCATGTTGGTTATAAATTTCATAATTGCAGTATGTTCTCTGTATTTCCTGGATTCATTTAAAGGGTTACAGTAGTGAAAATGAACTTGTGTGTACATGGCAAAACATAGATTTTCAGAAAATACATGATGGCAAGTTACAGCAAGTTTTCTAAACTGCTGTAGGAGACAAAAAAGAAAATTTCGGTTAGCACAGTTACCAAGCATCACTTGCTTGATAACTGTGTTAGCATGACCCGTGATGAAGAACTGTGCAATAATGCAAGTACTTGTCATGCATGATGCAGGGATGTCCTGTCACAATATCAGTGCTAACTTGAACACTTACTGCATTAACCACAATAAACAAGATGAAATCCCATGACCTATGACAAAAAACTGTTACAGCAGTAAAGAGTTTGTCTAATTCTCCACCACTGGAAGCAGTCAGACAGCTTCTGGTCTGAGGGCATGTTGTCTACCATCAGAGGTAGCAGACGGCCTCTGGTCTGAGAGCATGGTGTCTACCATCAGAGGAGGCAGATGGCCTCTGGTCTGAGGGCATGGTGTCTACCATCAGAGGAGGCAGATGGCCTCTGGTCTGAGGGCATGGTGTCTACCATCAGAGGATGCAGACGGCTTCTGGTCTGAGGGCATGGTGTCTACCATCAGAGGATGCAGACGGCTTCTGGCCGGAGGGTCTGGTCATCAGAGGAGGGCTTCTGTACCATGAGGGCATGGTGTCTACCATCAGAGGATGCAGACGGCCTCTGGTCTGAGGGCATGGTGTCTACCATCAGAGGAGTCAGACGGCTTCTGGTCTGAGGGCACATGGTCCGATCAGACGTCCCCTCCTCACAGTTAGACACAGGCAGGAATATCAGGTGAGGTGCAGGCTCCAAGAAAACCACAATATGAGGGATGTTGGGTCTGATGAAAATCGCCATGGCCGCTGTTGCACATAGAAGTGTATTGAGGCAGATCACCAGGAGATGATCCATGGAGCTGAACCATTTTGTGTGTGCCTCAGTGATGGTGTGACTTCTCTCATTACAGTACCTTTCACACATCCTGTCAACTTAACCATCCTCTTGCCAGTTGTTGGATATTCATGGTTGACAATGCTAAACCTCACTGTTCATGAACCGTCATCTCACATTTGCAGAACAACGCCATTGAAACGTTACTATGGCCTGCAAGGAGCCATGATATGAACTACATCAAACGTCAATGGGAAAATTCTGAATGCCAAGTTCCATCTAGAGATCATCCGTTATAAAACCTGCAGGAATTGATTGAAAAAAAATGGATTCTGATGCTGAGAATTTGGTTGCGTGGTTGCCAGTATGAGGATTAGACTGGCAATGTTATCCATGTTGGGGGTGGAGGTTTTGATCCAACTTATGAACCGACCGAAAATATACTTTAGATATAATTTTAATATTTGGTATTTGCTGTTGAAATCAACTGGGATGCGACTGGCAGCCAATACCTTGCCTTGTATGTGCAATACATGTGCTCTGCATGCGTTAGCTTTCTCCTGCACATGCATTGCACACACTACCCATCTTGTGAGGAACTGGTTCAAACTGACAAACAATCACATTCTTCACAGCAATCCTTCGTACTGTATTTGATAAAACTGCCAAACTAGTGAGCAAAGGGTTGCAATTTCGAAACCAGCCAACAGCACAATATATTTCAATAATGTAACATTTTAGGATCGTATTCAGTAATAGCAAGGCAAAGTTATATCAATCTTCAAAACTTGTTTGAGCAAAGTAATTCAAAGGCAAGAGCTATTTCACAGAAAATCCCTGTCATTTCTTGAAGAATGCCCGTGAAAGTGCCTGGAGAGGTTTACTCAGTAAAAGACTGACTGACTGGAGAGGTTTACAATATTCCAGCAATATCACCAGAAATAGGCTTAACACTCAGTAAAAAGAGAACCTGGCGAGACAATAGAGTGACATCACTGGAGGTTTGTAATCCAGGCACTAATGTGGTCACCAGGGGTGGTTCATACAATCACAACAATCATTATTTGAGAACTGTGTGACAACCAGTTTTGGTGGCGTTGTCATGGTGATCATACTTACCAGGATTGTGATATTCATGCTTTCAGGTGTTGTGTGAGGAAAGTCTTGAATGATGGGCTTGTTCTCATTTTGATAAATGAAGTGTACTTAATGAGAAGCTTGGCTGCTTGGACGGTGTGGCTGGTAGACAATTCGTATTACATTGTCTACAGTTGTGTGTCTTACAGATCAATTCCATTCTCACCACCACCTCAGCTGTCAAATCATGACGCCTGGTAGTTCCATGATACTCAAGGGTTCAGTTATGGAACTGTTTTTATTCAACCTCATGCATAAGTGTATAACTCCTTTGAATACATAAACTCGATTACATATCTTAGCCATTATTTCTGTATAATGACTGTCCTCATTGCAATTTAAGCTCAAGTTTTTCACAAGCTCTTCACTGCCAGCTGTCAATACTAGACTTAAAGAAGGTTGAATGTATCCCGTGAAAACATACTTTGTATATGTGAAGTGGGACAGGCCAACAAGTTCCCTACAAATTTAGCTGTGGAATCAGTTGAACTTCTCATCATATATTTCTGAAAGATTTTCGAAGAGATAAGTTGATAGCTGACATATACTGGATGTTATAAATCTCAGGTGCCATATCCTTCAAACGCTGTCTTCTCCTTCACCTCAGATGTGACTACCATGACTACCAGTAAATCTAAAGACCCATCTGCCTAATAATCACTGACAATCTTTTTAGTGGTATGCACTTAGAGCCCTCTGCGGCATGGAGTTCAGTGCTATATAAGTATCATGTTTTACACATTAAGATTAAAAATGCATCAGTGAGGGTTCGGGTGATCCTGGCAGAGTCAGGCTGGTGAGGCTCATCACCTCAAGACCCTTGCCCCCTAATTATTATTATTGTTTCATAGTCTCAAATTCTTATAAACACTGATATTGACTGGGCATAAAGTTTATGATCGGGTTTATTAAAACAAAGGGCAGTGGGGTAGCCTAATGGTTAAAGCGTTGGCTCGTCACGCCGAAGACCCAGGTTTGAATCCCCACATGGGTACAATGTGTGAAGCCCATTTCTAGTGTTCCCTGCCGTGATGTTGCTGGAATATTGCTAAAAGTGGCGTAAAACCAAACTCAGTCAGTCAGTCAGTATTAAAACAAAGGACAATTTTTCTGAAACCTCAATTAGTGGTCAGTAATTTCCATCATCAACGTCTAATAGGCCAGTGCTTGTTGGCTTCTTGAATGGATGCAGTCTGTGTCACACCGGGGTTGCGACCTGTACCTGCCTCTTATCTCTCTGTTTCAGGCCCACTGATGAGGCATGCCATGATAACTAGCGACCACATTAGGAAACAAACAGGCGACCTGGCTGATGTAGTGTCATGTGTTAAGCTGATCCTCAAATGCCAGTCACAGCTGCTGACCATGTTATTCAAAGTAACATACATGGCATGGAAGTCATTGATTATTCTGTGTATTACATCTCAGATTCATGGGAATAACGCCACTTTATTCTCGGTATCTAGAACCTCATTTTAGCAATATTCCTGGAATACCATGTCACGGGACACCAGAAATTGGTTTCACACTATTTATTCATGAAAGGAATTAACCCAGGCTTTTCGGGATGAAGAGCTAACACCTCAACCTCTAGGCTACCCGCATCTCCCTCAGGACGGAATGTGAGTGGAGCCAGAGTTGTACCACTGAGGACTTCATGCACAGCAGTCAGCAGTGTGAGTGAGTGAGGGATGTAGAGCTAACACCTCAACCACTAGGCTACCCTGCACCTCCCTCAGGACGGAATGTGAGTGGAGCCAGAGTTGTACCACTGAGGACTTCATGCACAGCAGTCAGCAGTGTGAGTGAGTGAGGGATGTGTGCTCCACCTGTGGGATGTTCAACACCTGAGTCACTCATGACTGAAATACTGCACAGAGTGACACTGAATAAAAATCACTCACTCACTCTCATATCATGAACTTATTATTGTGATTAAATACCTGAAATACAGAAAATATTACACGTATAACCTGGAACAAAGATTTTGAATTAATTTTATTTATGGCTTAAAGTTGCTACAAGCATGAATCACTGCCACCACTTCAAGGTCAATTCAAGGTTGATTCAAGGTCACTTGGGCAGTGGTCATCTGTTACTGGGGCATTGATGTCCACCTTCATACATCCCAAGGTGGTTATTTCCTGTACCTGTCCAAGTAATCACCTTGATTCATGGAAGCCCCCAAAAGGCCTATGTCAACATGCCTGCTCTTGTTTATGACATTTCTGACCCCATGAACATAGATGTACCATCATTAAAGCAATAGCATAAATGTTTGAAGTTGTTAGAGAGATGAAAACTGACATACTTTAGTGATGGCTTGGGGTTAATAAAGTAATGCCGGAAATGCTTGCAAAATGCTTTTGGGCTTCAATATCAATATGATGAATTTGACACACGATAACAGCATATATATATGATGCATGTACGACTCTACCTACCGTAGTTGGATATTAAAACTCAGATGAAAAAATGCACTTGATGGGTGACTTCACAGGAGGAAAGTTTGACGTTTTAACAACATTCGTAAATATTCTAAATACAAACTGTAGTTTTGAAATACAGACTATAATTATTCATATAGCCTCAACTAATTAAATTACCTAAATGATTGGTAAAAGTTTTGGGTTTTTTAACATCTCTATGTGAAAAAGATGGAACTCTTGTAGTAGTTATATTCAAAATAATTACGTAAAAAAAGTCTAAATTCAAATTGCATAGATAATCTTGTTCACCCATAGAAGTTTCACTTCATGTATGAGCACTGAACTGGCAACATGCGACTTGATATCTCTACAGAACAATTAATTTCAAATTTATACCAGTATTTCATACTGGAGAAGCAAAGGGGAAACCTCTCGTCAGCTATGACAGGGTTTACTATAGAATGTGTAAAGCCCTTAATTTGACATATAGTCAGGTGTACAAAGTTGTAAACAAATCAATTACCTCAGGGGTCATGTCAAAATCAAAACCAGGTAGGAAACACAAATTGGGTAGCTTTGGTAAGGGTGTCATACGCCGTGCAGTTTATAAACTGTATGAACGCAAAATCCTACCAACGTGTGCTAAAACACAAGATGAGATCAAAGATACAATAAATGTCTCGAAAACAACACCTATTGTAGCTCTGGTAGAAATGGGGTTCAGGTACACCAAAAGGGGAGATGACAGAGCTGTGTTTAGAGAAAAGTACTCAATCCTGTCCATGCGATCAGCTTATCTCAGAACAGTTGAAGAATACCGCAATTTGAGGTTTCAAATTATATACCTTGATGAAACCTGGTGTAATAAAAATGACTCAACCGATCAGATGTGGCTTCCTTCCGATTGTTCTAAGGCACCAGTGTTACCATCAAGCAAAGCTAGATGCCTGATCATCTTGCATGCTGGTACCCGTAGCAAGGGACTGATTGGGGGTTGTGACTTTGTTTTTCAGGCCAAGAAATCTGATGGTGATTACCATAGCAAAATGAATGGGCAAGTATTTTTGGATTGGTTCGAACATCAGCTTTTACCACAGCCTGACGAACCAAGCCTTATCATTTTGGATAACGCCAGTTTCCTTAACCTGCATGTCCCTGGTACCATCACACCCACCATGAGCAATCTCAAGGCTCAGTTGCAAGATTTTATCATTTCCTGTAACGTGCCTCACAGGCAATCCGAAACAAAGGCCCAGCTCATGGAAAAAATCCGGCAGCACAAAAAGCCAATCCAGTACATCACTGACGAACTAGCTGCAAAACAAGGCCACATAGTTCTGTGTAGACCAGTACGGCACTGTGAGCTCAATCCCATCGAGCTGATCTGGGGTAACTGTAAGAATTTTATTGCTCGCAATAATACCACATTCAAGCTTTCAGATGTTAAAGGTCACATGCAACGTAAAACACAACTTTGCAGATTCTGATACCTTTCGGTATGGACTTACCGAAACAAAGCGTCAAAAATGCAAATTCAACTTATAAAGTTGAAAAATAACCCGATGAAAAAAAACGCGCGAAATCGGAGTTCAAACGTTTCAATAATTTTCCCCAGACTTTTCTGGGGAATACGGGTTTCAACAGCTGGGCTGCGCCATAGCACGCGTGCGCAGTGAAATAGGTTCGCGCAACTTGGAAGCGGGCTTTCTGGTGAATACTCGTGAAGGCTTTGGTGTGAGCTATTTTCATAATGTTTTGTTGATATCTCACAGAAGCGAGCTTTTATATGTTATGACAGTAAATAAACTGTTTATATAATTTCATTTGTCTATTTCACCACACGTTCTTCTTACCGAGTCACTTTCTCAGTTCGATACTAAAAGCAATGTCATTATTTAGCGTTGACAGAATTTCTAACTGTGATATAGATATGTCGTTGTCACAGACAAAACTGAATGTCTTGTTTTATTGACACCTGTGTGTCTGCCTGCCTGTCTGCTAATGACAATATTCAATACACAACTGCGATCACTGACCACATGCAATTTGAACTTAACACCAATCAGGCTATACACCATAAACAAATCGCATTGATTTATGGCCCGAGTTCGGTCTCTGTCACATTATGTAATTACACAGACAGGCAGGTGTGATACTTGAACACATGACATGTTATGATGTCTGTTGATTGCAAAATGTTATACACAAAAATGAGCACACACACAATGAGCCGTGAAGGCGGCATTTGCTAATGGACCAGCCGTTACACTTGAGTGCACACCCACCCGCTCTGACTGGGTTCGGTATCCCGGCTGCTTCGTTTCGAGGGAGGTAAACCCAAGTACAAAATATTGCACTTTTGATTTGCGATTATACGCTTATAATTTTGTTTATTTGTTTTTTCATAATCAGCAATGCATATTATATGTCATGAAGAAGTTATAATTGTGTTTTAATTATGTTTGATTTTTTGGTTGCATGTGACCTTTAAAGAGCTTGTGTATGCTTCTTTTGTGAGAATGACCCCAGAAGTGTGGCAAGAAGCTGAAGACTGTGTTCTCAAAATCGAGGACGAATACCGTCTGCAGGACGGCGTTAACGTCAGCCAAGTTGCACCTGTTGTAATTACGCTAGAGTCCTCGACCAGCAGTGATACTGACACTTGATATTTTGAGACGGTCCCTGACATGTGCTGCCGTGCGTTACATGAACGCTGTCACCCTGTCTGCCTGCCAGGTGGGTCACAGTATTGTTTGTTTCTTAGAAGTGTTTCTACCATGGAATTTTTTCTAAGTTTTTCGAGTAATCATTATGATTCGTGAAAGGTACATCGTAATTACTCATATGCCATATTAGGTCGAGGTGATATGAATGATTATTATATGAGTTTTGAATCTGAAATATCAACCATTATCAAATAATTGCCAAAAAGCATTTTCCAAGCATTTCTGGCCTTACCATAGTTTGTCAGAAATTAAATAGGCAGGTATATAAGTCTATGGTAGAGAGATGAGGGGAAAAGTGTGAGTGAGTGAGTGAGTTGGGTTTAATGCTGCTTTTAACGGTATTCCACTTACATCACAGCATGTTAGTTCAGTGTAGGAGGAAAGCTCAACATGATGCAGGCCACAAGAAGTGACCGCTTTGCTGAAACCATCAAGAACTGACTTGGTTCTGATCAACCGGGAAACATAATTAGGATGAATGTGAATTGAAGCCACAATCATATGATCCTGGCATGCCCAGGGGATGTAACTCTGCACAGTGAATTGAGGCCCCTTAGACAACAAGGTCACTCATGGTCCTGTGAGAAACAGCAGTAATTCATGAATTACCCTTGAGAGTTTGGTTTTTCTGTAAAATGAGTTCGATGCGTAAACATACACTGTAAAGATCAAGTTTTGACAATATCAAAAATTCATCACAATAACATAGACCGAAGAATGTCCATCTCTATTGCTTGTAGTAGGAATGAATTAAAAGGATCTCTTACAGTTCCTTGAGGCAAGTCCTTGTGGACTTTCTAATAGGAATGATAAGGCTTCTGAATTGTCAGTCTTTGCAACCCAGCATTCAGAGCACGGTGAGCAGCATGTGTCTATTGGGAAAATTAACATTAATGGGAAGATCTGAAAGGCCATGTCATGATATTGGTTGGTTATGTTATATACCATGTTGTGTCTGAGCTCTATGGCTTCAACACCCAAAAGAACAATCAATTTGTTTGTGAGATTTCTTTGGTTAAGGTCAACAATCAAATTATACAATTGATAGAGAATGTCTTTGGTTGATTTCACAACTGAAACAAATGGATCAAAAACATTTTGATTGACTTAAAATCACCCATTATACAATCCAGGCAATGATAGAGAAGTACAATATCTAATTTCACAAGAATGTATAATTGTCATTATAATTGTCAGCAACAATGATAGAGAATGAAACAAATGGATAAGCGAAACAGCATTATTTTAGCGATTGACTTTAATTTAAAACCCTCTTCAGATGCCACCCATGTGTAAATTGTTTATCAGCATTCTAGAGGTTGGTGAGTCAGTAATAAGGCACACGGCTTCATGGATCACAACTTCTTGTTTATTGCATAGAGCGATTAGTTTGATAATAGTGTAAGAATCTACACTACGCAATAAGCAAGAAGTTGTTATCCATAAAGTCATATGCTTCATTGTCCACCCATGTTTGTTAAAACATATACCCAAACCATAATATACTGCACACAAAAAGTTTGGGATCATCAAACATTTGGGGCTATATTTTGGTAGAGCACAAATACTGATGATCCCTAGTTTATGTTCAAAATTTATGTTATGTAAATAACGCCATCTGTAGACAAATACTGATTTAAAGATGGCCAGGACTAATCTCAGCACACAACTGGTGGTGATAAAGTGATAGTAAGCAGTCAAGAGGACATTGAACTTGAGTAATTAACCTCCTTTGAACTCTTCAGAGTGTTCAGGCTTCCATTACACCAGATCAAGGTCGTGTTGATCCCACATGACTTTCAGATGATGAGCGGACCTGGTCAGTGTTTAGGAAGCATTGGTGTCTGATGTGAACCGTGACCTTTGTTTGGACATCAGGCATGTTGGATAAGCCGCTGTGGTGATTACTGGACAGTGGGATGGACACATGGAAATAGGGATGTGCTGGAGGTTATCTGTTCAATATCCTTGTCTATATCTCTCTGATTTGGCTTCAGTGAATGAGTATGGTTTTATGGATCTTCTTTGGGGTGGTGGGGTAGCCTAATGGTTAAAGGCTATTCGGCCACGCCGAAGACCCGGTTCAATCCCCACATGAATGTGAAGCCCATTTCTGGTGGGCACAGTGATGTTGCTGGAATATTGCTGAAAGCGGCGTAAAACCGAACTCAGTCAGTCAGTTTATGGAACTTTTGGCAATATACCAGTATATAATGTGCGAAGGACATTGAAATGAGCTTCTCTCTTTATTCCTATACAGGATTTGGATCTTGGTCTTCAGCACAAGGAGTAACAATTTGTCTTGATATTGTGCTACGTATATCATGAAGGCAAACAGTACTAGACTCATGTTTTGTTGTTCAATGCAGCTGTACGATGGTGGCCACTGTTTTGTTGTTCAATGCAGCTGTACGATGGTGGCTACTGTTTTGTTGTTCAATGCAGCTGTACGATGGTGGCTACTGTTTTGTTGTTCAATGCAGCTGTACGATGGTGGCTACTGTTTTGTTGTTCAATGCTGCTTTCAGCAATATTCCAGCTGTACGATGGTGGCTACTGTTTTGTTGTTCAATGCTGCTTTCAGCAATATTCCAGTTCAATGCCGCTTTCACAATATGGTGGCTACTGTTTTGTTGTTCAATGCTGCTTTCAGCAATATTTTACCCATGGTGGCTACTGTGGCTTTGTTGTTCAATGCTGCTTTCAGCAATATTCCAGCTGTATGGTGATGGTGGCTACTGTTTTGTTGTTCAATGCTGCTTTCAGCAATATTCCAGCTGTACGATGGTGGCTACTGTTTTGTTGTTCAATGCTGCTTTCAGCAATATTCCAGCTGTACGATGGTGGCTACTGTTTTGTTGTTCAATGCTGCTTTCAGCAATATTCCAGCTGTACGATGGTGGCTACTGTTTTGTTGTTCAATGCTGCTTTCAGCAATATTCCAGCTATACGATGGTGGCTACTGTTTTGTTGTTCAATGCTGCTTTCAGCAATATTCCAGCTGTATGATGGTGGCTACTGTTTTGTTGTTCAATGCTGCTTTCAGCAATATTCCAGCTACTGTTTTGTTGTAATGCTGCTTTCGATGGTGGCTACTGTTTTGTTGTTCAATGCTGCTTTCAGCAATATTCCAGCTATGGTGGATGGTGGCTACTGTTTTGTTGTTCAATGCTGCTTTCAGCAATATTCCAGCTATACGATGGTGGCTACTGTTTTGTTGTTCAATGCTGCTTTCAGCAATATTCCAGCGTTGGCGTACGATGGTGGCTACTGTTTTGTTGTTCAATGCTGCTTTCAGCAATATTCCAGCTGTACGATGGTGGCTACTGTTTTGTTGTTCAATGCTGCTTTCAGCAATATTCCAGCTATACTATACGATGTGGTTTTGTTTTTGATGGTGGCTACTGTTTTGTTGTTCAATGCTGCTTTCAGCAATATTCCAGCTATACGATGGTGGCTACTGTTTTGTTGTTCAATGCTGCTTTCAGCAATATTCCAGCTATACGATGGTGGCTACTGTTTTGTTGTTCAATGCTGCTTTCAGCAATATTCCAGCTATACGATGGTGGCTACTGTTTTGTTGTTCAATGCTGCTTTCAGCAATATTCCAGTTTTGTTGTTCAATGCTGCTTTCATGGTGGCTACGATGGTGGCTACTTTTGTTGTTCAATGCTGCTTTCAGCAATATTCCAGCTGTATGATGGTGGCTACTGTTTTGTTGTTCAATGCTGCTTTCAGCAATATTCCAGCTGTACGATGGTGGCTACTGTTTTGTTGTTCAATGCTGCTTTCAGCAATATTCCAGCTGTATGATGGTGGCTACTGTTTTGTTGTTCAATGCTGCTTTCAGCAATATTCCAGCTATACGATGGTGGCTACTGTTTTGTTGTTCAATGCTGCTTTCAGCAATATTCCAGCTGTACAATGGTGGCTACTGTTTTGTTGTTCAATGCTGCTTTCAGCAATATTCCAGCTATACGATGGTGGCTACTGTTTTGTTGTTCAATGCTGCTTTCAGCAATATTCCAGCTATACCATGGTGGCTACTGTTTTGTTGTTCAATGCTGCTTTCAGCAATATTCCAGCTATACGATGGTGGCTACTGTTTTGTTGTTCAATGCTGCTTTCAGCAATATTCCAGCTGTACGATGGTGGCTACTGTTTTGTTGTTCAATGCTGCTTTCAGCAATATTCCAGCTGTATGATGGTGGCTACTGTTTTGTTGTTCAATGCTGCTTTCAGCAATATTCCAGCTATACGATGGTGGCTACTGTTTTGTTGTTCAATGCTGCTTTCAGCAATATTCCAGCAATATTCCAGCTATACCATGGTGGCTACTGTTTTGTTGTTCAATGCTGCTTTCAGCAATATTCCAGCTATACCATGGTGGCTACTGTTTTGTTGTTCAATGCTGCTTTCAGCAATATTCCAGCTTTCAGCAATATTCCAGCTATAATGGTGGCTACTGTTTTGTTGTTCAATGCTGCTTTCAGCAATATTCCAGCTATTCCAGCTGTATGATGGTGGCTACTGTTTTGTTGTTCAATGCTGCTTTCAGCAATATTCCAGCTGTACGATGGTGGCTACTGTTTTGTTGTTCAATGCTGCTTTCAGCAATATTCCAGCTATACCATGGTGGCTACTGTTTTGTTGTTCAATGCTGCTCAGCAATATTCCAGCTTCAGCAATATTGCCAGCAATATTCCAGCTATACATGGTGGCTACTGTTTTGTTGTTCAATGCTGCTTTCAGCAATATTCCAGCAATACCATGGTGGCTACTGTTTTGTTGTTTAATGCTGCTTTCAGCAATATTCCAGCTGTACAATGGTGGCTACTGTTTTGTTGTTCAATGCTGCTTTCAGCAATATTCCAGCTGTACAATGGTGGCTACTGTTTTGTTGTTCAATGCTGCTTTCAGCAATATTCCAGCTGTACGATGGTGGCTACTGTTTTGTTGTTCAATGCTACTTTCAGCAATATTCCAGCTGTACGATGGTGGCTACTGTTTTGTTGTTCAATGCTGCTTTCAGCAATATTCCAGCTGTACGATGGTGGTTGTAAACAGTCAAGTCTGGACTTGAAAATCCATTGACTGACGTGATGAGCATTTATGTGGAAGGGATACAATGTCGCTTTTTGCCACCTATTACAACAAGCATGGGTTGCCGAGCACCAATTCTAACCCACATATACGCTTTGACAGAGATCATTAAAATGATTAACATATGACATACCGTGTGAATAATATACACCATATTACTGTTCTTCAGCTTGTTTTGCAAGATAAGCACACATCATTTTCTCAGTGGTTTTCCAAAGGACCTCTGTAATGATCAAGAAATGTTCTGTAGTAAACCTATGTAGCAGCTACTTGGAGGTTTTCTCTCTAGATTGCTGCTGCTATGTTCTTCTGATACTTTAAAATGTTTGATTGCAAGTTGTAGTAAAGCCATTTGCCCAAAATCTATATTTTGAGTGTAGTATGAAAAGATAGGCCATTTAGTATGGTTTATGGTAAATCTTTGTAACTAGAACTTACCTGTAAAATGAAATCCTGTAAAGCTGCTTGCCTTGCCACTATCAAGACCTAAGTTTGATTCTTCACATGGGTGCCAGGTGTGAAGGTCATGACTGGTGTCCTATGTTGATGTATGGTAGGTTATGTTGTTAACCAGAACTCACTCACTCACTCAGTAACCTCACTCACTCACTCACTCACTCAGTAACCTCACTCACTCACTCACCCGTGAAAATCCGGGGTAGAATAGGTCTTTTGCAACCCATGCTTGCCACAAAAAGGCGAGTATGCTTGTCGTAAGAGGCGACTAACGGGATAGGGTGGTGAGGCTCACTGATTTGGTTGATACATGTCATTGGTTCCCAATTGCGCAGATCGATGCTCATGCTGTTGATCACTGGATTGTCTGGTCCAGACTCGATTATTTACAGACCGTGCCATATAGCTGGAATATTGCTGAGTGCGGCGTAAAACTAAACTCACTCACTCACTCACTCACTCACTCACTGACATGCACACTGACCTGCACACTGACATGCACAGGCCACCCAGTACATTTATCAGAAAGGGGCCAGGCATTGCACAAGGAGTGGACTGGACACTCTCAATTTGTCTTTGGGAGATTGATTCAGACAATGCCATTAACCACATCAACAAATGTTTTACCAATCCTTGGTGCATGACCCACTATTGACTCAAACGTTCATGTTTTGCCATCCCTGTGATGCTACTTGGTTCTGTGTGCGTCTTCACAATACGATACCAGCCATCACTTGATATCTCTTTATGTGTTGCTGTAATCATCAGCTATTTTCAAATCTCCTATGCATGAACTGTTTTTTAGATTCTATATTGAAGAAAATATCACCTTGCGCAAGACTGAAGTTTCATTTAATGGGTTTATTTATTGCATTTACAGTTGATATCTTTAAAAAACATGATCCCATGGTCATGACATAAGATATGAAACCAATACATTTTCTTTACAGTTCTATAGAATTTGGATCTTACCTTTACCAGGAAGGGAAAAAGGACACCATTATTCAAAGACTCAATCTGCATTTACCAGTTTTCTTTACCTGTCTATTTGTGCAAATAGATCCTGAAACCATGGAAACTGTCATGTTTCCATGTCCACTCCAGGCAAATGGAATGTACTTCTACAATTTGTTTGAAGAAAGAAAACATTTCTGACAACTAATGTTAGATTTATAGATTAAATTGACCCTGAAGATAATTCATAAATCATATCACAGTGAAGGAAAACAGTCTTTACTTTAATCCTGGTGTTCAATGATCTGAATGTGTGGTCGATCCGTGTCACGGCGTGCTGTTTGTAGTTGATGAACAGCACTGGATGACCTTTCCATGCTTTCGCAAGGTTGAACTCTACACGTGACGTAAACACATTACACATTACTTCCACACTCTTGCAGAAATACCCTGGAACCATTCAGTTCCCTAATATTAAAGTCAGTGTCTATATGATGGATGAAAATGAAATCCTTGTGCCTGTATGTTGATTCAGATAGACATCTTTGTGATGAAGTAAATGAGACGAAGAATGCATACCAATAGTGATTTATTGTGTGAGCTCGTTGCAATGGACAGCAACCCCAGTGAGGTCTGTGAAATGAGATAATTATTTGACTCTCCCGTGTATGTAAAGACCTTCAAATCCTGATCCCAGGAAAAGATGATGAATAGCTGAAGTCCATATCATCAACGATAACACCCTGAATCCTGAATATTATAGTTTTTCACTTTGGTATTGCTCATTCCTGAATCTGCAAAACTGGATCCTAAAATACCATTCTCAAAAGCATTGAGGAAAGGGTTTAGTTTGAAATTCAATTACTGAAAAAATACACCAAATACCACATTGCTAAGTCCCTGCTCAATAGATCGCTGATTCCAGTGTACCAAAAGTGGGTTGCACTTGTGAGGGAGGTATTCAAATGTACTTATACTATTCAAAACAAATAAGGAGTATCTGCTACTTCTTTTGAGTAGCATTTAACATCCCTCATCCTCCAGCATATTTCAACCAAGCCACCACCCAGCCACCTGCCACCCCACGTTTCCCCCTCCCTTCCACCTAAATTTAGGTTTTTTTTATATCTGACATCAAATATCTCATCCAAAAAGATATAAACATTTCAAACTTTGTAGACAGGAGTTCCTAATTATTGTATAATGGCTTGTCGTAAGAGGCGACTAAACAGATCGGGTGGTCAGGCTCGCCGACTTGGTTGACACATGTCATCGGTTCCCAATTGCGCAGATCGTTCTCATACTGGTTATCACCGGATTGTCTGGTCCAGACATGATTATTTACAGACCGCTGCCATATAGCTGGAATATTGCTGAGTGCGGTATAAAGTAAACTCACTCATTCACTCACTCACTCACTCACTCACTCACTTTTTATAATGGATAGGATAACACAAAGATCAACCTCCATTTACACACACACATATGCTACACACACACACGCACACACACCCAACATATAAATAATATTTTGCATTCCCTTGACATATTTCAGTTGATCATTTTGGGAAAGGGAAGTAATACATGGCAATGGGGTAACCATTGGTTTGTCTTGCCAAAGCCCAGGGTTTGATGGGTACAATGTTGGAGATATAGAACTGGAGTAGTATCACAAAGAGGCCAAAGTTGAACCTTTCCTATTAAATGCTGATATCATTCCTTCATTAGGAATACATGAATGCTGATATCATTCCTTCATTAGGAATATGTGAATGGTGATATCATTCCTTCATTAGGAATACGTGAATGCTGATATCATTCCTTCATTAGGAATACGTGAATGGTGATATCATTCCTTCATTAGGAATATGTGAATGGTGATATCATTCCTTCATTAGGAATATGTGAATGGTGATATCATTCATTCATTAGGAATACGTGAATGGTGATAACTACATCCTCACGTTAAGAATGGAACATGATCATGACCTTCACCTTATCATGTCAGAGTTCAGTCTTCAGTCACCACTTCCTACGCAGCAGTTAGATAGAAGAGTGAACAGTGGCACTGCTATCAGTTCAGAATGTGACCCAATTTTACTTATCTTACATAATGCTCTGGGTGTGGTAAACCAATCTGATTAACTTGGTTTCAGGCTCTAGTGATATGCAAATGAGGTCCTGAGGCAGGAACTACTTTTATGAAATTGTACAAAAATACAATAGCTACTTCCTCAAAAACCTTTGCATACCATTCCACAAAAATTAATTTGGGTTTCTATATGTATGAGTCTTGTAGGTATCTTGGAGTCTCATTGTAACTTTCTGATTGGGTCTCCCATCAAGTCACACCGGCTTGGAGGTATATTGAAATATATTGAATATTGAAATTAGAAACGTTTCTAATATTTCATGTCAGAATGAAAATTTAGCATGGATGGGATGGGAAACAGAAAGAAAATACAGACAGCCTTATACGAGGTGTACACTATAAGACTGAACATTGAAAGATAACCTGAATTCCTATACTCCTTAATGGTGATGAATGTAATGAAATGATCGGTACAAGTGGGTACATTTGAAAGAATAGTTTTACTGACATATCAGTGTGTGACAGTTAGATCTATCGGACACGTCCACTGAACTTGATATGTAACAAGGATCAATTGTAATGTGACAAGCAGCTCTGAAACATTGTGAAACATGTGGAGGCCTGAGCTGAATGATTTTTCCAAGATGGCATTTTACCAGCCTGATAGGAATATTCTTTAAAGGGCAATTACAGTAGGACAAGCATCTTCTATGCCATGTTTGTGGTGACATTTGGTGTACATTTTAACATCATTCATCAGTCCATCTTCCAAATGTCACTGTAAGACGTTGCTACAGAGAGTACTATTTTACTGTTTATGCTGAGTAGTGATGTTTCAATCAAGCGAGAATAATGTTTTGAGATTTACAAAAGTGCATGGCTTTATCGTAAAAATGCATCTAAGGATAATAATATATTTATTATGGATTAGGTGTTTGATCCCAAGAACAATATTGTTTATGGATACACATCGCTGGGTAGGAATCTTTATGAACTCTTTGAAACTTTATATAGTGCTCAAGTTTCCTGTTCCCTGTGGTTTCATCTCTGTTGGCGTCGTAGCATGGAATTACATTTTCAAAGAATGTACACATTTTTTTGTTCAAATAATTTTTGCAGTCAAAAGAGACTTGCACACTATTGAACAACAAAACCATCTCGCCTTTGGCTTCTGAAAAAATTGTGTTTGGGTAAAAAACATGATTTTACAGCAACAAAGTTGAACTATTTGTTGCATTAACATGAAAAGAAAATGTGAAATGGTGGACTTAATGGTTACATCATGCTCATTAAACATGACTAGGATACAGCATGAACCTCTCACAGCCGCGATGACCATAGAGCAGCTCTCCTTTGTAACAGCATGAGAGCCGTATTGCACTGCAGGAACACCGGTGTTGATGGCATTAAGATGTTGCATTGGTGTGTTTCTGGCAAATTGAATTTTGTTAACAAGAGGTTTAGATTTCAAAAAAAATTCTTTGTAGTGTTAAAAGTGTTGACTTTACCCTCAGGTCGGTACAGCAGACTTCAAGTGTGAAGTGTATTGTGGATTTGCGTTCATCATCATAGGTCCTTGTCTGAGGTGACACAGTTCGCTTTACGTGGCTTGCCAGAGGCCTCTGATCATTGATTGCGTTCCCTCCATTTGTTCCAAGGCTCCTTATCTGTGCTTGTGATTTTCACGAGAGTTGTAAACTTGTGAGACATACAGTATGTGTCTCCTTGTCTTACTAACGTCTTGTCTGATCTGATCTAAGATCTGGTATCATCTCCATTTGATAGTGATCTTAAATCTGGTATCATCACCATTTGATAGTGATCTTAAATCTGGTATCATCACCATTTGATAGTGATCTTAAATCTGGTATCATCACCATTTGATAGTGATCTTAAATCTGGTATCATCACCATTTGATAGTGATCTTAAATCTGGTATCATCACCATTTGATAGTGATCTTAAATCTGGTATCATCACCATTTGATAGTGATCTTAAATCTGGTATCACCATTGGTATCATCACCATTTGATAGTGATAAAGTGTATCATCACCATTTGATAGTGATCTTAAATCTGGTATCATCACCATTTGATAGTGATCTTAAATCTGGTATCATCACCATTTGATAGTGATCTTAAACCTGGTATCATCACCATTTGATAGTGATCTTAAATCTGGTATCATCACCATTTGATAGTGATCTTAAATCTGGTATCATCACCATTTGATAGTGATCTTAAATCTGGTATCATCACCATTTGATAGTGATCTTAAATCTGGTATCATCACCATTTGATAGTGATCTTAAATCTGGTATCATCACCATTTGATAGTGATCTTAAATCTGGTATCATCACCATTTGATAGTGATCTTAAATCTGGTATCATCACCATTTGATAGTGATCTTAAATCTGGTATCATCACCATTTGATAGTGATCTTAAATCTGGTATCATCACCATTTGATAGTGATCTTAAATCTGGTATCATCACCATTTGATAGTGATCTTAAAGGAGAATACTAATGTAATATTATTTTTGATATATGGAAAAAGCATCCTAAAAGTCACTTTCCGTTATTAAAATTTCACAAAAAGTTTGTAAAATCGCAATAAAAACGTGAAAAACGCCCTCGAATTTCCGCCTATTACGGAAACACCCAACGGTTAATGAGCAAAGGCGGGTATCACGTGACATGACGTCCAATGTGCCTATTGCCGGTGGCTTCCTCTTTGGTGATATTTGACAACTTGAGAGTGACCATGGATTCTGAAGCAATAAAAGATGTTCCAGATGTCATTTTTAACCTTGATGTTAGACCGTACCAATACCAGCCGATTTTACATCATGCAAGAGAAACTTCCAGTGAAGATGAAGAATCCATCGAAACGGAGGCACCAATTGATTCAATTCAATTTCACAGTTTTGTTATCCAAACTTTTTACGCTGTCAGCACTTTTTCACATCTTACAATCCATGCAATTAGGTATCATTTTATTCTTACGTTCATCTGAATTCGTTTTGTTGTACCAAATCGTCTTGTAAAATACACGGTTTATGGGATATTTGTTTATAATAACATTCGAAACAATAAGCACGTTTTCTGCTTGATGGGTAAAGGTGTGTATAACCGGCGATCGGCTCAACTGATTCTCATTTAGATGTTTTCATTGTACTTTAATATATTCTTATAAGACGAGTATATATGGATGATAACGTTTAACTTATTTATTGTTGTTGTTGTTGTATGGTTTGTTCAAGGATATCATTATTTGACAGAGTGCAGGTGCTTTTCATATGGGTACAATGTGTGAAGCCCATTTATGGTGATTTATGGTGATATTGCTGGCATATTACTAAAAGCAGCGTGAAAACTAAACTCACTCACTCACTTTGGGGAACATTATATATACTTGTCTTATATATTCACCAACTTCTAAATGCCTCTCAAGAATCTTAATATATTCTTAGGTGTGACTGTGAGTGTATCCCGATGCCAACTGAAAGTAAGTGCGCCTGACTTCGGAATGATCGGAACATTTCTCTTGCCTAAATCTGTCTTTTTACTTGGAAAATGGAAGAAATGGTGGCTCTTGTCATTGTTCGATGATTCCGTGCATCCCCAGGCATCGGAATACACCATCTTACCATTTACAAAAACGACAGAAACAACACGATTTGTACTACTGTAGTGCTTGGTCTTTGGTAATATGGCTGACTCTAGGCACATTTGACGTCACGAGCGGAACGTGAGTTCCAGCGGAATATGCATAATGGCCGAAGCTCAGATAACAGATACTGTTTTCGCGACTAAAACATAAATATGCATATTTCTTAATTAAAAATTTGGGTATATGTTTCTGATGACTTTATCTTTCACCCAGCAAATTATTGCAATTCACTCGTATTCTCCTTTAAATCTGGTATAATCACCATTTGATAGTGATCTTAAATCTGGTATCATCACCATTTGATAGTGATCTTAAATCTGGTATCATCATCATTTGATAGTGATCTTAAACCTGGTATCATCATCATTTGATAGTGATCTTAAATCTGGTATCATCACCATTTGATAGTGATCGTAAATCTGGTATCATCACCATTTGATAGTGATCTTGGTATCATCACCATTTGATAGTGATCTTAAACCTGGTCATCATCACCATTTGATAGTGATCTTAAACCTGGTATCATCACCATTTGATAGTGATCTTAAATCACCATTTGATAGTGATGGTATCATCACCATTTGATAGTGATCTTAAACCTGGTATCATCACCATTTGATAGTGATCTTAAATCTGGTATCATCACCATTTGATAGTGATCTTATCTGATGTCCATTTATCATCACCATTTGATAGTGATCTTAAATCCTGGTATCATCACCATTTGATAGTGATCTTAAATCTGGTATCATCACCATTTGATAGCTCCACGCTGCTTAACTTCACCGATTTGTGACCTGGGTGCCGTTCCACTAACCGATCTTAGCCCTACGCAAATCGTAAACCCCTAAAATCCCAATCTTAGCGTGACGTTAAGATCGGCATACCATTCCACTAACCAATCTTACCCAAGTCAATCGTAAAGTTAAGATCCAAAGTCTAAGTTGCTCATGACCAACTTAGAATCGCTAAAATCAATCGTAGAGAAACCAAAATGGTGGCTTTCATATTCCATGTGAGGAAGAAGAGCGAGCATTTCACCGTGAGCGTCCCCTAAAACCCCCATGAAATGAATTTGTTTATTTCTGTGATGTAAACAAGCACTGCACTGAAGCCTTACAAATGTGAGGGCAGTCTGACCACAGTCCTCATGGGAACACAGCCAAGGGTGTCGGTGTAATACATTTGTACAACAATATTGCAAGGTCATGGTTAAGAATAGGGATGGGTCATGAAGTGAACAATGTTCTGAAACCAAAGATAAAAATATGTTTGATTTCACTGTGCATATTTGGTGGTGGATTCTAAAGGCAGGCTGCATGTTTTTCAAGACCACTGATAGATTCTAGATACATTATCGGATGATGTGCTTGTGGCGAGGACACACCCTGTAATACTCACCAGCAATGTTTGCTAGTGCCGTTACCGTTTGCTATGTACAGAGTAACGGCTTCTTACGGCTGAACATTGGTTGCGTCACGGTGACGGGTACATTTTATCACATTTATACGCTATATAGTAAAAATCTTGTCAGTCATAGATAGCCAGTGTTTAGATGAAGTAATTGAAAATGAGAATTCATGTGTTCAAAGGAATTGTGTTAAATGCGAAATGACGAATTTATGAGCGTTTGATTCCAAACAGAGTTGATGCTTTCGATTTCATTTGTTTATTATTATCTAAATTTTTGTTCACATATTGCAATTTGCCCGTCATGGATGAGTGTTACAATTTTTTTGATAATTTCATCACTTCGTCACTTTTTACATCAAAGTCGTGACACCTGTACTTCATGTACCTGGAAGACCATAAAAAGCAAACCGTATCACCAAAATGAATGCTAGCAAACCATATCAACGAAAACAAATTGCCATTAGCAAACGTGTGTCTCCACGTGTAGCAGGCCGTAGCCTCTCAAATTAGAAATTTGTGAGTAATTTCACTATTTAATTGAAATTATCCACACCCAGTTACACACATACACATCGTAATACTTGTCACCTGGTACCACATTGGTTTGTGAAATGTATGTTGTTTTGACAAAACCAGACATTATTTCCATTTGATGCCAAAGCATACCAAATAACATCGAACTTTTCCACAATTCTTGTAACATTTGGTCCAATTTTTAGAACAAGTTATTACATAATTATTAGGTTATCAAAATACGATAAATTTGACCGAAAAAGCATAACGTTTGGCTTTACTTACACAATTTGTGCGGCAAGACAAGAAAAGTAGTTTCAGCCGTAGCGAGCCATTACTCTGTACCTAGCAAACCGTAATGGCCACTAGCAAACAGTGAGTATTACAGGGTGTGAGGTAGGGATGCCTCTTCACGCCTTGTTGATTCTTATTCTGAGCCACATATTATGCCTAATACCCAGCGTTCACACGCACTTGCCCCTGAAACCAAGGTGCTCACTACCCTGATATTTTTCTCAAGTTTTTTTCTCCACGTTTTCACTTTGTTCCAAAACTACTTCCATCGTCCGCTAGACTATGCAAAAGAAGATAACTCATGCCTCACATTTCTCTATCTCTCTCACCAAAGAGTCTCGATCTTAGCTAGGATCGGATCGTAAGATCGGGACCGACTACGATCGGCCTAAAATCGGTTAGTGGAATGGGTGTAACTTTTAGCTAAGACGATTGTAAAATTGGCGTAACTTGCTAAGACTGGTTTTAGTTAAGATCGGTTTGTGAAACGGCACCCTGAGCTTTGAGAACAGGACCATGCGCCGCCACATTTGATAGTGATTGGAAACACATGCTCATGTTAAGGCTGGAATTGTACAATAGACTCTGTTTTTAACAGGGATTTGTTATGATCAGGAAACATATGTGACACTTGTATGTATTGAGTATTCTTTGTCCAGACCTCTAACCCTATGGCATCACGGCAACCAAGGTGTAAGTGTTGACTTACATTCGTTTATTGTGACTCCAGTGAGGGTCTGCCAGTACACAAGCATTATCATATAATGGCTGGTGGTATGGATATGGTGAACCTGTCTGACAAACTTGCTGTCACAATCTGATAACTATGCAAATGAGGTAATCTGCAGAGAACTACTTTCAAGCAATTCCTTCTTTTTAACAATCCCATATGCATAGATAGAGGTTCCTTAAAGTGGCACTGTATTTCCAGCACAAGTCATTTGGCACTATATAAATGGTATGGTTCTCTCGAACATTGTGTACATGTGTTACCCTGATACAAGAGGATGGATCAATGATTTTTCGGGGGGTCCAAATGAAGAGGAGATTATTAATAAGTTTGTTTGAGATGGGATCATCGCGAGGGTCACATGAAACCATGTTAATGATGATCTAATCACATCGACTGGACCTTGCTGTGATCACTTACTGCTGGTAACTGACGGTAATAGATTTCTTTTCCGGCCACATATCAATTTGAGTGGAAGTTATATAGACAGTCTTCTTTGTGAAGTATGTCTAGTGAAATGTAGACTACATATTTCCAGATACCTATTTATTTTACGACATACATCCCCATATGGATTAAAAAACCTTGTGTGGTGGCGCCAGTGAAGATGTACATTTGACACGGTCTGAAGTTGGTCAGAGTTGTATGTGGAGAACAAACACGAAAATAAATCCATAACTCTGTTGATAATTTGTGCCAGAGGATATATGAGAATACTGCTGTCATGACCTGTGTCTTGCATAATCGTCTGAAACTTGTGAAAGTGAAGTTTGATCTATTACGAAGACAGTTATGATCTGTGAACTGATAAATAACTACACATGTAAATTCTTATTAACATGATGAATCAAATACATTGAAACTATAGTCAGTGGATCCTGTAAACACCCAATAAAGAGGTGAAAGTTGTTATGAGAGTGTTTTTTTGGTAATTTGTAATATCACATTGATTAAGTGATAGTTATTATGGGTCACAATGTTTAAAGTTTTGAGTGTGGGTCTTGTCACGTCTTGTGTTTACGATGGCTTTCGTGAACGTTCTGAGATAATAATGAAGGAGCCTAGCTTTGCTAGAATGCTCGAGAACTGTGTAAGAGCTATATAAAGGCTGGTTGTTGCGTTGTGCGACAGGACTTTTCACATGACGGGATTTATACACATCTGTCTGCCATCGTCAAGTTTCTCAATATTTCAAGGCTGACCATGCTTGCCTGCTGTCATTGTAAACAACCTTCAATCAGTATATCTGTTCTCACTGTAAATGTCAAGACTCTGGTGAGTTGATATCTTATATTTGTGACCCAATATTTTAGATTTGTGACTCAATTGCATTGTACTAGAAATCTGTATTGTCATTCATTGTAGTTTGCTCATTGTTTGCTCAATATATTATTGAATATTTTATACTTGTCTGTGTTCTATTTTGCTGGTTCAAAGGGGACTCTTAAACCTTTTGTCACGGCAAGTTATTAACTGTAACAAAGTCTTGATATTGTCAACAACATATCATCATTTGACTCGGTTAGTAACAGCTTTATGCCAAGTGGAATATACACAAATAAACTTCACAGAACTATTTGTTTCATTTGACCTACCCTAGTTATTTTCTTAGCAAGACATCTATGTGTTAACTGTAAAATCTAAACTGTCATCTGTAAATGGTAAATTGGAATCTGTTCATTGTAAATTGGAAACCACAACTGTAAAGTATAATTTGGTAACTGTCAAGTTTAAATTGGAAACTGTTCATTGTTATGTGTAAACTGGAGGGTGTAAATTATAAAATGTAAACTGGAAACTGTTCATTGTTAAGTGCATGATGTGAGGTGTAGATTAGCAACTGTTCATTATCAAGTGTAAACTATAAGCTTTTTA
The DNA here is from genome assembly GCF_003918875.1 of Haliotis rubra. Taxonomy (NCBI): domain Eukaryota; kingdom Metazoa; phylum Mollusca; class Gastropoda; order Lepetellida; family Haliotidae; genus Haliotis; species Haliotis rubra. Next base: position 667,783 of record NW_025765825.1, on the reverse strand, counting down.
CTGTAAAGTGTAAACAGTCAACTGTAAATTGTAAACTATAAATTGTAATCTGTTAAATGTTAAATAAAATGTTACAATTGAGGGGTCGTTGAGTAAGTTGAACATCCATCATGGTTGTACTGTGGTTAGACTTAAAGAGCCTCTCTACCATTCACGATGGCAGTTCTGTGTCATTATATCACCATGAGAAAGTGTTGCAATGACTTTTAGATCCGACTCTGTGCACAAAGTGTAGTTGATTGTAGTCCAGCACATCCATTGTGGGGACTTTAAGGTGTTATTGAGTGTTCCTAGGTCATATTACATGTCTTGTGGGCCTGGGCAGCATATTAACCGGACAATACAGCTGTTATACCCCGGCATTATTCTGCCACAGCTCTCTTATCTTGTCTCTCAGACACTTTTGGTTCCCATTTGTTTTCAAAGATGGTTACCTTTCTAATTTCGGTTGAGTTATTGTGAAATTAGAAACAAGGAATGGCGTTCACTGTGATACAGTGAAATTGTAAAAAAATGAAGTGTCACAACATGTTTTTAAAGTGTAGAGTTTGCTTTCTTATCGGACAGTGTGTGCCGTTTTCGGACATTGATGGGCTTTGCTCCACATTCCTGTCTTAGTGAAACACCAACTTTACTCTCTTAACACTGACTTCTTACAGTGGTCAGGTTATATTAGAGATAAGGCATTTCCATATTTTCACATAGACGTTTGACAGTTGTAGAGCTATCTTAGAGACAAGATGATTGTTACTCCCAGTTATAACAACTTGTGTCAGTCTTTGTACTAACATCAGCTTTTGGTACAAAGTCATGAAAAGCAGGAGCAGACTGCAGTGTTTATTAGCGTTGTCATAGAGAGTAAACAAGCAAGTCAAACCAGTGCCTAAACGAAGTCACCTTCAGTGTACATGGGGAATGTCATTTCAGACAAATGCTTGCTTTTTTATTGTTTCCATCACACACAAACACACACACGTGATATTATTATCTCAAGAGTGTTTGGGTGAAATTCACATTATTTGTATGGTATGTTCAACCTCTGCCATATTGTTTGAAGAATATCCATAACCGATAATTTAATTGTTTGATGTATAATTGTTGCAATAAGTACTGATACATGTATTCCTCAGTGAGGGAAAAATACCTAAGATTCTGAAAAAATAAGATATTATCTATTTGACTGAAGATAAGTTCATCTCATAGATAAGCCGATGTCCCAACGTGAGATTCAAAATGTGTATAAACATTGTATGTGTAGTTTATAAGCTGTACCACCAACCTATGTACACCACGATCAGTCATCGGAGATAGGATCAACAAATCCTGCTTGACTATCACATGTCAACTAGACCGTCTCTGTGGTGTAGTGGTTAGAGCGTCCGCCCGGAGAGCGGAAGGTCGCGGGTTCGATCCCCGACTTCGTCATACCAAAAGACGTTAAAATATGGTACTTGTTGGTCCCTGCCTGGCGCTCGTCATTAATGGGTACAACAAGGACTGGTCGGCTCGGAGTCAGTATAATGTGTCTGAGTGGGGTATTCCTGCTTCACTGCGGCATGGTATCTCAGTGGGCTAGCACTATAAAACCAGCTTCAGTCTGGGCTTGTACATGCAGCCGCACATACACATACACACGCATGCACGTCGTCATATGAGCAAAATATTCTCAAGAACGACGTTAAACCCAATTTCACCTCACCTCACCACATGTCAACAAACTGTTTTTGTGATGGAAATAGCGAGATCCCGCGAAACCACAACAGTGACAGTACGTCTTGTCCCATATGTAATAAATATCTAACAATACACTGGTGCTGCTGTATAACCTTATGTATGATTATTAGTATTTTATATTTAAAGAGCAAAACTTGCTGTAAGAATGACAATATGCCAGAATATATGTCACTCATTATATCACTAGTTTCAGATACTATTTTCTTTTATCACTGCGTTCAAATTCATTTCTGTTATATTATCAGGTATATTTTAACTAAATCAATGGTAGATAGGTTGGAGTTAGCCTTGCTCCAAGGCTGTACTGAATGCTGAGCTCATGGATGTATTGTCATTCTATCCTTTAAAGAGGCAAGTCTAGATAAATGGATGGGACGCAGTCTGTTATTCATATTTTTTTCAGAAATTTTCATTTAAACTATTAATAGTTCCCTCACAGACTTGTGCAAGTATGATGAGAGTAATTGTTTGTGCTTCAGACCACCTGTTCAGTCCAGCTGATAGAATCATACCAAAACGTTACACATTGGCTGAGTTTATGAAAAAGTGTAATATCATATACTAGAAACAAACATTTTTGTTAATGTTATTATGCATATTGTATTATTAGAAACATCAGTGATATTTTTAGGAATAAATATATCGTAATATGCAAGCTTTTACAGAATAGGATTATCACATACAAGAGAGTGAGTGAGTTTAGTTTACACCATTTTTAAGCAATATTCCAGCAATATCACAGAAATGGGCTTCACACATTATACCCATGTGGGAAATTGAACCCGGGTCTTTGGCGTGACGAGCGAACGCTTTAACCACTAGGCTACCCGACCACCCCACATACAAGAGATTAGATTTCCCCCCGATCTATTAGTTAGGAAGATAACATACAAGAAATATCAAACGTTCCTCTGCTGATTCATTTTGAAAAGCAAGGACACAAGATTGGTTGTTTCGAAATTGAATTCAGTATTGCATTGAGACATTAAGTCAAAATATGTGATCAAATATGTTTGCAAATCAGTTTGCATCTGGCATTTTGATGGACCAAGGTTGGGAAAACACAGGATGCCAGTGTTAGTTTATGACGCTATATTTTGTGAGAAATTATAAGCAATATTGCTCTAAAACACTAAAAGAAATAATGAAGTTGGTAATATTGAATACCTCAATTTGCAGCTGACATGATGCGGATGTTAGATGGAATCAGGATCTGTTTGAAATGAGCTTAAAACTAATATGCTTTTAGCCATTTTATGGATTGTTCATCAACACAAGCAGAATTGTGGTTAAAAAGAGTCTTGATTTAAAGTGCATGAAATTAAATTTGTTCAGCACAACATTCACTTGACTGGGGTTAACTTTTACAACAGTTGAGCTTGAAAGATGATGGAGAGTCATACAAATGTAGTCGTGAATTAGTGAACGAGAGGTAATGAATGAGTTGATGAGTGAGTGTTTAAGCATATTTTATGTACATAACCAGAAACCAACAGTACCAATGTTTAGTAGCATGTTCTCAAGTGTTGTTATCCCCCGCAACGCATTCTGCGGGGGTTATTAAAATGGACTCCGTTTGTGCGTGCATCGTCCGTCCGTGCACATTTGTCTTTTCCAGACCATAACTCTAAAACCGTTCAATATTTCTTCACCAAACTTGGCACATACATAGATCTGGTGGTCTACTGGTGCCTTTGGTAGTTTTGGATTTCTGAATAAAATAGTTTTTGCGTTTCCATGGCAACAAGTTTGACTTCGACTGAAATTGGTGGTAGTACTCTTTTCCGGAGCAGAACTTTAAAACTGTTCAATGTGTCTTCACCAAACGTGGTACACATGGATTGGTCTGGTGCTGTACTGGTGCCTTTTGGTAGTTTTGGATTTCTGAATAAAGTGTTTTTGGCATGTCCATGGCAACAAGTTTCACTTTGACTGAAATTGGTGGTAGTACTCTTTTCCGGAGCAGAACTCTAAAACCCTGCAATGTTTCTTCACTAAACTTGGCACATAGATAGATCTGGTAGTGAACTGGTGCCTTTTGGTAGTTTTGGATTTCTGAATAAAAGGGTTTTTTTGTGTTTCCATAGCAACAATTTTGGCTTCAACTGAATTTGGTGGTAGTGCTCTTTTCTAGAGCAGAACTTTGAAACCTTTCAGTACTCTCCTTCCACTTTGCTTTATACACGCCAAAATGTTTGACATAATCATAACTCGTAGACATATTCATGTAGAGTATTTTGCCGTTGAGGGGGATATTGATGACTTTGTCTTTTTGTTTTTGATGAGGGTGAGTTTGCTATCAGTGAGTTGAAAAAGATAAGATATTGTGTCAGAAACAGCCCAACAGTTTAGGCATGCACCCACCCTTCCATCATAATCCATCTCAGGACCATCTGACCACCCATCTTAATCCATCCATCCATCCATCCATCATTCCATTTCATCAAACCATCCATCCATCGATTCACTCAACATCATCAATCTTGATCCATCCATGTAGAAACATGACAAAGTTTGTCATCCATGTGGGGACCCAGTCTTCTCAGGATTATCACTTTGCTGTGCAGGGTTACTTCCCTTGAGCACTGTCTGAACCTGAATTGTGGATTTAAATCGCGGTTTACAATGAGATCAGCAAAAGTTTGCTGCAGGTGTCTTTCTCACCAAAGTTATACACATAGAGTTGTAACATTTTGGTTTCCTTCCACATTAAGAGATGTAAGTTATGTGTATCGTTACGCCCAACTTGCTTACACACAATTATCTGCCTTACAGAGAATATGTTCAGTCTCTTCTGAACCTAAGACCAACCATGTCAAATAACATCCTATTGTTGGACTTCTCACAGCCAAGACAGCAGGTATTCTAGATCATCCCAGAGGATGGAGCTTATAACGGTGCAGGTGGGTTGAGCTGCCGAGACAAAATTAAAAGAAGTCTGAGAAACTGAAGATTCATGGCTGGAAGATGCGTTCTGAAGCTAGAACATCCTCTTGGCCAGCGTTCCCTCTTGAATCAGAAGATGGATGATCTTCATAAACAACTTTTTATACCACCATATTCATCACATGCTGAAAATAACTTTTTTCTTTCAGATGTGTTTGTATTCTCTATAATAGTCACTTGATATTATTTCTTGCCTATGCTTACCAATTAACCTGTCTGACTGGAATAATATTATATGTGATGACCGAAAAAAAAAGGATGTAATTATTTGAAAGTATTTGAGGTGTACATTTACATACAGCTGTGAATGGGTACCTCGTTAGGATGAGAAAGCCACAATAACTTGGTGTGCCTAGTGGCTGCAAGAGTTGTATACTCCCCAAGGAGTTGAGATTGATAATGCGTTGTGCCGTTGAGATTGACATCCAATGATCGAGGGAAAAAATACCAGCGCCTTGAGCATGCACTAGTGCGTGGATATGTGCACTATATAAATATCCTATAATAATAATAATAATAATAATAATATTGTGGTGTTGATTCTAATTGTATCATCTAATCACAACATTTTATATCATGCTTTATCTGTACACGGTGCACACAACCACTTTTTCACATATAGAATGTCACCCTCACACAGGTGTCCTTGCTAATACAATACAATATATCAACAAAAGTCAGCACAAGTTTTGTCCCGAGTTAGTTGTTTGCCGCAGCAAACCACACAAGAAGATCAAATGAAATACTGTTTGAGTGGTCCTCACATTGTAAACAATGAATCATGTTGTGTTTAATGATTCCCATACATTACAGCCAATAACTGCCCTTCAACTGGGATTAGCCCCCAAACAGTGTAAACTGCAAACCCAAGCACTGAGTAAAGAATTATTGAAAAAGCCCATTTTCAGAGTTGTTCATTTTTTTAAAACTATTGTCTCAGCGTGAAATTGAAAAAAAACATGTATTGTTCTATAATTCTTAACTGTCAACATTTTTTAAGAAACAACCTTTGGATCTACAGAGAACAAAGGCACACATGTCAACACTGTCTGTTTTAGTGATTAATAATTCAGGTTTCATAATCAGTGGTTCTTGATGCCTGTCACAGATTACACAAGCTTTCATTTGTTTTTCAAGATGACAGAAACTATGTGCAAAGCTTTAGTTTATGCAAACCAAATATCACATTGATTAACTGCTCTTGAAAAATTAACTGTCATCACAAATGCACCTTTTTGAAACAAGCTGTGTTCTTGCTTGATGGTAATCTATGTACATGATACTTCCACCACTTTGGGGCCATTTACCATATTTCCTCTAATAAGCACCGGGCCTCTAATAAGCACTGTGGGTAAAGCAGCTCACTAACAATTGAGGTAATTACACTCCGTGAAGCACAAGAGCGCCAGGCCTATAATAAGCGCTGGGTCTAGAAGTCTGTTGAAAACATCAGCACCTGGGCGCTTATTAGAGGAAATATTGTATGTTGAGTTGACCATGTGTTAGCAATCCTAATGTAAGTATTGTTATTGATAAGGTGTTGTCTCTAATCAGTTTACAGTGTCTCTTCAGTATAATCATGCGAGGATGGGCTTAGTACAACACACGTTTACACTGACTGGTACTTTGAACACAGATATTTATCGATGGCAAATTAACTTTTTGTGAATGCTTGTGTTTTGTAAAACATAACAAGAAATGTAATTAATTAGAAGCTATCCTTGTAATCATTTATCAGTCATGTTCACAACTAAAAAAAACATTCTGTACAGCATTTAACATGCAATGAAGAAAGGCCAAAAATGATATTGCCCACCAAAGCGGACTAGTTTCATCAACTACATACGGAATGTCGGGAAACCTCAGTAACACTGGAGTGATTTCCCTTGCTTCCCACCTGAATCGTTGACTTCCTGGCAAGTTTCATGCATATTCATCTTTCAAACCACCCTTCGAGGCTGATGACTGATAAGGAATGAAACTTTCAAATGTACAGACTCGCTCACCTCAACCTGGTTCTACAGATTTAATGTCTCCTTCAGTTCTAAATCAATCGTTTTACTGTGTCGTTGTATTCACAGGTAACCATTGTTTGGATCTGACTGTTTCTGACCATGTCAACAGCTGTCTTCTCCCTGACAATTTGTTCTGGTTCGTTCCGCCACTTGGCTTGATTGACATCCTTAGAACTTCGTTACTGATACTTTCTGTTGATAGGCTGCTGACTCTGTGGACAAGTGAAGCTTTGTAAATTAAATGAAATTAAAACTTTGTGCGTAAATTAAACAGCCGTCTGATTTTTTATGTCGTGCTCCAGTCTGTAATCTGAAACCAGGAATGTTTGTCAATCTCATCATTTTTGTCTCCTTTGATTTACAAAATTGTTTTGTTTTTTAATTACGTTTTTGCAGAAAACACATTGTTTTGTACTCTATGTACAATTATGTACTCTATGATATTGTATTCTCACAAAAGTTTGCACTTTGATTTTTCGATTCATCCCTCAATGAATCCAAGAATTGACGCATGCAATCCTTCATTGGACAAAGTACACATATGGCAATGTAACATATACTGAGATTACAGTGAGCTGAAATATCATTAAACAGTTTTTTAAAGCTATATGAAGTCAAGTTCTGCTGTAACAAAGATATTCCCAGGAGGCACTCACATAGCAACACATTATGTTTTATGGCTTTTGGAATCATCTCATTTAACATTAAATTCACGTTTGACAAGATACTGATGTCAATGTATACATTGTGAATGAGTGAGTTTAGTTTTACTCCGCACTCAGCAATATTCCAGCTATATGGCTGCAGTCTGTAAATAATCGAGTCTGGACCAGACAATCCAGTGATCAACAACATGAGCATCGATCTGCACAATTGGGTACCGATGACGTGTCAACCAAGTCAGCGAGTCTGACCACCCGATCCCATTAGTCACCTCTTACGACAAGCATGAAGGTACATTCTAACCCAGACCTTCACGGGTCCTACTGTAGTGTGAAGATGGAGTCACATGCTATCTCATGTACAATGCACTTTGAAAACACCCCCCTTGTTTTGCATGGGTGTAGCCTTGCCTGGAGCATACAAACTGGACCCAAACACTTTTTGCAATGAAAGGTTACCAGACATTATTAATGATTTTAATTGTCTGTCTATCTGCAGGGCATTCCCTTCTCAGTTTGTGTATACAGCGATCAATAATACCTTGTTTGATGTCTTGCTTGATGTCCCCAGAAATAGCAGTCATCTTTCACACACATACATAGCTCCTGGAGTCTGTTGGGGATTCCTTTCCCAACATAATAACTTAGTCCTTAAGTGAAGGATCACAAGAAATTCAATCTGACACTGTAACTGTACAAAGAATTACATGTTCTGTCATCTCAGCATATTTCCTGGTATGGAATGTATAAAAGTATATCTGCAGTATCATTAGCTAGATCTACTCCCAATATCAGATGCTGTATTTGTTCCCAGTGCCTGTATCTTCCCAACCCACCTGCTCCCAGTGGCTGTATCTACTCCAGTCCACCTGCTCCCAGTGCCTGTATCTACTCCAGCCCACCTGCTCCCAGTGCTTGTATCTACTCCATCCCACCTGCTCCAAGTGCCTGTATCTACTCCATCCCACCTGCTCCCAGTGCCTGTATCTACTCCATCCCACCTGCTCCCAGTGCCTGTATCTACTCCATCCCACCTGCTCCCAGTGCCTGTATCTACTCCCACTCCACCCCACCTGCTCCCAGTGCCTGCTGTATCTGCTCCAGTGGCCACCTGCTCCCAGTGCCTGTATCTACTCCAGCCCACCTGCTCCCAGTGCTTGTATCTACTCCATCCCACCTGCTCCCAGTGCCTGTATCTACTCCATCCCACCTGCTCCCAGTGCCTGTATCTACTCCATCCCACCTGCTCCCGGTGCTTGTATCTACTCCAACCCACCTGCTCCCAGTGCCTGTATCTACTCCACCCCACCTGCTCCCAGTGGCTGTATCTACTCCAGCCCACCTGCTCCCGGTGCTTGTATCTACTCCAACCCACCTGCTCCCAGTGCCTGTATCTACTCCACCCCACCTGCTCCCAGTGGCTGTATCTACTCCAGCCCACCTGCTCCCGGTGCTTGTATCTACTCCAACCCACCTGCTCCCAGTGCCTGTATCTACTCCACCCCACCTGCTCCCAGTGCCTGTATCTACTCCACCCCACCTGCTCCCAGTGGCTGTATCTACTCCAGCCCACCTGCTCCCAGTGCCTGTATCTACTCCAACCCACCTGCTCCCAGTGTCTGTATCTACTCCAACCCACCTGCTCCCAGTGCCTGTATGTACTCCAACCCACCTGCTCCTAGTGCCTGTATCTACTCCAGTCCCTGTATCTACTCCAGTCCACCTGCTCCCGGTGCTTGTATCTACTCCAACCCACCTGCTGCCAGTGCCTGTATGTACTCCAGTCCACCTGTTCCAAGTGCCTGTATCTACTCCCAGTGCCTGTATCTACTCCAACCCACCTGCTCCCAGTGCCTGTATCTACTCCAACCCACCTGCTCCCAGTGTCTGTATGTACTCCAACCCACCTGCTCCTAGTGCCTGTATCTACTCCAGTCCCTGTATCTACTCCAGTCCACCTGCTCCCAGTGCCTGTATGTACTCCAACCCACCTGCTCCTAGTGCCTGTATCTACTCCAGTCCCTGTATCTACTCCAGTCCACCTGCTCCAAGTGCCTGTATCTACTCCAACCCACCTGCTCCCAGTGCCTGTATCTACTCCAGCCCATCTGCTCCCAGTGCCTGTATCTACCCCATCCCACCTGCTCCCAGTGCCTGTATCTACTCCTGTCCACCTGCTCCCAGTTCCTGTATCTACTCCATCCAACCTGCTCCCAGTGCCTGTATCTACTCCATCCCACCTGCTCCCAGTGCCTGTATCTACTCCATCCCACCTGCTCCCAGTGCCTGTATCTACTCCAACCCATCTGCTCCCAGTGCCTGTATCTACCCAATCCCATCTGCTCCCAGTGCCTGTATCTACCCCATCCCACCTGCTCTCAGTGCCTGTATCTACTCCATACCACCTGCTCCCAGTGTCTGTATCTACTCCAACCCACCTGCTCCCAGTGCCTGTATGTACTCCAGCCCACCTGCTCCTAGTGCCTGTATCTACTCCAGTCCCTGTATCTACTCCAGTCCACCTGCTCCCGGTGCTTGTATCTACTCCAACCCACCTGCTGCCAGTGCCTGTATGTACTCCAGTCCACCTGTTCCAAGTGCCTGTATCTACTCCCAGTGCCTGTATCTACTCCAACCCACCTGCTCCCAGTGCCTGTATCTACTCCAACCCACCTGCTCCCAGTGTCTGTATCTACTCCAACCCACCTGCTCCCAGTGCCTGTATGTACTCCAACCCACCTGCTCCTAGTGCCTGTATCTACTCCAGTCCCTGTATCTACTCCAGTCCACCTGCTCCCAGTGCCTGTATGTACTCCAACCCACCTGCTCCTAGTGCCTGTATCTACTCCAGTCCCTGTATCTACTCCAGTCCACCTGCTCCAAGTGCCTGTATCTACTCCAACCCACCTGCTCCCAGTGCCTGTATCTACTCCAGCCCATCTGCTCCCAGTGCCTGTATCTACCCCATCCCACCTGCTCCCAGTGCCTGTATCTACTCCAGCCCACCTGCTCCCAATGCCTGTATGTACTCCAACCCACCTGCTCCCAGTGCCTGTATCTACTCCATCCCACCTGCTCCCAGTGCCTGTATGTACTCCAACCCACCTGCTCCCAGTGCCTGTATCTACTCCAACCCACCTGCTCCCAGTGCCTGTATCTACTCCATGTCCACCTGCTCCCAGTTCCTGTATCTACTCCATCCAACCTGCTCCCAGTGCCTGTATCTACTCCATCCCACCTGCTCCCAGTGCCTGTATCTACTCCATCCCACCTGCTCCCAGTGCCTGTATCTACTCCAACCCATCTGCTCCCAGTGCCTGTATCTACTCCAATCCCATCTGCTCCCAGTGCCTGTATCTACCCCATCCCACCTGCTCCCAGTGCCTGTATCTACTCCATACCACCAGCTCCCAGTGCCTGTATCTACTCCAGCCCACCTGCTCCCAGTGCCTGTATCTACTCCATCCCACCTGCTCCCAGTGCCTGTATCTACTCCAGCCCACCTGCTCCCAGTGCCTGTATCTACTCCATCCCACCTGCTCCCAGTGCCTGTATCTACTCCATCCCACCTGCTCCCAGTGCCTGTATCTACTCCATCCCACCTGCTCCCAGTGCCTGTATCTACTCCATCCCACCTGCTCCCAGTGCCTGTATCTACTCCATCCCACCTGCTCCCAGTGCCTGTATCTACTCCAGCCCACCTGCTCCCAGTGCCTGTATCTACTCCATCCCACCTTCTCCCAGTGGCTGTATCTACTCCAACCCTCTTGTAGCTGGCGTTTCACTATGTGTGATGGAAAGTTCATGTTACCGATGGTAAACCCATTTAATATGTTCACAGTTCTAAGAGAATTGATGCTGATTTGATCACTCATGTTGACTGAGACATGGTGTCACATTCTTATTGTGAAGTCATATGAATGTTCAGTATTTTACATTTACATAATTACGACTTTACGTTGATGGATTGCATTTTTATGTGTAACATGATGACAGTTTTTCCGCTTCACTGCTGTCAATGAATACCATTTGTTGGAGCCACTCAACAAAATATAATAACAATTGATCGAATGGTAGGTACCGGTTCACTTCTTAACAAATCATCTTTGTGGCTATCAGTCTCAATCCTTGCACAGCCGGAATAGACACAATTTGCTCCCACGCCTGCCATACCTGTTTAATTATCATCTGACTATGGTGGAGGAAACAACAAGTAATCTTGAGGGGACATATTGTTTACCTCAACACGGGGAATTATTTCCTCAGCTTGCCGCCAGTTTGCAAAATTGCTGATGTGGCGTTAAGCAGTATTTACTCTCACTCACTCATTCACTCACTCGTAAAACCAACATAAATGACAATAAGGCCTCTTTCATGCCGCTCAACTCCACGCCACTGGGACAAGCTCTAAGCACATACAACACAATGGACATTATTACCCCTGATAACCCAAGCTGCCTGTCAGGTGCTTGAAGGTTAATAGTCATATGACTTATCCCACTGGGTACCGATTTGCTGCTGGGTGAACAGAGAAAGAAAAAACTTAAATATTTGTACAACATTTTGCTTAAGACATGAGTGGAAGCGAAACTTCCTGAATGAAGACTATATGACAGGGACCAATCTAACATTTTGACATTACGTATCAAAGACAAAATGGTTGCAATCATGTGTCCTTTGGGACTTGCAGTGAATATTTTTTGTGTCCTTTCCTTATTCCTGCATGTTTATATGTAGAATATGAGAGTCCACATGGTGCAGGTTAGTCACACAGCATTAGTATTTACATGCACAATTATCCACATTATGCTTGTGAGGAAGAAAAAATCTGTAAACATGAAAAATTGTTTATAATAAACAGTAATTAATTGTTTATTTACGTCAGACTTTCATGATATTTTTTAGAAGGCAGTCAAACCCATCACACACAGAGACAAACTCAGCCACAGACACATAGTCACATGCATGCACGCACGCACACAGAGTAGCTTTTGTATTCAACTTTCCATGCTGATGGGTTTCACCAGAGCACTTAAGTCTACAACCTGTACTCGTTGATCTTTTCACACACACATTTACTGACATCTTACTCTTGTTTCTCTATGTCACGAGTTTGCAGTTAACTTTTTTTTTCGTTTTCTTCTGTAACCAAGTTCCAGTATCATTTCCAGCTGGATCAATCCCATTTTACTACATCGCACATGTAAAAACAGATTTCAGTTGAAAAAGATTAATCCTCCCATTTATTTAAATTAAAGACTGTTTCTAATATTCTCTTTAAAATATATTCATGAATTCTATTTTTGATTTTATTTCCTTAGTATCAAATCTTGTATCAATATGCTTTGAAATGTTTTATTCCTAGTTTGTGTCTAATTTTGACCCAATTTGTGTTGATTGCTGATATCGATGTGGTTCCTTGTGTTGTCATTTACCTAAACCAGTGTGAAGTCTCCGGAGATGATTTTGATAGAAACAAGTAACTGCATTTAAATTGAAAAGAGGACACATTGAGATGGGAATTCCTGGACCTGCGGAAAATCTAGATTTGGTTCAATTAGTGCTGTAGACTTAATGGCTGAAGGAACAATATTATTAGCCACTTTGAGACAGACTAAGTGAAACGTTTTCAGAAACCTTTTCAGTAGTATGGTAATTTCTGTTCCAACATCCAGCTGTGATGTACGTGGAATTAAAATGGTGATTAGATGTCCACAATGTCTGTGCAGTGTGAATTATGCATGGAGGGGCTTAGTGTTGTTCCCTGATGGCCATGTAGGGCATCTTGGCCAGAATTGCTCCCTAGTACATGTATCGCTCTCTTGTTGCAGAAGCTAAAGTTGGAATTGAGAGGTCAGCTTATTGCCATCTTTGCCCCAATTGTATGAATTTTGTCCCTTTTTTCTGCCTTGGATTCTATTTTGTGAAATATTTTCTCTTACTCATATCAAACTTACAGGCAAAAGTTTACAAATTCACAAAAGCGTATTCTTAATTTTAACAGGCGATGATGGTTGACAAGCAGTCTATAACTTTCTGTGCCTCCATTAGACATGACAGGGTATAGTGATGCAGGGTTTGAGTCCCACATTATCTATGATTGTCATCCTTGGTTTACATGCTCCAAACACATTGTCTGTTGTTGTTCACTATTGTTGATGCTGAAATTCATTGTGAAGAGTTGTTTGGTTTGCCATGAAACGTCTGATCCTGGTTTCGAGTCCTTCTTCACCTGTAGGAGCAGAGGGGTAGCCTAGTGGTTAAATTGTTGCTCATCACACCGAAGGACCTGGGTTCGATTTCCCCACATGGGTACAATGTGTGTATCCCATTTCTGGTGTCCTCCACCGTGATATTGTTGGTATAATGCTAACTGCTGTGTATGATTCACTCACTCATTCACTCACTTACTTCTTTACCTGTTGATGTTTCTAGGTCAAAAGTCATAGGAGTAGTCAATAACTAAAACATAAACAATGGACATTTTACAAATCAAATTAAATCAAATTAAATCATTAAAGGAAGGATAATTTGGATATGAAAGCAAGAAATGCATAATCACAGTCTTCAGAAATTTATGCTGAAGGCAACGTTCGCTGTATGACTCTGACAACATCACAAGCATGTGTTTATGAATCACCAGAGTGGCGATACCAGGTCAGTCAGTCAATGTTACAATCACTGTCACTTTAGTCTTATTGGAACCCTCAAACTGGCTTCTGGGTCAGAACATTGCTCTAACATAATTCATTAGATTGACAATTCATATGTTAACTTTGGTCATATTCACCAATAAATATTTCCCAGGTCAGAGGTCAGCTAATCTTTATGAAACATAATTACACAAACATTAATATTGCTGAAGTTTGGTCAAGTGCAATAACCCGTGAATATCCAGGTTAGAATTCGTCTTCAGTAACCCATGCTTGTCGTAAGAGGCGACTAACGGGATCGGGTGGTCAGACTCGCTGACATGGTTGACACATGTCATCGGTTCCCAATTGTGTAGATCTATGTTCATGATGTTGATCACTGGATTGTCTGGTCCAGACTCGATTATTTGCACACCGTCGCCATGTGGCTGGAATATTGCTGAATATTGCTTAAAACTAAACTCACTCACTCACTCAAGTGCAATATGGTGGAGGTAAGTCGGGTCAGCTTTAGTACCTGAACTGTTCAGTAATGTTCATATCACATCATCAGCTGACTTGTGAATGTTGATGTTAACAATTATCGAAGAGGTTGTAACTGCAATTCAAGGGCAGAGGCATTACATAACAGGACTGCCAAATTGGTCAAAATAAACCCCTTGTCAATATTTGTTCAGGTGGTTTTGAGACCTTCTGATAAAAACATCCTGAAATGAAAACAAGAAAAGAAAACTTTTGACTGAAAATGTTTCTTTGATTCAGTTTTACAACAAATTGAAATGAAAAAGAATGCAGATTTCACACCATTGTTCTTCAGAAATGGTGAATGATACAAAAAAACAAACCAATTTTCTTTCATTATCTGTGAGCATGTCTGTTGAGGTTGAACACGACTGAGTGAGTTTTTGCCCACTCCAAGATCCAGACTGATTGTCTTGGCACTCCTTGAGCAGACTGGTGTGTTTTTTGCCCTCCTTGATCTGACAGATTGTTTATGAGCAACTCCTTGATCTCACTGTTTTTGACAAGGACATTTTAAATGTTTTGGTCCAAACAGGTTATCATACCCTAGCATACTGGAATGCACTTGCAAAACATGTGCTGAACACAATGTTTCTGAAGCTATGGCTAACATGTTCACATGCTGCAAGGTGCTGACACTCTGGATTATGAATTTCATAATTGCAGTATGTGCACTTCATTTTCCTGAACTGATTTAAAAGAGGACAGTAGTGAAAATAAACTTTTCTTGATGAGACAAAAAGTAGACATTCAGAAACTACATGATGGCAAGTTTTCTGAACTGCATTAATAGACAAAGAAGACAATTTCAGTCTATATGTAATAGTGGTGTTCCGATTAATTGAAATAATCAAAGATTGGTTGAAGTGACCAAACGACCAAGCAATCGATTACATTTTCTCATAATCGAACACAAACGATTTTGGAACTGCTGTTTTAGTGTTTGAAACACCTGACGATGGAACATATCTTCGAAGTTGTCAGGGTCTAAAAACTTGTTTAATTTTCAGAAAACTCACTTCACTAACTGAAAAGTCATGACTGAATATTTCTTGAAGACTCCAGAAAATTTATGTTCATGATATATTACTCATCACTTTAAAGTAGCAAGTTGCATCATATTATACATATCTACAATAACAACCTTGGTAGGAAAATCTGAAAAATGACGCTAACCAATTTTTTTTCGATGATTGTTTGTTGGTAATGAAGCAATCATCAATTGTGAGATTTCTAACCAATTCCCAACACTAATATGTAAGCCCAGTTACCAAACATCACTTGCTTGATAATGGTGATAGCATGACCCATGATGAAGAACTGTGCCAAGAATGAAGAGTGGGAGTCTGACTCTCCACCTGTGGCATCAGAGGAGGCAGGCGGCTTCTGGCCTGAGGGCGCTTCATCTGATCAGACGTCCCCTCCTCACAGATAGACACAGGCAGGAATGTCAGGTGAGGTGCAGGCTCCGAGATGACCACAGCTTGAGGACATCGTGGTGGGTTCATTGGTCTGATGTCTATTGTTGTATAAGGAGACGTAGTAAAGATTGATATCACCAGGAAATGATCCAGGTAGCTGAACTCACCTTTGGTGGTGGCTCAGTAATGGTGTGTGGTTGGGTTCCATGTGTTGAACACTCAGTTGTCAAAGTTATCAGCAGGAAATACTGGATACCACCGTTGTGTCAACTTTGGATAACTTCCCAGTTGTCTGATATTCAAGAATGACCATCTCTATTTTATATTTCATCAAAATGTCTTAGCTGCGTGTGGAAACAGTAAAATGAGTTTTGAGGTATAGTATTAATAATAAGGGCATTTGTAAAGCGCTGAATTCCATACCATGGATTGGCACATCCAAAGTTCTACAATCTAATCATTATTACCCCGGATAACCCAAGCTGCCAGTGAAGTACTAGAAGATTAATAGTCATATGACTTATACCACCGGATACCCATTTTCTGCTGGGTGAACAGAGGCAAGTTTGAACAAACTCACTTGCCTGAGGTGAGACCACATGTATCATATGTGTTTCATTGTGGGGCAGGACTAAAGTCCTAGAAACTCTCAGGAGTCAAGCTGCCAAACATGGTCACCCATCCAAGGACTCTCTGCGCCTAATATTGCATAACTTCAAATGTTTTATGACAGATAGGTCTGTCAATCATCATAGTTGTTGCATTTATCAGTTTTTACCTTTTGCACAGGTTTGAATGATAGTTTTTTAAATAATTTATTTATTTTCATAGAGATGTGTTTTTTCACATTTTACTTATTTTGATCAGGTATATACAGAGTACACCTTGTTGCACTTCTTAGTTTTTTTTCACTCTTCGCTCGATAGAGTCGATAGATAGATAGATTCATAACCAAGTTTAGTAAAAAGTCTGGCACTAATGTTGACATGTGATGTGACAAGTAATGACAACAGTATTGTTGTCTAGTGGTGGCCCAATTAATTGAAATAATCAAAGATTGGTCGCAATGACTAAAGGACTAAGCAATCGATCATATTTTCTCATAATCGAACACAAACAATTTTGGAACATTTGTTTTCATTAACAATATATTTCCACAAGGTTGGTTTTGTCTGTTACATTCCATAAGCACTACAAGCTCGTTCCAAGTCAGGATTGAATTTATCTTAAAGACTCCTAACATACTAGTCATCCTCGAAAAATCATAAGAACTACATGTTTTTTTTTAATTTTTGGTGCATTAACAAACATAACCAGGAAAATTTGATAAATGACACTAACCAATTATTTTCGATGATTGATTGGTTGTAATGAACCAATGATCAATTATGAGATTTTAACCAATCCCAACAGTATTGTTCTCACTGCACTAGTATTGTGATAGTTAAACCACTACTGTGTCACATCCTCAGTATGCTACAGTGATTCCAGTAATATTCCATCAATACTGGTGCAGTGAAGGTTTGTATACAGAGCCTCACACATACCATGCTAACAGTCTGTACATGTTGAATTAGTTAAACCACTGTAAACTTAATTGACTTAAACAGATTTATGAATTAGGTTTACACTGATAATTTCATCAGAGTGCCTTTTGAAGGTACAAATATAAATACTTTTATTATAATCTTTCAATGATTATGATATCTGAAGGGTTTTTCTGTCCCCTCTCACTCATATTTGGGGTAATCATGGACCCTTAGTTCTCCGTCTAATTGTATTGCTTTGGCATATACAATAATATAACTATTAAGCACCAATAGATTCTACTTTAGCATGAACCTTTTTGCTCTTATGAAGGAACTGCCTATAAACCAGCTTCCCAAGGTGCAGCTGTTGATCTGATTATGTTGGGGATGGTGTGTTCAGACTGAATTATTGACAGCCTTGTTAACTTTGTTAGTTTGTTTATTGGCATGTAATGACTCAAAGGATATGACGGGACTCCTTACATTGCCACTGGAGCCGTTGTGTTGTATAGCCTGCAGGCTACTTGTCTGCTCAGATGATAAACAGCAATAGACTGAGGTGGAAGGTATCTTCACTGGAATAGTGTGAACTGGTAGAGAATCTTCCAGATTAGTGATATTAAGCACAACAGTGTTGTTAGAATTTTACAAGCCTGTTGTATGTTTCTGTAATGTTTTGAAATTAATTGTAAGGAGTATCAGTACAAATGTTTCATAGAAATCATAAACCTTTCATTGCAATTATATTTGTGAAAAATCTAAGCTAACTTTGAGAACTGTCCTTTCTGTATTCACTAGGTTAGTCCAGATGACAGAAAGTTTAAATGATATTTTGTTTCTGTCCAGTGAGTGATTGGTCTGATTTCAATAAATGTATGAAGACGATCTTCTGAACCATCAGAAGGCCATTCTGCGAACCCCCTATAACTCATGTCTGTGACACCATTTCAGATATACCTGCTATACCCTTTTAGATTTTTCTGAGACATAGGTAATTGGGTGACCTCCAAGGTTAAGGTCCTTCAGTACACTTCAAAGAGCTTATGTTCAAGATGATGTGGATACAAGTTCAAAACCACATGAATTGTGAGGAATACCCAATGCTCCCTCACTACTGTTTTCCTGCCAACTAACATTGTGAGGAAATGATAAAATATATTTGAATTTTGAATTATTTTCTGTAGTATTATTTTTGCCAACAAACTTGAACTTTTGGACCAAACATTTGTAACACACCCTCCCCAACTTAAGTCAATTATTGCTTTGTGAGGATACTTGTAGATTGCGTTTGTGAGGATGCTTGTAGATGTGTGTTTTGTGAGGATACTTGTAGATGTTTTGTGAGGCCCGGATAATGTGTGTTTTGTGAGGATACTTGTAGATGTGTGTTTTGTGAGGATGCTTGTAGATGTGTGTTTTGATGAGGATGCTTGTAGATGTGTGTTTTGTAAGTGCTGAGTCGGAGGAACATCCATTGCCAAAGCTGTTTTGCTTGTATTATCATTTCCATGACTAATATTCTCTATATTGCCTGGGGGTCTCATAACTACTTGATCTCAGGATAATGTTTGCATGGATTCCAGGTTAGGATTGCTTTTAGCAACCTTTGCCTGTTGTATGAGATGAATTAATGGATCAGGTAGTCGGACATGGAGACTTGGTTGATGGGTTGTCTTTGTCTTTTGTGTCATCTTGATCCGGTGTCATCACTTCTTGCTCATCATGTTTATTAATGGTCCAGGCCTGATGGTTTTCAGTCTGCCATAACGCATTTGGAATTGACAACATTTAACAAGAAGCATATTGGTGACATGGGAAATCCTTGTCCAAATCGGAACCTGGTTCTGCATTTTTGTTGTCAGTGGGTGGTGAGGCTCTGATTTGGCTGAATTCATGTCCTTGTCCGTGAGCCGCATTGAGGTTTAATTCCACTTAAAGTCACTGATTTGACAACATATCATTCCTGGAATTGAGTTATGTGTTTACATAACATTCACTGTATTGACCAGCTCCTTGGCCCAGTGGAGAGAGTGTTATGCCTGGAGAAAAAGGAAAGTCAGAGGTCTGTTCCCTGACTGAAACAAAAAGTAGATGGTACTAGTTGTTTCCCAGCTTGATGCTCAACATTAAGAAGACAAACAATTCCTTGTCAGTTCAGTCTGTGTAATGTGATTTGATGGGAAAATGGCATATAAAGTGTCTTTCACTGCTTATAAATGGCATTTTTATAAAGTATCTTGAAAAATGTAAATAATATTGCTTTTGGCATGGACATATTATCTTCACATACATTATTTTATTATTTGTTTGATATTTGTTTTTTAAAATGTTAATCAGTTTTGATCTGGTGTCTGCTGACCAAACAGATTCAGTTGTCAGGACGCATGTTGCTCAACTTTCAACAAAGAACCATTTTCAGAATTACAGGTACCATATGTCCCATATGATTCCCAAGTAGCAATATGGCAGCCATTGACCCAGTGTCTGTCAGAGACAACGTCTATTCTGGGTAATGTTGGCACGGTCACAACCCTCCACCTTACCAAACCCCCAATGTTATAGTTCTGCTAAGTACATATACAGGAAACAGCCATCATTAAGTCAATCAGGGAAGTGAAGACAGGCAGTAGGTATTGTGAGAGATCATAAATTTCATCAACTGATGGACTTGACTTGGATATTTTTTGGACACAGCATATGACCTGTCATCAGTCCAATGCCAGCGTGTATTGGAAACCTGGTGTCAAATACAGTCCGTTTGGCTCAAAAGCGGACCGGTGAATTGCAATCTAACTCGAAAACTAACAAACATAACATGCTCAATGAAACGCTGATCATAATCAAAACATCATACCCACTCTGTGAGGTTTTTGCAGAATTTTTGTCCTAAAAATAAAAAAGTTGTTTAACAAACTATCATTAAAATATTGACACAGTTCACTGATTGTTACGAGGGAGGAGTGCAGAGAAAGGGACAGCCAGGTGTTCGAGAAGCACGTTCACAAAGTTATTTATTCATGAACCTGTGCTGTGCCATCTCCATCCGTTCTCGAACACCTGGCTGTCCCTTTCTCTGCACTCCTCCCTTGTAACAAATAGTGAACTGTGTCAATATTTAATGATAGGTTGTTAAACAACTTTTTAATTTTTAGGACAAAAATTCTGCAAAAACCTCACAGAGTGAGTATGATGTTTTGATTATGATCAGCGTTTCATTGAGTATTTTATGTTTATTAGTTTTCGAGTTAGATTGCAATTCACCGGTCGACTTTTGAGCCAAACGGATTATAGATAGTGCTCATAAACTGAACATTTGGTGCTGGAAATCTTCATTTTGTTAACTTTCAGCCTATATGTAACCTCTGGGTTATTTGAAACCCTTAGCTTAACATCTCCAGTTTATTTGTAGCATCCGTTTTATTTGTAACGTCCATTTTATTTGTAACGTCCATTTTACTTGATGCATGAAGATGTTAACTGATGTTGTCAGTTCAAAATGAATTTCCATTGCTTTGTATTCTCAATAACAGCTCAAGTGTGAAAAAAGTTAATGCTTTTTCCTAAATGATAACACACATGGTTGCATGTCAACAGTACTTAGTCAGATGAGTAAATTGACCTAATTGCACTTGGAAATCAGACAGAAACTACAGCGTTAACCTGTTAATCTGGTGGTGAAAGCATTCACTTGTCATGCTAAAGACACATTTTTTATTGCTCACTTGGGTACAATGTGTGAAGCCCATTCCTGGTGTCCCCTGCTGTGATATTGTTGGAATATCGGTGGAAAAATGGCTCACTCATGAAAGAATGAATTGTTTCAGTATTTGTCTGTCTGTCTGTCTGTGTAAGAAATATCAACTGTGGTTTGAAAAGTTCATGTATATGATGTTAGAAGTTAAATAATTAAAGTGATTATTATGAGGCTGCAAATATTAAGCATAAAGTTCTCTTCTATTCAATATATATTGACTATTAGATAATCATCCATGCCATTATCACTATACAACCTCTTGCTACACCTCAATATGTGAGATTGTTTTTTCAGCAAGATCAGTTTCAAATGAGTGTTTGAAGATTGACCAATTCAGTAATCATTTATTTCCCTGTGAAATAAGTACCAAAATAAATGCCTCCTTCCTTATTTCCTGAATGTGTGATAATTGATTTATATCACACTTGCCAGTAAATAAGTCACCAGTGTGGCCCTTTTACAGGTTATGAAATATGTGGCTATACTTGAAATCTGAAATAGATTTTATGTTTACAAAAAATAGTCTGGAAAACTAGGTCATTACTTTGGAAAGAAAATCTGTCTTATTGCAGACCAGTTATTGAAACCTGTGACATCATTAAGTACCCATAATAAATGGTTTAGAACCAACAGGCACTTAGTTGTCACTCTTGTATATTATCAGCCTGATACCCCAAAGAGAATAAATCCATGTAATCTCCAGTCAAACAATGCCGGAACATGGAATCAGGACAGAGACAAGTACATGTACATAGATCAGTGACAGAAATTGTTCATATGCAATGAAAATATGTCTTTCGTTCGAGCAGTGTTCACAAATGGTGTTTCAAAGTAACAGGACATTTGGTCCTGTAAGTTTCAAATGTCTGTCTGACCCATTGAAAATTCAAAGGATCCATAGAATAAAATTAAACACACATTTCAGATTTATCATTTCTTATAATTGGCATTGAAATTATTAACAAATAAGATTTATAAACAGCAAACAAGTGTTACATGCCACATATAACAACTTCAGTCAAAGTCATTGTGAAACATACAGTCAGACACTGGGGCCGGTGGGTTGTAGACTTCTATCAGACCGTTGGCGAATCTGACGGATTTGTCAGAGGGTCAGATGCTATTCGTGAACACTGTTTCGAGTACATCTATCTCTAACTGTGTTATATTGTAGCTTATGTGTAGAAAACACATCTTTAGAGTTTTCTTGAAATACATTACATTGATCATACCTGTTTGGTCAGCGTGGCCAACCTTAGGGACAATGCAAATAATTGTGAATTCATGCGATATAAATGAAAGCTACTGGAGCTTTATCTGTCTTAAGGTTTTAGAGGAAGAGACGGTAAAATTACTCTTTCCATAGATTTTCAGCTTTGCCAAAAAGACTTCTTGTAATTTTACCGTATAAGGGATTTAGTAGGTGAAGGTGTTTGGTTAACCAGAAATAACATTTGCTTGTATATTTATTGGTGCCAAGATGAGCAACAAACCAATAATCGTAACAACTTAGACATATTTTGATTGCATCCTATTTTTATAAATGTTCTCCATTCAATCAATGCACACTTTACACAGGAGAATGGATGGCCCATTGGCCTAAACTTGTAGCTTAAACTTGAGAACTTTCTGTGCAGACTTGAGCCTTTTGGCTCTCTGGCTCAGACAGTTCGTGAGATGCAGTCTGTGACTCGAGCTGCCTGTTCATTGTGTATTCTTGTAATTTCTTTGGTCTGGTACACATGTCTTATAGTTTGCTTGTGGTTTAACACCACAATCAGAAATATTCCGTCTGTATGATGGCAGTGTGTAAAACAACCGGGTCTCGACTAGACAGTGTAGAAATTTACTTAAGCACTGATTAACACAGCAGAGATATGATGTCACTTCAAACATAGACCAGCCGATTCTGCTTGTTACCTCCCACAAACAAGGCCGATTCTGCTTGTTTCCCACCAACAAGGCCGATTCTGCTTGTTACCTCCCACAAACAAGGCCAATTCTGCTTGTTACCTCCCACAAACAAGGCCGATTCTGCTTGTTACCTCCCACAAACAAGGCTGATCCTGCTTGTTACCTCCCACAAACAAGACTGATTCTGCTTGTTACCTCCCACAAACAAGGCCGATTCTGCTTGTTACCTCCCACAAACAAGGCCGATTCTGCTTGTTACCTCCCACAAACAAGGCTGATTCTGCTTGTTACCTCCCACAAACAAGAATGATGTGCTGAGCAGGCACATCTTTAATTCTCTTCTCCCTTCTGTCCAGGATCAATATTATTCACTAAAACAATAAATTGCACCAATACCCCTCGTCCCATATGTCCATGGAAGAAACGAATGTATTTCCTGGTTCTAGAGAATATCTAAGGTGTAATTTATTGAAAGAATAGACACTGCTTAATAAGTGACTGCCCTTATTGCTTTGTGTTTTATGTGGACAGCTGCATAATGTATGTCTGTTTTCCTGCTTTCAGTATTTTATTACATCTCCGTGTCTCTGCAGTATTCTTGTCACTTCCTCTGTGATGCCTGATTGTGCGTCTTTCAAGACAAAACATGAAAGTTTTATTACTTTCTTTGATCGTGTCTGTTCATATTGTATTTTAAACAAAGTCATTGCTTGAAACCAAACTGTTTTATTGATATCAATGTCTGTGACTTGGAATAGTGACAGATATATTTGGCTTGCATGAATTCATCAAAGCTTTGTTATGATATGTTGTGATTGAGGCGACATGGGGTGGTAGGAAGCTTAATGAATGGTTGACAGCAGGAGTTATATTGCAGACTGACTGACTGACTGAGTTTACTTTTACGCCGCTTTTAGCAATATTCCAGCAACATCACGGCAGGGGACACCAGAAATGGGCTTCACACATTGTGCCCATGTGGGGATTCGAACCTTGGGTCTTCGGCGTGACGAGCCAACGCTTTAACCATTAGGCTACCCCACCGCCCCTATATTGCAGATGTTAGACTGGGAGTAAATGCATGTTATAAGACAGTGGTTAATAAACATTTGCTCATACCATGGCTGTTTTTAGTGGAGTTTTCTTATGATAATGCAAATGGTTCTGTCCCTTCGATGAATTTTATTCCACAGTTGACATTGTAAATATTACCACACAAACAATACCATGAAGGTGAGCTGCAGAGCCTCATTGCTTTCTTCTGAGATACACAGAATCATTCATTGTCATTATGTGTTTTTACAATCTGTTCCCTTTATTACATTGGTTCTTGGTAAGCATGGTGCCAATAGGTTCCTGCAAGGTGCCATGTTCTGGATAATTGGTAAACACATCTATAAGATATCCTGCGGGTTCTGCTTTGCTCTGGTTCAAAATGTCAACATCTTCGTATTGCTTGAAAAAACTATTTCCTGGACAACTTTTATAGGGGGTACTGTTTACATTGTGTTGTAGTTGAGACAGAGCAAAACGATTGTTGCCCATCCTGTAAAATGGAAAGCACGACTTATTGTTATTTCAAGGAGACACATCGTGTGTGATATGTGTGTGTCTGTGGTTAAACACGGCAAATATTTCTGCTAGTTGCTGAGGGACACTTCTAAACAGGACGTCCCACAGGATAGGGACCTAGCTGGATGTATACTTCAATATTACCATAGTGTCTCTGATAAAGGCCAGTCTTTGAACACTGTTCAATTGGCTTCATTGTGTCTATCTGGCTGTTCAAAGGTGACCCACCATTTTGAATGACATCTTCCTGATTCATGGGTACGATTACCTTACCCATGAAGATCAGGGTTAGAATTGGTCTTCAGCAACTCATGATTGTCATAAGAGGCGATTAACGAGATTGGGTGGTCAGACTTGCTGACTGGGTTGACACAGGTCATTGTATCCCAACTGCGTAGGTCGTGGCTCATGATGTTGATCATTCGATTGTCTGGTCCGGATTTAATTATTTACAGACCACCACCACATGGCTGGAAGATTGCTGAGTGTGTTGTTCTGAACAACAAACAAACAGCAGCTGAAACAACGAATATCAGTTGTCATTAATTAAAGAATTATCATCTAGTATTAAATTCTTATTTCTTGCTTGCTTATACTAAGACACTTTAACAGAATCAATATTTACCAGTTGGAATGACCCAACAATCATTTAACTTGTACATTCTGCTTCTGTTTGGATGTCATCATGTTTATACTAAGACACTTTAACACAATCAATATTTACCAGTTGGAATGACCCAACAATCATTTAACTTGTACATTCTGCTTCTGTTTGGATGTCATCATGTTTATACTAAGACACTTTAACACAATCAATATTTACCAGTTGGAATGACCCAACAATCATTTAACTTGTACATTCTGCTTCTGTCATCATGTTTATCCATACTTGTTTTGGGGTGGTGGGGTAGCCTTATGGTTGAAGCATACACTTGTCACACTGAAGACCTGGGTTCGATTCCCCACATGGGTACAATGTGTGAAACCCATTTCTAGTGTCACCCGCTGGAATATTGCTCAAAGCAGCGTAAAACCCCACATGTATGTATTTTTTATGTACTTTGTTGATGTGCCATCATGAGTAATATGTTTGCTTGCTGGAGCACATTGTTTAGACTCCATGATTAATGTATGAGCTTTGTCTAGATGTTTGTTTTAGGAGACAGAATGTAACATTTATCATGTCATTTTGTTTTCATGATATATTATGATATAATGAATTGGTAGTTTGATATATATAAAAGGTCGTAAAACTAGACTCACTCAATCACTGATATATCACTGAAAGAGGTTAGTCAAGATAAACGTACACCTGGAATTCTAATAAATGGCGTTCAGGTGTTTTATGGTGTATACCACTGTAACATGGATGAAATATTGCAGACCTTCCAATGAAAACCAGCAGAGAGAAACCACATGGTGGAATATGCACATACTGTAAATGGAAATAGCAGCAAAATTACAAGCAAGACATAATGGCTTTAGAGTGTGCATCGTCATGATTAGAATCCACCACATCGTGCACTGAATGTAGGCGGACTTTGAGTGTTGCAATCTGCATGATTTACTGTGTTTGGTTCCATTGAAAATATGCGATATGCACATATATATATAAAATATGGAATATGCATTCCCAATGGAGCTTGTATTCAAATACAATGGTTATAAATATTTTATCAATTTTATTATGGGATCAGATGAAAGTGTTTTGATTGAATCTAAGGATGTGTTTGTCATTATTTCTGAATGCAGGGTTGCAGTTCATCTTGGTTTGTGTAAGGAAATACCAAATTAAGGTAAAGTGGAATGTCCATTTAGAAATTAAAGAATTCTTGCTGCTTCATTAGTACTTTGATTTTTTTCAGTTTTCTTCACATTATACAGATCACTGGATTGTGTGATCCAGAATGGACTGTTGTGATACAGCAGGACAATGAATGTTTTGGCTTTTACAATCTTTTATCACTGTTATTCATACTATAAAAATAGACTCTTCCATATACCACAGGGTATCTCTGAAGGTGAGGTTTTCCACTTCCCTCATTTAGGACATATAGATCTTCCTGTACAATCTTGGAAAAGTCATGGAACTTTGGAATCAGTTTGGTGTGTGAGCCCTATAAGCAGACAAACAGCAAATAAGAAACCAAAACTGGCATTCAGATGCATGATCATAAGCTCCTGACACACCCAAGGGAGGCAACTGTGTACAGACAATTGCACCCTCCTGTTCCCCTGAGTGTTTCAAGAGGCTGGTTGAGTTTGATCAAACAATAGTTGCAGTTGAAACAATTCATGAATAGACAAGCATGTATTTACCATCAGTATTGTTTGAATATACATTTCTATTTCCCCTTTGCAAGATTGGTTTGATGCTCACATCCATAATCTTTTTGTTGATATGGCATAAAAGGCTTGCTGTCTGTTATTATGTTTGTTTTAGTTGCAAACCTTTACCAAATTTACTCAAAGGTTCAAATAAAACACAAATACATCTTCTGGTCTGCATCTAAGAATAAAAACAAAACATCGGTGCTAAAATCTACTCACAGATCTTAGAATTTGTATCAATAAAATCTGGTTGTTTTAGGTTTGGATTCATTAGCTTTTATTTCAACACATGGTTCTAAGTGTTCCCTTGAGGAAAATACTTCAAGTCATATTTGTTTTTCATTCATAACTAGATGTGAATTGAAGTCCCAAAATATGTTTTAATGTACAAAAGGGTCGAACACCTTTCATCTGTTTAGGATGATGCACTCAAATATTATTAGTGTCTGAATGAAGCCTCCAGCCTTTTCAAATCCGAGGGCAAGTGAAATCCCAAATGCTTCACTCTTTTCTTCCCAACTGGGAATGAAGGCCATCATTGAGAGTCATATGTTCATGAATATGACAAATAGGAAAAGGCCACAAATAGTCTCCCAACCATGATGTATTAATGACAAGAAATCTGTAAGTCTATTTAATAGTAATGTAGGGTAGAGGTAACTCATGTTTGTCATTTCTTTTTTATCAAATCAACCAAGAAATGGAGTACTTTTGTATATATTCTATTGAGAGTGAGTGAGTGGCTTAGTTGTTTTATTTAATGGCTGAAGTACACTCATGGCATGCAGCTTTGTCAATGTTAAGCTTTGAGAGATTCGAGTTTACTCATATCACAGGAATATTATTTTACTGTATTGATTCTGAAACAAGGAAAGGGACTTCAAAGTTAGCAGAAATATTCCACAAGGCCTTGAAGTGGCATCACAATCTACTCGAGGTGGACTCTCACAACAACTTACAGCAGAATTTGTCTTGGTAGATGGTAATTTGATTGGGTGGTTTGTTTTTAGTCTTGTGGTATTCATTTGACCTTCATTGAATTATCGGTACTGAAAGGATGGCTCAGTAATGAATAGTGAAAGTCATATTGAAGTTTCTGTGAATATTTCCATTTTTTCAAATTTAATGATTCAATGTTTCTTGTTATTCAAAGCAGTTCTTCATAGATGTTAAAGACTGCCAGGGACCTGAGTCTTGTGTTTATGTAGATGTCTTTACATCACTTCACCATAAAGTACAAATTTCTTGGAACAGAAGCTTGAGAACATGTCAGATGATATAATTTTCCTAAATATTCTCATATGTCTGTTTTTATACACAGATAGAAACACAATTGTAGGATCCATGGTCTAGATACTTATGAGATCACGTCCAGAATTGGTCCTAAATAACTCATTCCTTGCATAATATCAAGTTGCTTCCATCTTTGGACGTAATTTTGTAAATAAATATCTGTTTCAAATAAATAACACAGTTGCCATTTGACATCAGCTCTGTGAAACAACAATTCCTTTAATCTCATTTTAAACACAAACAAAAACAGCAAATAAATTTAAAAAGGGATTCAAGTGCCACTTTCTGATTTGCCTGTCAAGTTTTTGTATATATCTTTGATTGATCGTGGTACAAGACTTCTGCGATGAATGTCCTTGTCCTACTAGTGCTGGAGTTATTTTCACAGCCTTGTGCTGTTGATAAGATTCAGTGCGGACATTTGGCTGAAGCAAAATGAACATGGCTCACAGCAATTGAGTGAAACCTTATTATGATCGGTCGACTATACCACTGACTTGCCTACTGGTAAAGTCTGTCTCACAGTCCCTGAACCACATTATTTTCACTTGTGCCTAGCCCTCCTAGCCTGTCTCACAGTCCCTGAACCACATTATTTTCACTTGTGCCTAGCCCTCCTAGCCTGTCTCACAGTCCCTGAACCACATTATTTTCACTTCTGCCCAGCCCTCCTAGTCTGTCTCACAGTCCCTGAACCACATTATTTTCACTTCTGCCTAGCCCTCCTAGTCCTGTCTCACAGTCCCTGAACCACATTATTTTCACTTCTGCCTAGCCCTCCTAGCCTGTCTCACAGTCCCTGTACCACATTATTTTCACTTCTGCCTAGCCCTCCTAGTCTGTCTCACAGTCCCTGAACCACATTATTTTCACTTGTGCCTAGCCCTCCTCACTAAGCTGTCTCACAGTCCCTGAACCACAGTATTTTCACTTCTGCCTAGCCTCTCCTAGTCTGTCTCAGAGTCCCTGAACCACATTATTTTCACTTCTGCCTAGCCCTCCTAGCCTGTCTCACAGTCCCTGAACCACATTATTTTCACTTCTGCCTAGCCCTCCTAGTCTGTCTTACAGTCACTGAACCACATTATTTTCACTTCTGCCTAGCCCTCCTAGCCTGTCTTACAGTCCCTGAACCACATTATTTTCACATCTGCCTAGCCCTCCTAGCTGTCTCACAGTCCCTGAACCACATTATTTTCACTTCTGCCTAGCCCTCCTAGCACTAAGCTTGTCTCACAGTCCCTGAACCACATTATTTTCACTTCTGCCTAGCCTTCCTAGCCTGTCTCACAGTCCCTGAACCACATTATTTTCACTTCTGCCTTGCCCTTTCTTCTAGCCTGTCTCACAGTCACTCCTCAGGTTCTCCCCTGTTGGGGCTCCTTTTAATTTACAAGGAATTGTTTCCATCAAAATCCTAGTCTGTCCGTCACTAAACCACATAAGCATTAGCCTACTAAACCACATGTTTCAATTCTGCATTGCCGTCCTATTCTTTTCGCTTCTGCCTAGCCCTTTCTTCAATGCCAAAGCCCTAAATGGAGCAAGTCTAAATTTCCTCAGGTTCTGAATCTCCCTTCCCATTGGGGCTCCTTTATAATTTAAAAGGAATTGTTTCCATCAAAATTATATATATCCGGAGACTAAGCATTAGTCTACTACTGATATGGCCATTCATTCATTGGAGAATTCTATTGGTCCGGGTTAGAATATTGATCTTCAGTAACCCATGCTTATTGCAAGAGGTGACTAACGGGATCGGGTGGTCAGGCACAAAACTCGGTTGACACATGTCATCGGTTCCCAATTGCGCAGATCGATGCTCATGTTGTTGATCACTGGATTGTCTAGTCCAGACTCAATTATTTACAGACCGCCGCCATATAGCTGGAATATTACTGAGTGCGGCGTAAAACTAAACTCACTCACTCACTTTTATTGCTGTTTGGCTGTTTCTTCATTGGAGTACTGTGCATGTGTGTAGCATTAAACAACAAAGAGACAAATTTGGCTTTAACAGAGTCAGTGTGAAGAAGAATAGAGCCAATTTCAGAGATGAATATTTATTATAGTTCTATTGTGTTCAACAACATATTCAGTGCCAGAGGATTGTCTTCATTATCTGCGCAAACAGATTTTATCAGACTTAAAGGGCAAAATAGTTATGAATGTTTATTTTTCTTCAAATCTTTTAGGATCTTTCTTGTTTGAATTCCATTTTATAAGAGGCTACTTCTCCCGTTGAATTTGATTACATTCAGGTGTTGAAAAATAATTAGTTGATACCGAGAGAGTGATGATGAGCTGTTGAAAGGGACTGATTTGATAGTCGGATCACAACATTTGTAATGGGAAATTCCCTCCAGAATAATTAACGGGTGATGTTGACAATTTACAAGCATTGGGAATGCTTCAAGGAAATAGGGAACCAATTTATTTATTTTTTTGCGAAACAGGAATTCTGGAGTGTTTATTTCAGGGGAAATATAATCAATTTCAGCATGTAATGTGTTTTTCTAGATGTTTGTTTATCAAGTTATAAGTATGATGATGTTTAGATGTACTGGAGCTTAATGAGGTAAAAGCAATCTTGAAATGTCATATTCTCGTCATGATAGTAATATTGATAAATATTGTTCTTTCATTGTGCATGTTTCTGCATTGGGAGAGGTAGTTACTAGATACTGGATGATATCTCGTACATCATATGGATCGTATACATTAAAAATATTTGAGAGTGACAATTATATAAAAAATGTATCATTAGCACTGGATAATAACCTGTCTCAGTTATCCAATGAGACAGAATTTGTGGCAGGCAACATGAACAGTCAGAAGTATATTGATGTACTTGACAGGTGTTTGTGGCCAGTGATAACCAAACACTTCACCAATAAACAATGGATGTTCATGGATGACAATGCCACAATTTACAGAAAACTGGAAGCGAACAAATGAAATTGCCCCATTTTTCTGGCCTCCACAAAGTCCAAATTAAACCCAATTGAAAATGTGTAGCTTGTCCTGAAGAACACTGTGGAAAAAACCCATTGCAAACGTTAGGACCACTGATGACCTCAAGGAAGCGCTTATGACTGCCAGGGAAAAACTACCGATTGCATACATCCATTCGCTTTATTCTTCTCTTCCAAGTCGCTGTCGACAAGTTCCAATATCAAAGGGTCACATCACCAAGTATTAACTTTATTGGACAACTGTAAGGTAAGATATTAATATTTAAAATTGGACTTAATGCTTAGGAGACTGGCGGCCATTTTGATAAAGTTGACAAACTTTTGGCATGTGAGTGTACATACCAAATTTGAGTGTCATGAGATAACTGGTTATTGCTGCAACAAATTAACACTGTTAAACATGGGCATTCTATATTGTGCGACAATCACTTAACTACAATATTGTATTCGGGAATAATTATTCGTATTTGTTACCCAATATTCATGATACATATCATATTTGCCACAAAGTGTACTTGTTGCAGCCCTAATATTTATGCAAATAATTACATCATAAATACATTTTCACAGACCATTGCACATGACTGATTTTACCTAGCACTAATGTAGCACTAACTGGTCATCCTGAAAATAGATTTAATGAGAAAGTAATGATGTTGAAAATATATGTGAGTTGACAAGATGTGTATTATATAACAGCATTTCCACAATTTCGATCAATATCGTGCATTCAATGTGCTGATAAAAGAAATGGAACTAAATGACCCATAATAAAAACAATAACCATATACAGTTACAGTGGTCTAAATGTTACTAAGCATGGCAACATTTAAACTATAATCATACAAATTCTTTGCTAGAAGCAGTCAGTTGTTGTTTTTATTGTATAGAAATGCTACTCAATCTGTCTCAATCCTGATTTAATCTTAATTGTATTTTCCTAAATAAAAAGACATCCAGAGCTTTAAGGTTATTTTCAAAATGGAAGTGAATGTAAGATATACTAGCCATCCTCCTGACAAACAAGGCTATAAAAGGTATGGATTAGTCATGAATGGTTAATGTATCAGGTTCTCATAAACCTGTCCATGTTTAAAGCCAACATGATTTGAGATTAAAGACTCCCTGTACAAATACAGCTGGCATGTGGATGTGTCGTGGGCATAATGAGAGATAAAACTCCCGCAATATCATCTCTGCGATCATGACAGCAAAAGGTCAGCAGTCAGGCTGACTTGGACCCGCCAATTGGACAAAGTTATCTACCATTCGTGACCAAAACAATGAAGGATTACTGGACGATAATTGATGTGTCCAATCAACAATCAGTAAACTCCATCAGATTCTGCCAGTCCAATCACTAAGTTCAAGGTGTGAGACGGATCTTTTATAACTTGTGTGGGTTAACAGGGGTCTCCATTTTCTGCTTCTCATGTTTATTCATGAAGAAGAAATTACTGCCGTGTTTTGTCTTTGCTGTGGTTGTCTACACTTTGTCAGATCTTTAATTATTTGTGTCTCATATTTTGCTTAGAAGTGCCACCAAGGGATCATTCCAAGCACTACTTAATCCAAATAAAAGCCAAAAAGACATTTCCATATTCATAAGAAATATCTGCAGAAAGCAGAGTCCAAAATTTGTATGATTCCAGTTGGATACTGAGCATGTGTTTATGAATCACTATCAAACAGTGAAGATATATCCTGAGCATGTGTTTATGAATCACTATCAAATAGTAAGGATATATCTTGAGGGAGCTCGGATGTGTTTATGAATCACTATCAAATAGTGAGGATAGATCCTGAGCATGTGTTTATGAATCACTATCAAATAGTGAGGATATATCCTGAGCATGTGTTTATGAATCACTATCAAATAGTGAAGATATATCTTGAGCATGTGTTTATGAATCACTATCAAATAGTAAGGATATATCTTGAGGGAGCTCGGATGTGTTTATGAATCACTATCAAATAGTGAGGATATATCCTGAGCATGTGTTTATGAATCACTATCAAATAGTAAGGATATATCCTGAGCATGTTTATGAATCACTGTCAAACAGTGAGGATATATCTTGAGCATGTGTTTATGAATCACTATCAAATAATGAGGATATATCCTGAGCATGTGTTTATGAAACACTATGAAATAGTAAGGATATATACTGAGTATGTGTTTATGAATCACTATCAAATAGTAAGGATATATCCTGAGCATGTGTTTATGAATCACTATCAAATAGTGAGGATATATCCTGAGGGAGCTCGGATGTGTTTATGAATCACTATCAGATAGTAAGGATATATGATATAATACGTGGAATGTACTTTTCATTTGAAATGTTTTCATATAATTTATTTAATGAGTTTTCTAGAAAAATACTCTTCAAATAAACCAGGAAATGTTTTAAGTTTCTTTATTTTAACTTTTTCATGACAATTCAAGAACATCTGTAAACCAAAACCAAGAATGAATTTGGCCTTAAAGACTGAATATTTGAATAAATTCATTAAAGTGAAGAACAAATAATAGAGATTGAATTTTACAGCTACCTGTAACACAGTGTGATTTTGTACTGCCATATAGCTAATCTACTGTTTGAAACTGTGTTAGACCCAATTCACAGTGAGGATAAGTGTATCAGTGTAGCCTACAGTTGCTTCAGGAATCATTATCCAACAGCTTTGATTTACAGAATGCTTCACTTAATGCCATCACCTTGGACAGGGAAGGTTCACTTGTCTTTCAAGAGAATGCTATGTCAAATTGGTCACCATTATTCTGGTGAATATGTTGTATATGAAAGTGACCATATTCCTTCCCATCTTCTCTATGTCATTCTCATCTCTTTCATCAGACAGTAGAGACAGGGAGCTCGGATCCAAAGGTTCGATTGCACTCAGTATATTTCTGTGCTGCTGTAGTTTCAAATGTCATGGCTTTGGGACCCTATATTTCTGTCACATGAAACAGAGTTGAAACAGGGTAAAAGTTCAACAGAACCTTCACTCCCAATACAATAACCAAATGTGACTGATAGGCTTGTGTACGAGATGAGAGTTTGTAAAGGGTTCACAGACCTTAAAAACTGAACAGTGACAAAAAAAATTAAACTTTGAAAAGAGACAAAAAAATACAGTTTCCACAATCATAAAAAATCTCTCCTAAAAGCTGAGTCAGTTCTGACAATATCATGAGCATGTGAACTTTTCTGTTTTATTCCACCAAATGCACCTTTAGCATTGACCACATGTTCAAACAGTAGGACTGAACTGACAAAATGAGAAAACTTGATTCCCAAGGACCAGCTTTCTGCATGAACAACTTAGCAAATATTGGCTGGTTGTTTAACATTGCGCTCAGCAGTATTCCAGCTATATGGCGACAGCAGTCTGTAAATAATCAAGTCTTGATAAGACAATCCAGTGATCAACAGCATGAGCATCAATCTATGCAATTGGGATATTATGATATGTGTCAACCAAGTCAGCGAGCCTGACCACCCGATCCCGTTAGTTGCCTCTTACGACAAGCATGGGTTACTGAAGACCAATTCTAACTCGGATCTTTCAGTATTGAACGTCCGTGCAAAAGAATACCCAGTTTTGACTATCCTCAGAAACAAATTCTGTTTGGTGTTGAGGGAAAAATAAACGTGAAATTTCACTGAATGGGTCACTGAAAATCAATACTGACTCCAGGCCTCCTGCGCCACAGGTAGCACACACCATTCACAAAATTTGTTTAAAAGTGGAAATATTTTGGGCTTGATGCTGTATAGCAGTACCCCTACCATGCAATGACCTTCTGTAAAGAAACCAGTGATCAAGTGATCAATGGGCCTGAAAATTCAGTTAGATAATTAGGAGTTCTGACTGCTGTGAAGCAGTATAGACTTTCAATGCTTATAAGGAAAGAAAAGCATTTGGGAAATAGGTTTGTTTTACAACAGATTGGGGCATCAGTTTTAATGTCTTACTTCTTTCATATTTGTCAGTTACATTTATATTGTCAATTACATTGTGTATTCCTTGATATTTAGGCAGAAAAGACAACTGAACATCGATGCTGGAAGCAAACATTGTGATTGGTGATCATTGTTGACATTGTAAACTGCAGACATCACATGTTGACCTACACTGGTTTCTTAACAAGCATCCATAACATCCATATTGA
This sequence comes from Haliotis rubra, assembly GCF_003918875.1. Lineage (NCBI taxonomy): Eukaryota > Metazoa > Mollusca > Gastropoda > Lepetellida > Haliotidae > Haliotis > Haliotis rubra. Next base: position 632,282 of record NW_025765825.1, on the reverse strand, counting down.
AATGTCATGTTGGTCCAGTGTTGAGCCATCAGTCTGTGCCGGTATGTGTTTACTGTGTTGAGACATTGAACAAATTCTCTGGTGAGTTCTTTCAAGGGCATTTAGAAGTGACAAACGATGTTTCAGATATCAATTTCTTATGTTTGTTGAACGTGGACGTTTCAGAGTGAGTTCCTGCTCCATCACTATTTGAATGATGCAGATTCTATCAATTATATGGCTTCTCAGTAAACCCCTTACTTTGTTATATCAACTTTGCTTGTTTATGCTATTTTCCATTGCTATCCTTATGTACTATATTGAATAGGTATACAAATCTATGTGTCCATAGATGGTCTGTATTGTCCATTTGAAGGGGTAGGTGTATGATTCTTTAATTCTACAGTAATTCTTGGTTTGTAACTGATATGTTAGTGTCTTGTGACAGTATGTCAAGTCTATGTATCAACCTTCCATCGTGGTGTACATCTTGTGACAGTATGTAAAGTCTATGTATCAACCTTCCATCGTGGTGTACATCTTGTGACAGTATGTCAAGTCTATGTATCAACCTTCCATCGTGGTGTACATCTTGTGACAGTATGTCAAGTCTATGTATCAACCTTCCATCGTGGTGTACATCTTGTGACAGTATGTCAAGTCTATGTATCAACCTTCCATCGTGGTGTACATCTTGTGACAGTATGTCAAGTCTATGTATCAACCTTCCATCGTGGTGTACATCTTGTGACAGTATGTCAAGTCTATGTATCAACCTTCCATCGTGGTGTACATCTTGTGACAGTATGTCAAGTCTATGTATCAACCTTCCATCGTGGTGTACATCTTGTGACAGTATGTCAAGTCTATGTATCAACCTTCCATCGTGGTGTACATCTTGTGACAGTATGTCAAGTCTATGTATCAACCTTCCATCGTGGTGTACATCTTGTGACAGTATGTCAAGTCTATGTATCAACCTTCCATCGTGGTGTACATCTTGTGACAGTATGTCAAGTCTATGTATCAACCTTCCATCGTGGTGTACATCTTGTGACAGTATGTCAAGTCTATGTATCAACCTTCCATCGTGGTGTACATCTTGTGACAGTATGTCAAGTCTATGTATCAACCTTCCATCGTGGTGTACATCTTGTGACAGTATGTCAAGTCTATGTATCAACCTTCCATCGTGGTGTACATCTTGTGACAGTATGTCAAGTCTATGTATCAACCTTCCATCGTGGTGTACATCTTGTGACAGTATGTCAAGTCTATGTATCAACCTTCCATCGTGGTGTACATCTTGTGACAGTATGTCAAGTCTATGTATCAACCTTCCATCGTGGTGTACATCTTGTGACAGTAAGTCAAGTCTATGTATCAACCTTCCATCGTGGTGTACATCTTGTGACAGTATGTCAAGTCTATGTATCAACCTTCCATCGTGGTGTACATCTTGTGACAGTATGTCAAGTCTATGTATCAACCTTCCATCGTGGTGTACATCTTGTGACAGTATGTCAAGTCTATGTATCAACCTTCCATCGTGGTGTACATCTTGTGACAGTCTGTCAAGTCTATGTATCAACCTTCCATCGTGGTGTACATCTTGTGACAGTATGTCAAGTCTATGTATCAACCTTCCATCGTGGTGTACATCTTGTGACAGTATGTCAAGTCTATGTATCAACCTTCCATCGTGGTGTACATCTTGTGACAGTATGTCAAGTCTATGTATCAACCTTCCATCGTGGTGTACATCTTGTGACAGTAAGTCAAGTCTATGTATCAACCTTCCATCGTGGTGTACATCTTGTGACAGTATGTCAAGTCTATGTATCAACCTTCCATCGTGGTGTACATCTTGTGACAGTATGTCAAGTCTATGTATCAACCTTGCATCGTGGTGTACATCTTGAAACTGTCATTTTATGTCAGTGGATTCTTAACAGTATATGAAGTGAAACATAGAAATCATAATTCATATACCAGTGCCTCAATAAATTTGAAACTTAATGTAAAAATTAAGTATTAAACATTTTGTTGACACTAATATCTTACTGTCACAGATCTTTTTAATAGCTATTTTGCAGTTTATGCCCAAAAGAGTGTTCAATGGATATTTGAGACTGTTAAACCTAAACTCACTCACTCACACTTGTTGTCTGCCTTTTAGTTTGGTTACACATTCTCCGCATATCAATCAGTTAACTGTTTGTAAGAATGGTTGTAGTAGAATAGAGATTGAGGGCTTGTCTAGGGAGTTTGGAAATGAGGCCGTCTTTGGTTCTCAAGGGGTTGTTGGATTCAAGATGTATGTATTGGTCGAAGTGGGAAGGACTTCTGTAGATACTGGTTTGGATGATGTTGGGCAGAGTCCTGGTAACGAGGACATCTAGAGAGGGAAGTTGGCCACTGTTCTGTTTCTATAGTGAACTAGACTGACTGACTGACTGAGTTTGGTTTTACGCCGCTTTTAGCAATATTCCAGCAATATCATGGCGGGGAACACCAGAAATGGGCTTCACTCATTGTACCCATGTGGGGATTCGAACCCGGGTCTTCGGCGTGACGAGCAAACGCTTTAACCACTAGACTACCCCACGGCCCCTATAGTGAACTAGATACTCTGGTGCTGTTAGTTGAGGCGTTGCAGGAGGATGACTGGGTCTTGGTACCACCCTTACTGCAGATATCCAGCACCTTCATCATGACTTCAACCACTTTAACCACTACCCACCAAGCTAGTTGACAAAATTATCAGTACCACCCTTCACCCAGCAACTAAACCAGCCTCCAACAAATCCAACTCAGCACCTATCTGTTCCTCTCTCCTCTTCATAGAAAGACCAGCCACCATACTGAAAGCCACCTGACCAGCTCTGCAACTCTTAAAACCTTCTCAAAGACAATGACAGGATGTCCCATAAACGTCAGAATGAAAGAACACATAACATCTACCATCACCACATGAAGGAACAGTATTTACCCAATTTAACCATGCTAGGAAATGGAAGGACAGTGTCCAGCTTCATAAACTGTTTGAGAAACATGACTGATAACTGTGTCTTCCATACATCACTCATTCATGCTGCATTGGTAGGCCTTATGAGGGATCAGAACTTAACTTCAGAGCTGAAATTTCAAAATTTGTAGAATGGTGTAAATCAAACTGTTTATTTTTGAATGTGGAAAAAAGAAAGAAATGATGAGATTTTAGAAAGCTAAGTCAACAATAAATGCTGTAAGCATTGAAGACAATGAAATAGAAAGAGTAACTGAATGCAAATATTTGGGTACTGTCTTAGATTCAAAACTCTCCTGGAATGAAAACACTGAGAAAATATATAAGAAAGGACAACAACACTTGCATTTTTTGTGGAAGTTGAAACATTTTAAACTCGACCAAACTATCATGATGTTATTTTACCCATCCAGTATCCTGTTGTGTCGTATGTCCAGGGGGTAGCTACACTAACTCAAATAACATTTGAAATAATTTGGATAGAAGACAAATTTGGGTGATGCATGTTAAATGTTATTGCTTTAAACTGGATTTTCATAGGTATGGATTCCCAAGATTTGGGAATGGGTTACGTTTCATTACCATTTTGAATAATTTGGACAGTGTCAATTTCCAGAGAGAGAAATAATCAGGAAATTACAGAATATCAAATGTTTCGTCCATGTTTGGTACATGGGAGATACAATTTGCAACTATACACATGGAATACTTAGAGAAACACGTGCCAAACAAGTGAGTTGTGTGCCATTGTATTTCCTTTCAAGACCATACATATAGACTAGAAGGCTCATCAAAACCCTAACAAATATATTGGAAATTCAAGGGAAGGGAAGATTTTGTCTAGGCTTACTTGCAACTTCATCACAGAGGACTATTTGATGAAGAACTATTACGACAAATATGTATTGCTATAAATGCCTACAACTGAAAGATATTCCTAGATTATATTTATATGAACAGTTTGCTTGTATTATAACATTCATAAAGCTGTGCAGGGCTTTCTTACAGTAATATCTAATAATATACACATAAGACTTACACATGGTAACATGGTACATGCAACAAAGAGCATAGATCTTCGCAAGTGGGATATGATGCGTCAAACAAGTCAGTGAGTCTGACCATTTGCTCCTGCATGTTCCCTCTTACGACAAGCACGGGTTGCTGAAGACCATCTGTTCCTGCATGTTCCCTCTTACAACAAGCACGGGTTGGTGAAGACCACCTGCTCCTGCATGTTCCCTCTTACGACAAGCACGGGTTGGTGAAGACCATCTGCTCCTGCATGTTCCCTCTTACGACAAGCACGGGTTGGTGAAGACCATCTGTTCCTGTATGTTCCCACTTACGACAAGCACGGGTTGGTGAAGACCATCTGTTCCTGTATGTTCCCACTTACGACAAGCACGGGTTGGTGAAGACCATCTGTTCCTGCATGTTCCTTCTTACGACAAGCACGGGTTGGTGAAGACCATCTGCTCCTGTATGTTCCCTCTTACGACAAGCACGGGTTGCTGAAGACCATCTGCTCCTGTATGTTCCCTCTTACTACAAGCACGGGTTGCTGAAGACCATCTGCTCCTGTATGTTCCCTCTTACGACAAGCACGGGTTGGGGAAGACCATCTGCTCCTGCATGTTCCCTCTTACGACAAGCACTGGTTGGTGAAGACCATCTGCTCCTGTATGTTCCCTCTTACTACAAGCACGGGTTGGTGAAGACCACCTGCTCCTGTATGTTCCCTCTTACGACAAGCATGGGTTGGTGAAGACCATCTGCTCCTGCATGTTCCCTCTTACGACAAGCACGGGTTGCTGAAGACCATCTGCTCCTGTATGTTCCCTCTTACGACAAGCACGGGTTGGTGAAGACCATCTGCTCCTGTATGTTCCCTCTTACGACAAGCACGGGTTGGTGAAGACTATCTGCTCCTATATGTTCCTTCTTACGACAAGCACGGGATGGTGAAGACCACCTGCTCCTGTATGTTCCCTCTTACGCCAAGCACGGCTTGCTGAAGACCAACTGTAACCAAGATTTTTGTATGAGTGCAACCTATCTGTGAACCTGTGAGAATGGTATATGTTAAAGTCAGTCATGGTATGAATTGTAGGTAATTCCCAATGCTATGATAGACTGTCAACATGTCACCAATATCAACTGAAAAGTCGTACCTTACAGTGAGAATTGTCAAGTTAAGTATAATCGCTATCAGCTGTTCAATACACGCACAGAAGTTGGTACAGAAACTGGCAGATGTGTCAGAAGCATTAGAAATAGGTTTTGCATGAATGACCTTGTATTTGTATAAACATATTGACAGTATAGTGGGTGACCTTGCTCAGATGAATACTACCCAGCCAATTGTTGTTTATTTCTCGATTTCAGGATGTCACATGATCATGTTGTCAACCAAGCGGAGAGTTACATAAATGTCAATATTTCACGCATTGTGGAATTAGGTCACTCGAGGCACTGCATTCATCAGCTGATGAACATCAACAGTACAACGTCAATCCTGCAGTATTGATGGTAGCGAGTGACCTCACCAGAGGAATGTTACCAAGCCAGCTGTCTTTCATTTCCGATTAAAGTCAGTGTGTCACATGATTACATTATCAATCGAGTGGAGAGTTACTGCACTGTTAATGTTTCACACATCATGGAATCATTGGGACAGTGTCATCATAAGGCCTTCAGCTAGATCATGTATATATGAAGGAACAGCATGTCTATTTGTAGTTACAGAGATTGCTCTATTTACCAAAAGGAATCTGTGTGGCATCTGGAAATGCAACCACGCCACCTGAAGGGGTAACCCCAATCTTCAGCAGCTCATCTAGCCCTTGTATGACTCCAACATACACCAAACGTTCAGCAAACATTCACATTAATCCATTTTGAGCATCAACTGGGTCTAGAGTTCATTCTAGTTCTAAGTGCAATGGGTGTATCTTCCATTTCAAGTGAAGCATTTCGTAATGCTGTAGTATCAATCAACATAACCCTGACTGGAAACAAAACAACCCTTCATGTTAATATAGATTGCTTTAAATATTTACATTTGGTGTGCATTTGATTGTTTTGTTATGATTTATGTAACTGCCAATTTATCATTATTTGTGCATCATGGAAATTGGAATCAGCTGTTGAACAGCAACCAAAAAACAAGTTAATCCTTGTTTTGTTTGAAACATATTTTATTCATGAGAAGAGGATTAAGTACAAGTTATACAACTTAAAACACCCTCTCCGTAGTATTTACATAGTACTATTTACATTCTTTCTACAAGATGGACAGAGAAGAACAAAAAGATGGGAAAGAGTGGAACAATGCAATAATTAAAGGTCACATAAACCCTAGGGGTTAAAAATACATAAATCACTAACTGGCATCGTTATAAATGAAACCCCATCATTAAAACTACTCATTTCGACCTTTAATTGACTTAAATCGACCTTTTTGACAACAGTGCACAATTCTCACCCGCGAACGAAATTTCAACCAATCAGAGCGGCGCGACTCTGTGACGTCATATGAGGAATAGCTTTGAGGGCCGATGCAGAATTCATCTACATTTTAGGGGGTAAATTTTCTTGTTTACAGGCTTGTATAAACCTGAAATCGTGACAATTGTTGTGGAAAATGAAAGCTATATGTTCTCACAATCTACTGTCATTTAATTTTGTCTCCTGCTTTGCCTAGTTTCGAGTTACAACTTGTTTTCATAGGCGCTTCTGTCACAATTGATTGGTGTCGTTAGGCCCTATTTGTATAATGACTGATCCAAATTGATCCCATTTCTGTGGGTTTTTTTACCTCGATATTTAATCATGTCATGTAAAAATCTCTTTGTATTCTCAAAACAGTGTCGGCCCATAAGTTTTCACATGCAATACAGCAATTAATACTCCCTTGTTGTAACCCGTGTTAGGTGGTATAAACCTACACATGTTATTTGTCATCATTCACTTGATGGTCAGTTAATGAATTTATAACAGGTATAATTAGTGGTAACACACTTAGATTACCCGACAAAGGTTCCCATTTGGCATTTCTTGTGTCTGGAGTAAATATTCAACATTATAAACATCGATCAAAGGATTAACCGATAACACGCTGATTGATTAATTACTTTTATCTTACACAGCGGAATTGTCAAAGGTAGTGTTTATGTATGTAGATTTACTAATCTATACTGAATACACTCTGCCGTGTCGGGTGTCTGCGTAAACACAACGTCCTTCTTTCAAAGGATTAACCGGCAATACATTGATTGATTGCCCATTATTGGCTAACTAAATTACTGTTTTAATGAAAGGCGGACATTATGCAATTAGTTGCCAGGTGTGCTATCTTGGGTGACCAATGAGACTATACACCAATACCTGAAAAGATTTATCACTTTTTCGTATATTAAACTGTTAAAAGACACATCATTTGGAACAGTTTGTGGATATTGATGGATACATTCCTCAAACAAGGTAATGGCCTGATATTGTTCCTATAACTTTAATCTGTTTTAATTTTAATATTTGCATTTTGTTTTTATTCATTTGTAAGTAGCATTCAACAGAATCATTGTTTTAGCCGTGAAGTGTAATGAGACAGACAACATACACTAGGGTGTTATTATTATGCGAATTATGATTCACATTGGCAAACTATAAAATGTCTAGATATTACAGTTCTGTTATAAATTCACTATAAGTATCAGCAGATCGTCAGCTTTTTATTTAGTTTCAAAATGCATAAAAGTATGATAATAAACTAATTAGGATTATAAGACCAAATATAAAGAGCACATTGACTAGTATCTACATACTGGTGAGTGGACATTAACCATGTGAATGTAGCAAGAAATTTATCGGCGCAGTATTGTGACTTGACCCCACCTGGCTTCCGTGGAAGAAATCGTTATGTTATAAGTTGTGTCATGCAAAATCCTTTTGGTTATGATTCCAATACATATTTAACTACGAGTAGAAAGTAGTTTTGATTTTCTAGCAGTGAAAACAAACTATAATCTCATTAATTCTAACAGACTTTACGATTTTCAAAATGGCGGCCCTGTCGGGAACATCCGCCAGTCTGTGGATAAATGCTATTTAGGTTTGTTTTCACCGAGTTACAAAATCAAAACTACTTTCTACTAGTAAAAAATATGTATTTTATTGATATTAATAGGATTTTGCATGACATAGCGTATAACATAACAATTTCTCTCCTGGCAGCGAGTGGAATCAATATAATACTACTTACAATATTATTGTTACTTGACCACAACCTCACTTCGAGGAAGAAATCGTTATGTTACAAGTTGTGTTATGGAAAATCTTTATGGTCATCAATCATATACATATTTTACTATAACTAGTAAGTAGTTTTGATTCTTTAACTTCCGTGAAGCGATCTGAACACAAGTAAGATATCGTTTCAGGCTTCCCTAGCGCTAAACCGCACTCACAAACATAACCCATTTAGCTTACGAACTGCGGGGTCCTGTGGAAATCTGTGCATGGTGACACCATCACCCGACCCTAGGAGCAATTGACGACAAAGCAGCGATTAACATAATAGATCGTTCGTAATAAAATCATCAAAATGATGAAGCGTGCTACACACTTTCTATACAACTAACTGAAAATGCGTTCCTCATATGACGTCACTGCAGTGCTCTGGCGACAGAGTTACGTAACCTGTCTGTGGTTTCGTTGGCGGTCGAGAGGGAAGCAGGCGACTTTTTGGCCACTTTTAATCGCTTGGTATTAATTAACCACAAGTTTTTAAAGAATAAATTTGGTGTTCCGCATAAGACTAACCACAAATCTTTCATATGTAATGGTTAAGAGAGTAACAAAAAACAAAGTTTAGTGGTTCTTTAAGAAAATTGTTTTGATTGATAAATATATGTTTGAACAATTTTAAATGTGTTTTGATTTATGTGAACAGTCAGATCTGTATTGCCATGCAATAGTAACTCATAGTTTATATTCACATCGCTAACGCTGCATAAATTAGTCATCATGGAGGTCTCTGTACCGTATATAATTGACAGTCAAATAGGTAATGATAACAACTTTCACAAACATGTCCACAAGAACAACTTGGTTATCCCTTATACCAGCTCAGAATAGATCATAATTCAATTGACTACACATGTAACATAGTTTTGTAAGGGTGATATTAGTGATTCTCGGTCCAAAATCAAAGTATTGAGGAGCAGTTTTATGTTTTATTACAATATTAGATTTAAAAGAATTAATTAATCCTTGAAGCAGGCCTGATCACCTGACCTGACTAGTCTGTCATACCATCCTGAAATAGAACAACAGAAGGAAAACCTACATGCAAGGCTATACTGCAGCAAGTACAGATGTCTTTATTCTGTCATACCGATCCTGAAATAGAACAACAGAAGGAAAACCTACATGCAAGGCTATACTGCAGCAAGTACAGATGTCTTTATTCTGTCATACCGATCCTGAAATAGAACAACAGAAGGAAAACCTACATGCAAGGCTATACCGTAGCAAGTACAGATGTCTTTAGTCTGTCATACCGATCCTGAAATAGAACAACAGAAGGAAAACCTACATGCAAGGCTATACTGCAGCAAGTACAGATGTCTTAAGTCTGTCATACAGATCCTGAAATAGAACAACAGAAGGAAAACCTACATGCAAGGCTATACTGTAGCAAGTACAGATGTCTTAAGTCTGTCATACAGATCCTGAAATAGAACAACAGAAGGAAAACCTACATGCAAGGCTATACTGTAGCAAGTACAGATGTCTTTAGTCTGTCATACAGATCCTGAAATAGAACAACAGAAGGAAAACCTACATGCAAGGCTATACTGCAGCAAGTACAGATGTCTTAAGTCTGTCATACAGATCCTGAAATAGAACAACAGAAGGAAAACCTACATGCAAGGCTATACTGCAGCAAGTACAGATGTCTTTAAGTCTGTCATACAGATCCTGAAATAGAACAACAGAAGGAAAACCTACATGCAAGGCTATACTATAGCAAGTACAGATGTCTTTAGTCTGTCATACAGATCCTGAAATAGAACAACAGAAGGAAAACCTACATGCAAGGCTATACTGCAGCAAGTACAGATGTCTTAAGTCTGTCATACAGATCCTGAAATAGAACAACAGAAGGAAAACCTACATGCAAGGCTATACCATAGCAAGTACAGATGTCTTTAGTCTGTCATACAGATCCTGAAATAGAACAACAGAAGGAAAACCTACATGCAAGGCTATACCGTAGCAAGTACAGATGTCTTTAGTCTGTCATACAGATCCTGAAATAGAACAACAGAAGGAAAACCTACATGCAAGGCTATACTGTAGCAAGTACAGATGTCTTTAGTCTGTCATACAGATCCTGAAATAGAACAACAGAAGGAAAACCTACATGCAAGGCTATACCGTAGCAAGTACAGATGTCTTTAGTCTGTCATACCGATCCTGAAATAGAACAACAGAAGGAAAACCTACATGCAAGGCTATACCGTAGCAAGTACAGATGTCTTTAGTCTGTCATACCGATCCTGAAATAGAACAACAGAAGGAAAACCTACATGCAAGGCTATACCGTAGCAAGTACAGATGTCTTTAGTCTGTCATACAGATCCTGAAATAGAACAACAGAAGGAAAACCTACATGCAAGGCTATACTGTAGCAAGTACAGATGTCTTTAGTTACATCAAACATGCTCCTTGCTTCTGTCATACTTCAAAGAGATTTCTTGTGTTTCAGTGTAGAGACTCAAAGGATGTCTACATCCAGGCATTTAAGCCCTGATTACTGGGCATCAATATGATGCAGCCACAGACTAGCATAGCATGAAGTGGTCAACATTTGCTCACATTGTGCCTCTACCTGACATTCTGAACAGAATCTAGAAACAGTCCATGAAGGATATGGATATTTTCTGTGTGAAAGGTATAACTAATGATATGATAGGAGATAGTGCTCTGCAACAAGGATCAACAGTTTCTGCACTGTTTTGGCTACGGTGCCAGGCGATTACGTTCACGTGATTTCATGTCATGGTACTGAACTCTTTATACAAAACCATGTGACATAAACAATATATATAATACTTATATTATGTTGTTTTTTAATGACATTAATCATCATATATAATCTAATACACAAAGTTTTAGCACACAAACATTTTTTTCTGCTAATTATATAAGTTGAATGAACCTGCAGAAGGCTGTGAAAAATATTGTGTATACTAGGAGTATGTTTAAAAGGTGTAGCTTCATATGAAATAAACTCCCTAAGAAAGGAAGCATCAAGAGATGTACGCAAATCCGGTCATAGCATGTATTTCCTACTGTATTTACATTTGTTTCCACGGTGTAAAATACGGCTTTTGGTTCTGTGCACCAAATCAGGCAGAAAATCAGCCATATTTGTCACGATCATCAGCTGCCCTAGCCAGAACATCAAGTGGGACAATGTAGAAACATTATTTAAAAACTCCAGGACTTCAAAAAGACAACTAAAGCCCTCAATCAATAGACACCAAGGATATCTCATCCAGTCTGCCTACAATGAACTGATCAGAGCACTCCAGCTATCATCCTTAATTAACGTATCAGCTATGGACATTTTGTTCCACTACCCATTCAGTTGGCTTCCTCCAGTTGTTACTGCAGTAATTACCAACATCCATTGTTGATAATTCCATTTCATGCATACCTCCATGTGGTTTTGTTGATCTCTGTTAGACGTATGTAAGTCTGTACTGTAGCACCTCTCTCTTACTTGATCACACAGGGTTCTATACCAAATCATGTATCATAATATGATAAAGAATGTCAGTCATATTGTGGAATGCCTTTCTCATTGCTCATTAACTTCTAAAAGGCCAATCAAACAGAAACCGGTGAACCATAGCTTAATTATGTAATTCCATATTGCATCTCACAGTTAAATTTTGTCCTGCACTTGCATTTTATTGTAGACGCATTCATTTCAAGATTTAGAGTATTCCCCAGGAACATTTAGCAGCCCCAGATTGATAATTATATCAGTAGATCTCTTATATCTAAAGAAGGATATTTGAATATTTTTTTCCATCAAATTATCGTACATGCCTCATTAATGCTTCAAAGGATGGTGTCCAGATCGGTACAATGGACACAAAGTGGCTTTATCCCTTTTACAACCAATGAGCTGCTACCATGTCATGCTTCAGAGGTTTTGATTGCAGAGCGGCAACAGATTTTAGCCTGGGGTGCAATTAATCCCATAATCACCCATGTTATTCTGGCAGTTAGGCAGTGGAGTTAAAAAAATTGCTTGTCATTTCGAAGGCTTTGGGTTTATTCCCCACATGAGTATGAAGTGCAAGATTTGTGGCACCTCCTGCCATGATACTGATGTAATGTTCCTAAACACAACATAAAAACGTAGACTGAAGGGTGGGTTTATATGTGCGAGACTTGTGGCACTCCTGCCATGACACTGATAGAATGTTCCTAAAAACAACATAAAACCATACTCTGAATGGTGGGTTTATGGGACATGGAAAGCAGAGGGCTGGGTCACTGTGCCCTTCGTGTCACTGCAACCCCATTAAGTGTATGTGTGTCGTATATTCGAGGTTTAAAAACGTAACACATTTTAGATAAATGTATCAACTGCTCTTTCTTTTATGATAAAATCAAATTTACTTGTATGTTTATTTTTATAAAGCTATCATTTTCATGAATGTGAAATATTACTGTATGTCCATGATAGCTGCACACAGTGGGTGACAGCCTCTACAATCATAACACAAATCACTTACCAGCATGGTATTTCTGTTATGATCAGGTTTATTGGAAACCCATTTTTTTGTTTTTATTGAGATTTCACCATTTATCAGTCTGGTTTGAAGTTTGATGGTAACTGATCCTATTATTCAAGGACAGAGGTGTCGTTGGGGGGAACCTAAGCTTCATTACAGCCAATGCCTTTTTCAGCATATTTGCATAAGAGTGTTGCTATGATGTTACTCTCAGTGTTTGGAAAACTTGATGATACTTCCTCCTGATGCTGTATGTGACAACAAGTTTTAGAATTAATTTTATTAATTTATGGCACATTCATTTTCTTAGTGGTTTGGGTCATTGAAACTTTTCCTTCTGGGAAAAACGTCTAAATGAGTGTTATGAGAAAGGTAAGATACTTTGTTAGAACTTTATTCTACTATGATGCAACATTTTGATTAAGATAGTTATGTCATTGTCAAGTAAGAGTGATATTATAAGACAAAATATTATGGAAGCCAACTTCATCTTCTATTGTATACACAAGGTTTCTGGGCTATTCCTTGCCCCTTCATCAGGTGAATGATTTGTTGATAAGCGAGTGGTAATTGTTGAGTAATTAACTGAAGAAGTGGAGGTGGGGACACACTTGTAGCCTGATGAATATATATCAGAATGTTTGCAGGTGAATACACAATGTGACATGAGTTGAAATGGAAGCATGGGAGGCCTCTATATAATCATAGTCTATTGCACCATGCATCTGTACCTAAGTCCACACAGGGGTTCCGGGCTTGAGTTGCTCCATTGTATGCCTGGTGCTAGATGGCATGGATTGTTGGCACAATCACTGGATTGTCTGGCCAGGGGCACAGCACCAATGTTTTGAATGTCTTTTTGCTCATTACCATAAATACTTATATTTTTTAAACAAACTGTGGGAATGGTTGGTGTTACAGTAATGTAGGACATGGTGACCCTTTTCTGCAAACACCTGGTGTCATCACTGATTTTCTTGGGGTCCATTCATACTATTTTCACAGCTATTTCCCCCTTCAAACAGAAAGGGATGAAGCAGAATTAGGAGAGGTTGTCACAAGGATTGTCCAAGCAAAGTTCACTCTCCTTCACTTTATAGTAAAGGAGAAAACGTAATACAAATTTGAAGAAGTGAAGTGTGTGTGCTTGACTAATGAAACTGTTCCTTTTCATAAAGACATCCTCATTTATTTAAATGTTTATTTTATTTCTTTACCGTTTGTCTTGTTAAAAATAAATTAAACTCAAAGTTTACTAATAGTTTTAAAATTGTATTCTCAAGAACCACATGGTGCCGAAAGCTCAGACTTTGAGTGATAATGGCTGTGGGAAATCACATATTGAAGAGTCATGATTGACATCCAGCTCCTGTGCTATAGACTCTGTTCGTTCCTTCTCATGTTACTAGATTCTATTGGTCCAATTCTGTCGTTCAAAGTATAAAAATATATCTTTATGATTCAGGTCAGCTACAAGGAGATGAGATTCATTTTAAAATGTGTAAGCTATAAAGATAAATATTGGCAAACTTACACAATGGATTTCAATATTTTCCCACTTTAGATCAATATTATCAAGTTTTCAGGAGCAAATAATAATAGCAAGCTTTCATCTGCAACAATATGTCATTTCATGATAACACAGTTTGTAATATATAGATGATTTTGTAAGAATAGATTTGCATCTATGCATTTAGTAATATCATGACGAGGATATCAGAAATATGCTTTGAACATTGTACCATGTGGGGATTTGATCACAAGTCTATGGTGTGATGAGCAAAAACACATTGACCACGAGGCAACCTCACGACCTTCGGGGCAGCTAGAGGACAGGGAATGTTTCAGATATTTTGTGAATTTATAATTGTTGTTTTGCAAAGATTGTCCAGAACAGATTGAGTTAGGAAACACCCAAATGTGCACATTTTTATGACTTTGTATACCCTTATGAAGACCCATCATTATTTTTGAGAATCAAAGACTGTGATGTCAGCTAGTCATGCTTGCTCTGTCATGTGATGTTTGACTGGTCCATATCTCACCTTGACTTCAGGTTGTCTTGTGCTATTATATGTCCATATCTCACCTTGACTTCAGGTTGTCTAAAGCTATCACATGTCCATATCTCACCTTGACTTCAGGTTGTCTAAAGCTATCACATGTCACAGCCACCATCATTGCCTATAACTCAGGCGACTTCTATTGTACTTGTTGGATCAGATTATTTCTGCCATAGAGACAAATGGATCATCAGACGCGGCCAAGATACCTTTGGTATTTTTACTTTATAAGAATGCAAAAATGTGGTGTTTCTCAGAAACCATAGGGAATTATTTTCTTATGTATTAATAATGGAACTCTACATATCTTTAGCATCAACCAAGCTTCAACTGATCAATTTGGTCAAAAAATAATGTCAAACTAATTTTGTACATGATGTGGTTGCAATTTGTTTTTATTTATTTTTTATTGTTTGTATGATTTCTGTTGCAAAAAGTAATGAAGTAATGAATGCACATGTGCAACAGCCATGGAGTTGACAGTTGTGTAATTTAGATGTCCTTCAGCCATTACATCAGTTTCATAGACTGTTATCAGTATGTACAACAGGAAACCATCTGCTGACAACATCTGTAATCTACACTGATCTTCATCTTCATCAGGTTACATCTGTGTGGTGTGTCACTTTATGTATGATCCAACACTGATATTGGAAATGTAGTTTACCAATCACCATGTTTCATTTATGTTATGGTTTTATTTTATTTTATTGTTATGTTTTTAAAAGTTCATTTCTTCAGTTAATTTTGACATTATAAGCCAATCAAACCAGCATGTCATGTGAGAGTTGTTTCACACTTCATTGTCATCTGTATCATTGTCTAGGAACTTTTTACATGTGACATTTTTGTCTGAAATGCAATGATGGTTTCAGCTGAATTGTGTTGGTGTTTATTACAATAAGTTATTACTGTAAGGGGTTGAAAGTTAGTTCAAGGCATGAAGTTCGGAATAAAAATATGGCTTTCAGATGCCAAAGTTTCTGCTGACATGTTTAAATGGCCATTGGTCTGAATCGTAGATGAGATCGCCACCTTGTGGAATACAAAGTTCCCAGCATCTGGAATAGAAATAAAAAATGGCTACTATTGGCTCTACTAAATCCTTTGATCTTTCAAATCCACATGTATAAAGCTGTTTAAGGTCATTTGTCTTGTCAGTTTTTATTCAGAATGTAATGAAATTTTGTGTGTAGGATGCTGTGAGTTTGAAGAAGTATGTGTCACAATCCTTATTTTGAAACAAGTAGAGAAAAATGTATATTCCTTGGTATGTAAAGACTTTATAGTTGAAACTTTGTATGTGATTAAAAGCAACAAAACAATTTCCATGTTCATAAGAAATCTCTGTGAAAAACAGCCCATGGTACAATTCTAGTGATATCATGATTATGTGTGTTTGAATGACTTTCAAACAGTGTTGACACTAGACTAGTGTAACCTGCCTCACCAGTGGCTCAATCACAAACACATGTTTGTAAAAGCATGTAAAGTTAAATCATGCAAATTCACAAACATTACGAAAGTTGCGCGTATCATATTTGATAAAGGGCAATCTAATGTTGACAGTAACATTTGTTAAATGTCTGTCTTTGTAGACTGTCTAGATCAGGTGAACTACAGCGCTCTGGCTTTTTAAAATTTGAAATTTAAATTGAGATATGTTTGCTGCCTCATTTATATTGAAATTTAATGGGTGTTAGATAAATTGTTAGTATCACAGGTGTTACAGTGTCATGTTAAACAATCAGACAGCAGATACTGAGCCTGGTAAAACACTCAGCCATGATTAGGGTGATTCACCAACAGAACCCTGACAAACATCATTATACCAGTCAACCCTAACAGGAGCAGAAGTAATGTAAGCACTGTGTATTGCTCAACTGGGGAATATAGACAAATGTTTCACATACCACACTTAATACTTTAGTGTATCAATCAAACGGGACAACTGTGCCTGTTGGGGTGTCTCATTTGTTGGTAATTACACATCAAAGATTTGAAACTCGGGTCCAATAAACCAGAATGTACATTGTCCGAGTGATGGATAAGTGGTTGTTAGAAGTCAGAGAAGAATGTAGTGATGCAACAGACGGAACAGAATGGCATTTGAAGAATGATTAAGCTCCCTTGTGGTATGACCCTGGTTAGTCGAGTGATGTATATCATTCCATGAGGTAACACTGTTTGGTGTGGGGGATGCCCTGAAAGCCATAACTAACCAATACAGTTTTGCTTGAATTGGTACAGTATTTTAAACCAAATTCCAAAGTAAAACTAAAGATGAAATCATTGCCAAGACCCCAGTTTCTACAAATAGTCTTAATTGTCTCAATTTCACCTATACTATATTTTGAGGACCAATTCCACATTAATGTATTTTAACAGATGTTGTATGATCCCCAGGGAGTTGAGATTAAAAATGTTTTGTGCCGTTGAGAATGACAGTCAATGATTGATGGAAAGCAAAGCATCTTTGAGATTCTGAGCTGGATATTGGCGCAATTCAAATATATGGATGGATGGATGGATGGATGGATGGATGGATGGATGGATGGAAGCTTCTGAATGCTTCACTGAATGTACAAATGTTGATATTTTGATAAAGCACAGTTAGAGTTTTCAGAACGTTAAGACTTTGCCTGAAACAGGTGGTAAACACATCCAATATGGTAACACATTCATGCATGCACGGCCCCATTAGCTGAAGTGACTGAACTAAGTGCTATTATAGTCAATCTATGTTTAAGTAGTATGTGAGATATGCTAAGATCTCTTAGTGGAGCAAAACCCAGAGTTCAGGAATGTTCGTGATGTCTTATTAAGGCTGTTCTGCTGTTACAGCTGTTAAGTACTTCTGGAGCTTCGTGGTTTAGTAATGGTATGTTGTGAGATTTCCCTAGTGAAGTGTCTATAGGGACAACACCCACTCTGGGATTAATAGTCCCCAACAACAAATTGACAGTTTTTATCAATTCTATCAGACATTGTTTGACTAGGGTGAAAGAACTTATTCAGCTTGGAGCCAGGGAGCAACTGAAGTGGTCTCATGATATTATTTTCTTTACATGCCAAGCAATATTTTCATAAATTGCAAAAAGTATTCCAAGTGAGTCCAATTGAAAGTGAAATAAAAACAATGCTAATGGGAATTCATTTTTCACTTAAATGGTTGAAAAAGTTATTTCCAGGCGTGAACTGTTACACATGGTGTGATGTGGGGCAGAAACCTTTTGACACTGTAATTCCTGAAAGGTACAAACTAGAATTGGTGTTTGTGAATGGTTGCAGTCATCTCCATACTGGCAAGGGGTGAGCACTTGTCAACTTGGTGACTTGAAACTTTCCTTCTTTGTTTGTTTTTCAGAATGCAGTCTTGTATACAGATACAGGTTTGGGCAGCAGAGTTAAAACAAAATAATAAAAACATGGACTATTTTGAAAGTGTTGTTGATATGTCAGAATGTGAGAAAGAATCTCTTTTCTCTGAGCAGTGTGATGGAACTATACCCTAGTAGTTGAAGCAGTTGCCCGTCACACCAAAGATCTGGGTTTGATTCCCCACATAGGAATAATGTGTGAAGTCCATTTCTGGTGTCTCCATGATATTGCTGATATTGCTGGATTATAGGTAAAAGTGGTGTAAAACTAAACTCACTCACTCACCCAGAGAAGGCTCTGCTTTCATGCTACTTTGTGAATATGAAACAGGTTTGTTGATTTGGTCCACAGTGGACAGATTTGCCCAGTTATGGTTGGTGTGTCAGGAACATGCTTGTATTTATGGCTCTCATCTATACTAGGTAATGATGGAAAATTTGCATCACTTTGGAATTTCCTGCCAGGCTAAACTGACCTCTTGTGTCGACAGCTTGATTTCTTATCAAATCCGCTTTAAACCCAAATGTCTGTCCATGCTTTAGCAATTCCCACTTCATCCGTAAACAAAACAGAACAGAGTCTATAATAGAGACAGGAACTGTCCCTGAACAGCATTCAGTAAATCTGAACAACTATTACAAAGACTGAGGGGTAACGGGGGACCGTTACACCTTAAGCTATCATTTCAATTCCAATTGGCATGCCATTCCGATCCAGCCTTTGTTTGTCTCTCAGGAGCAGATATCTTGATCTGTGCGTTAATGGTGGACTTGGCCATCCTTGAAATTGTGGTTGGACTGTATTGACCCTCCTGGAACCTTCAGAAACATCCATCGATAAAGTTGTCAAGTAAATGGCTTTCTGGGTTGCCTCCTCAATGACCTTAATGCTGGTTGTCTCTTCATCCAGATGCCCATGTGTGATTTCATCAGAAGGATGTGTTGGGAGTGGTCACCCGTAAACCATAAACACTTCCATCTCAACTCAACTGAACCCTTTCCTGTTCCCCCAAACCCTATACAAGATTATTTCTACAACTTTTGTATTTCAACAACCTTTTTTCTGTTTAATTACAAAAACTGTTATGTGTCAACTGTTTTCCCTAGCTTAACAAGTGTTACTTTTTTCTGAAATGTGTTAATAGATTCTGTCACCCTGAAGCCATGAAAAGTGGTGACAAATTTTATCTGTAGGTACTGGTTTTTTGCCCTGCCAAATTGGAATGTATGTCTTTACCACAAAAAACATTTAGCAGCCAATAGCCTGACATACAAACCCAAAACTACAAAACCTGATATTACAACTATTTGACTCTGTGTGGAAGAACAAACAAGCATGTGGAATATTTATGTCTATTTTACTAACAAAGTTTTACAAGGAAAGAGGCCTTCCTCTCAATGAAGCTGACATGCCACAACAAAACAGCACTGAACCCAAGTCACTCACTCACTCACTCACTCAAAAGAACATGTAAACTATAACATATTAAGATCAGGCCTCTAAGGGGATTATTAACATTTCAGGTACTCCATGTATAGACAATATTAGCATACTGGTTTTATTCCATTGACTGGGTGTTGGCTGTGATAGTTGCTGAAACATACAAATTGTATTTTTTAATATCTACATATGTTTTTCCAAGTAAAGTTTTTACAATGTACATCATTAATATGTGGAATGTATCTGTGTACTTCTATTTCTTTGTACCTACTTTGTATATGTATGTAATTTATAAGAAATTTACCCGTGAAGGTCCAGGTTAGAATATTGATCTTCAGTAACCCATGCTTGTCGTAAGAGGCGACTAATGGGATCAGGCTCGCTGACTTGGTTGACATGTCATCGGTTTCCAATTGCACAGATCAATGCTCATGCTGTTGATCACTGGATTGTCTGGTCCAGACTCGATTATTTACAGACCACCCCGATATAGCTGGAATATTGCTGAGTGCGGTATAAAACTAACCTCACTCACTCACTACTATAAAATATTGCCACTTTTCCTTTATGGAATGCTGTACAATAAATATCTTATCTTATCTAGCAGTTCAGAATAACAAGCAGTGGCATGTCTTAGATCTATCTGTTATAATCAAATCCATTAATAGGACCATTAGCAGATATGTGCAATGGTCAGTTTCAAGGGGAATGCTATCTGTCATTAGTGATTCATAGAATTTTGTAAATGAGACAATAACGCCATCACATACAAGTGACCTCTGACTTCATGTCACATGCAGTGTCAGTCTAAGATTGTCTGGGATTTGTGGCCAGCAGAGGTCAAGTGTCAAGGTCAGGTTCTGGCTATGGAAAAAGTGGTAAACATAAGATTCTCCTTTAAAGTAGAAACAGGCAGGTGGGTTGTGAGTGAGTGAATTTCATGAGTGAGTTAATGATTTTTGACTGTATAGCTGGAATATTGCAGAGTGTGATGTTAAACAAAAAATAGAAAGGTTTTAATTTTTTAAACTTTTTAACAATATTCCAGTTATGGGGGAAAATTTGAATAGACTTGACACAATATCTTCAGATTTAATCCTCCTGGAGAATCAAACTCAGGTCTTAAGTGTGGTTAGCCAACACTTTAACCTCTGGGCTAATTCCTATGTAAGATAACAATGGATGAAAGTAATCCTGACCAGGAACGGATTCAAGGACCTGGATAAAATGACATTCATAATAAATACTCTTTACTTCTTGAAGTTCATGATCACCCAATCTTTTCTATGTTACTATAGTCTGTTTGCAGTGAAACCGTACACTTGAATTTCACTGTAAACAAAAAAATAATAACTCGAATAAATGTGAAATTAAGATTGAGAATACTCATAATTTTACCTTGCCAATTGAACATTTAAATCTCAGAATTTTATTCAACCTGGGATAAAAGTTGTTTAACAAACAATCATAGTTTCATAGTTTATCCTAGGTTGAATAAAATTCTGAGATTTACATGTTCAGTTGGCAAGGTAAAATTATGAGGATTCGCAATCTTCATTTCACTTTATTTTATTTACTTTTTAGTTTAAAGTGAAATTCATCGGTACGTTTTCTCTGCAAACAGACTATATAGTTAATCTGTTTTGGCAAACCAGATTTGCTATGGCCATATGGAACTAACTATCTGTATCATGGTCTGCCAGATTAACTATCTGGAAACATTGTGTTATCTTCTTTTGAGTGGTACATATGCAATAAGTATGTTTGTAAGCAACCCTTGTTGGCAATGTGTTGTCTTCTAGTGAGTGGTGCCTATGCAATAGGTATGTTTGTAAGCAACCCTTTTTGGCAATGTGTTGTCCAGGGATGTGCACACATATATGAGGACAGTGATGCAGAGGACATTCATTGGGTTTTATTTATGTTATGGAAGCATGAAATCCCTAGCTGCCAGTGGTTGGTCCCAGGGGCTGCAATATAATGTCAGGAACCAGAGAAATCAGACCGATTCCTGATTTGATCTGTCATGTTATTGGTAGCTCAGGTTATATTTGACAGACACTGTTATGCTGTTAGGGAGTATAATTATTATTTTATCTATCAGTGACAGAAATGTCTGGGACATATTTGAGAAAAAAGCAAATCTATAAAATATGCAAATCCTGAGAGATTTTTGTTTGGAGTGTTGAGTATTTTTTATCTCTTTTTTTTGTTGTTGATCTGAAATGCCAAGAGAGGAACCAAGTGGTATTTCTTTGGGATGTTGTTAATTTATGTTTAACTTTGAATCCTTTTATGACAGAATTTTGCCACGCCAATCATATTAGGCCACACCAAATGAAATGTGCAGACTGACTGACTGAGTTTAGTTTTACGCCGCTTTTAGCAATATTCCAGCAATATCACAGCGGGGGACACCAGAAATGGGCTTAACACATTGTGCCCATGTGGGGAATCGAACCCGGGTCTCCGGCTACCCCACTGCCCCTGAAATGTGCAGAGGAATGAAGAAGTATTGACAAATTGAAGAATATATTAGACAGCACCAATTAGAATCTGTAGAACCAAGAATGTTGCAGAACTTATTGGGCCACACCAATCAGAATCTATGATTACACAATGCCATTAGAAAGTGGTCAAATGTAAGATATGTTAATTTTGGGATTACACTTTCTTAGTTCGAATCCCTGATGGGGCTCAACTAAAAAAAAGTACTAGAATTTGTACTTTACTAAGAAAGTGTAATATAAGATATCTTACAATCAGAATCTGTTGAAGGTAGAATGTTGAAGGTAGGCTTGCAACACTTTCTCTTGTGAGTGAGATGACCCTCTGCTGTACTTCAGTATGTCTGCTAAACTATGGCCATCTTCAGTTTACGACACTGTCTCTTGTGAGCAAAATTCCTGTCTACTGTACTTCAATATGTCAGTTAAATCATGGCCATCTTCGGTTCACTACACTCACATATCTCCATACATCAGTGAAACCATGGCCATCTTTAGATAAACTTGTTACAAGTGGTCATCCCAGAGTTCCTGGCCCATCTTCTAAGATGTATGATGATTCGTTTTGATTATGACTGACCGCCTATGAGCATTAGATGTCTGTTGCAGGAGTAGAGGACAGTGGGTGCAGCCATATTGACTTATTCAATTGGGGTTAGTGGGTTCCAGTTTTATGCCAATATTGGCAATTGAAAGGACTTATTCCTACTTCTGAGGAACTGATAGACTTACAACCAACAAGTATGTCAGCAGAGATCTGACCTACAAACGGGAATGGGTGGGGATTAGTGAGGATAGTGATTTATTAAGCCCCAATCCTCCTGGACAGTGAATCAGTTATACACCCTGGATTGTGGGACATTAGCAAATGGCCCAGTTCATGAAACTAACCTGACCTGATTTTGCCATTGTGGCAAGGCTATTGAAAATTATATATTTGGTTGTCACATTGTTTAGTCATCGGGTCCTTATGCTATGTTAGAGGGTGATTGAATGTTTTTGACACATGTTACAATTGTGATTGGACTTTAACACTGTGTATCCTGGCTGATCTTGCTAAATCATATCCATATTTTGTGAATCGTTGCTCATGCTGTCAACCGCTGCCTTGTTTGCATCAAAATTCTGGACTTCACCAAACCTGTGTGACACATGGAGTTGCCAGAATTCATGTCTTATCAGTCATTTGGCACATGGAGGTTGCCATAACTAAAGGATATGTTGACCTGTTCATCCACAAGATATTGAAGATATTGTCCTCAGCAAAACTGTTCTTATTTCAGCTGGGAAAAGTTTAGAATTAAAGTCATTTGGTTTGTTTTTTAAAATTACAAGTTCAACAAATCAAATTAAAACAGTGTAGATTGTCCCATGGACATGTCTGGGTGAACAATTAATCCAACTAATGGCAACTCTCTCATCATGATTTATCAGAACCAATCCTGTCCTCATGTTTTTCTCAAAGTTGTAAGCTCCAGAAGTGTGTTCCAATCGGCTTTTTGTCCACATGATGTCAACTTGAGTGACATGATGTGATGTTAACGAAGTATTGTCCCAAGTGGCATGGAACCAACTCACTGGCTGCATGACATCAACACAATGTTCTCAGTTCACAATGGCTGAGGTCAAGATGAGGTGAGGTGAGTGAAGTGTATCATGAGACTGGCCACTAATTGTTGGGTGGGTTCACTGAAGAAGGATCAGTGAAATACTGATTATGGCCTGGTGTTTATCTGTGCGTCAGTTGGCATCACTGACCAACCACCAGGAACTAATTGATGCAGCTTCTGGCAAAGGATAAACATGGAGAATCAATGCTGACAGTTCTTGTTCTTCATAGGCAGCAGAAAGTATATTAAATGGCATTTACATGTGTTACACTGAACTGGATACTTGATGGTTAAGCTATCCGACAGACATTCAGGCAGATGTATATGTAGATGTACACACACGTTGGCTCAGGTTCCACCTGGGTGGCTGAGCTGTCATAACAGTTACATGTGCCAGTAGTGGAGAGTATTGAAGGAACTTGGACACCAGGAAACCAAAAGTTGACTCCCTTACACCTAGTCTGACTCACAGTCCCTGAACCACATTGTTTTTCCTACTGTCTAGCCCTCCCTACAATGATAAAGCCCTAAATGAAGCCTCAATTCTGCAGTGAGTTTTTCCGAGTTATGCTGGTCCGTGGCAGAAAGAATAGTAGCCCATGTTACAAAATTGTCATGCCCATGGGGATTTCCGAGTTATACTGGTCCGTGGCAGAAAGAACAGAAGCCCACATTACAACATTGTCACTCATGCCTGTGGGGACTTCCAAGTTATACTGGGCCTTGGCAGAAAGAACAGTAGCCCACATAACAACATTGTCACGCCCATGGGGATTTCCGAGTTAGACTGGTCCGTGGCAGAAAGAACAGTAGCCCATGTTACAACATTGTCACTCACGCCCATGGGGACTTCCAAGTTATGCTGGTCCTTGGCAGAAAGAACAGTAGCCCACGCTACAACATTGTCCCACCACTGGGGATTTCCGAGTTATACTGGGCCTTGGCAGAAAGAACAGTAGTCCACATTACAACATTGTCACACCCATGGGGATTTCCGAGTTAGACTGGTCCGTGGCAGAAAGAACAGTAGCCCACGTTACAACATTGTCACACTCATGGGGACTTCCAAGTTATGCTGGTCCTTGGCAGAAAGAACAGTAGCCCACGCTACAACATTGTCCCACCCATGGGGACTTCCAAGTTATGCTGGTCCATGGCAGAAGGTCAGTCAGGTCAGGAGCAAGCCGCTGATCAACACCAGACATCTGAATCTGGCATGAGGATTACTTTGTGTCACAACATTTCTGTCATTGCCATTTTGATTCAGTGCAAGTCGGACTAGTTTTTCCAATTCCTCGTCCATTAGCCCAGAGTTCATACACACATTGGCAGGATGCTGAGAAAGATTGACCTTGGTGTTGATTAAATACAGGGACAATGGGGATCTTGCTGGAATGAATATTTCAGTCATTGACCAAACTAGGATATTTTGAGGGCATATTTCATGACAACAAACTTGAAAGTACCAGACAAAAACCATTCCGATTGTGTTGTTTTCTTAACATTTTTCTCTATCTTCTTGTGGAAGAATAATCGTGTTGGGGTTAAGAATGCATATGTGAAAAGCAGAATGGTAAAAGAAAGACTTTGTCTTGATTGAAAATCTGCAAAGCAATGATCATTCATGTTCTCTGGTGCTGATGTATGTGTGGGATTCATCCTGTTTAGTTCAGTGCCAATTAACGAAGAAGAAAAATAAAATACACATTGAAAAACCTAATACACCTTGAGGCTTTTGCAGGAAACATTTCAACTCAAGATTTATTTTCAGTTCTGTTGATTTGAAACACATATGGATCATATATTTTTGCAGAGATTTGTCATGGATGTGGAAAGGGTTTTGTCACTTTTATTTCATACAGGAATGTCCATTTTGTGATACACTTCTTCCTGCTGATGATCTAGAGTAATGCGCATTAACATTGTTTTGTGTTGTTCAATTAGAAACATCAATAGTGTGCAGATATCAAGTTGGGAGCAATGTTTTTGCAATCTCGTTTATATCCAATCCTAACGCTCACAACTGTTACTATGAGATCTAAGGACATCTTGTTACAGGTGATGTCACAATGACCTTTCTTCTGGCCAAACAAAGCATCCCTGATGAGATCACAAAAGTCTAACACTGAGTTGTTTTTTGTTGTCGTGCAACTTTGAAAAGGTTAATAACACAGAGCTTCCCTTTAGTTCACTTTCAAAATTTAGAATAAAACTTAGATAAAAATATTTTTCAAAGCATAGTGTGAAATTGAAGTGACCATTTTGAAGTTAATGCCTTAAACCTTGAGAAAGTTGATCCTGATTGGCTAAAGTCAAGCTCCTTTTCACTAAATGAGGTCATTGGTTGGCCAAAGTTTGTGAAAGGCCAAAATAAGAGAGAATGTTTCATCTGGTTATTGCTAGAAATATTTGTCCTGTTATAACATTAAAAGAAAATCATGTTTTATGTGTGTTTGATAGTAACAGTAATGATGTTTGTCTGTAGTAATGACAAAGACTGGAATAGCTGGAGACTTGTTTATTGTGTACCCCCAGACTCACCAACACCTGGGTTACACCAGCCTGTATATGATAGTGTCTGGACCTGACGATATAGTGATTGACATCGATAACAATTAGGGTATGATGGCAAGCCACCAACCATATGCGCATTGTAGGACTTATTTGGTTTTCTGATGGGATTCCAGGGTGGAATTGGTCAAATCAACCATATCCACTTTGAAGGACTAATTTTGGAATCTGAATGGATTCCAGGGTGGAATTTGTCCAGTGAACCAAATCCAACTTGTATTACTACTTGAAGGTATTGCATTCCACTGGGTGAATCCACCTTTGAAGGGTTTTGGAATCGGTCCAAATCCAACTTGTATTACTATGGCATTGCAGGGTGGAATCGGTCTATGGCAATGTATGCTGATCGTAAGAGGTAACCAAATAGATTGGACGATCTGACTCGACATAACTAAAGTACTATGAGACTTACTTATATTGAAAGTAAAAATGGCACAATCATGTCTTCCCATGTGGTT
The DNA here is from genome assembly GCF_003918875.1 of Haliotis rubra. Lineage (NCBI taxonomy): Eukaryota > Metazoa > Mollusca > Gastropoda > Lepetellida > Haliotidae > Haliotis > Haliotis rubra. The sequence continues at coordinate 605,424 of NW_025765825.1, read as the reverse complement.
CATGATAATCACAGATGTTCTTAGATGTTTAACATTTTATCGTTTGTTTTATTGGTAACATGTATCTTATCATATTGGGGGATATCTGTGTGTGGGGTCGGTCACATCAGTAGAAATCAATTAGCTGTTATTACACTAGACATGGGTGTAGAGCGAACTTCTTAAATAGAGATCCCTTTCTTCACATAAAGCTAGTGTTATGGAGCACTATATTTCATAGGGAGAAGGATCCCAGATTTCATACTGAGATATTGTTCCAGACACCTCTTCAAGATCAGGGCTCGAAAAATTTAAAAATCTGCACTCGCCATGTAGGGCGAGTAATATGAACTTTCCACTCGTCCTTCTAGAATTGTATTTTCCCTATAGATCATGCATCACAATGAATATAAATTTAATTTTTTTAATTTCAAAATGTTTGCTTGGAATAAAACTACAATAAACATTACTTACTTTGTCTTCTGTACAAAATCCTTGACAAAATTGAATTGGTTCACCATTTAAGATAGCTGAACTTCACGGAAAAAGAAAAATGTTACTTTTGAGTCAGAAAGCATACTCGTCCACTAGGACGAGCAAATTATGTTTTTCACTTGCCCATAAAAAAATTTTACTCGTCAATACGAGCGGACAAGTGGAATTTTCGAGCCCTGAAGAGATGAACCTAAAGTCTTCAGTGAAAGGAAATGACAAAACTAAACTCAGGGCCTTGTCCAGTGAGAAGTGTTCCTTGCTTTTTGTAATACCCCCCGAGGATGATAATACCCGATATATCATAATCCTGTAACTATAGGAATGGAATATTTTTATAACCACACCTTCTTTGCCCTCCGCTCTCTCAGAATGTTGGACTCAGATCAGCCCTTACTGCCAGTAGGTCATGGCTGAACAGATTGTGCAAAACAAACTATTTTTTATAAATATTAAATTCTAAGGATGTGTTTGTTACGCAAAACCCACTGATTATAACATCAGACATTGATAAGCCTTGACAAACACCAGACCATGCATCATGAGCCTCTTAATGACAACCCACACAGACTCCCATCTGCCAAAATGTCAAACAGTTTTTGTGTATTAATGCATATTGCTGTCTTGTGCATTGAGGAAGTACCTTTAACAAGACGCATTTCTGCTATTTCTTCATAAACATTTCCTGCAAGTAAAAACTGACACAGCATGATCATTTAAGTGTTTTCTTGTTAAGAGACAGAATGTTTTTTTGGTCATTTCTTCAAGTAACAAACTTTATCATATATTAATAGCAGCACCACAATTTGATATTTATTCTGAAAATGTGTATCACAATGGTTAAGCCTGTGAAGCAAACAATACATATTCTTCTATTAAACATATAATATATATATAAATATATTTTTTCACAATACTCTTTGCCACACTTTGTAAAGAAAAAATTCCCAGTCTCCCTCATATCCCAGAATGTCATCTTGCTGGTGCCTCACTCAGTCTTAGTGTGAATTTTTGATGGCTGTATCTTTAAGAGATATGTGTTCCTGATCTACAAGGGTAAATCTTGATTATTCCTGACGCAAGGAGGGATGGGGTTAAAAGAATGGGTACTGTCAGTCCTTTTGCCCATCCATCCATCCATCCATTCTTCCATCCATCCATTCATCCATCCATTCTTCCATCATCCATCCTTTTGTCCATTCATCCATCCATCCATCCATCCATTCATCCATCCATTCTTCCATCCATTTGTCCATTCATCATCCATCCATTCTTCCATTCATCCATCCATCTATCCATTCATCCATCCATTCATTTGTCCATCATCCATTTGTCCATTCTTCCATCCATTTGTCCATTCATCATCCATCATCCATCCATTCTTCCATTCATCCATCCATCCATCCATTCCATCCATCCATCCATTCATTTGTCCATCATCCATTTGTCCATTCTTCCATCCATCAATCCATCCATCCATTCTTCCATTCATCAATTCATCCATCCATCCATCCATTCATTTGTCATCATCCATTTGTCCATTCTTCCATCCATCCATCCATTCTTCCATCCATTCTTCCATCAATCCATCCATCCATTCTTCCATCCATCCATCCATTCATCCATCCATTCATTTGTCCATCATCCATTTGTCCATCCATCCATCCATTCTTCCTTCCATTCATCCATCCATTCTTCCATCCATCCATCCATTCATTTGTCCATCCATTTGTCCATCATCCATCCATTCTTCCATTCATCCATCCATCAATCCATTCTTCCATCCATTCATTCTTCCATTCATTGTCTGTTCATCCATCCCTTATGTTCCATTTCAGAGCACAACTTACAACCATTTAAATTGTATTCTGTACATGATGAAAGAGTGTTTTGCTATTCCTCACAAAGACATTTTTTTCTCACGCTGTTGATCACTGGATTGTTTGGTCCAGACTTGATTATTTACAGACTGCCGCCATGTAGCTGGAATTTTGCTGAGAGTGGCGTAAAACTAAGCTCGCTCACTCACTGTTTTACTTAGTGATCAATGTCTGATTCAGGGACAAGATTTCTCAGAAATTACTGAATTTACATTAATGAGAATTAGAAAATTGCTGACATGAGCATTATTTTCAGGCATTTTACTCCATGCTTTTAAACATTAAGTTCATATTATTCACCATGAGATGAACAAACAAATTCTAATGTTCTCTGCTGTAAGGGATAGTGTTGTAAGTGAAATCAGTGGTAAATAAGTGACTATAAGTTCTGAATTAGATTTGTCATTGCCATGAAGGTATGAATACACAGTGCCATTTTGAAAGTGGTCAAATGTAACACATGTTACACATGCCAAACTCACTCACTCATTACAGTAGAGATTCCAGAACATTTGTTAGGTGTTTGAGTCCCATACCGGATTTGAACCCTCAGAGTCAGGTACCTGATCGCCAGCACATGAAGTCAGCGATCTACCCCTCTGACAAGTGTACACAGTGGCACAGGTCCAACAACTGAAAGCTATTAATACACAATGCCATTTAGAAACTGGTTTTCATGTACAGGTGATGCCATGTACAAATTTAAAGAGTCAACATTTATATTTTCAGGGCAAGGACCTGAGTGAGCTGAAGCGTCACACATATGGTAACACAGTGGACAGATTTGCCTTGAAGAAGCTTGTGCAGCAGGTCTTCAAGAAATGCCGATGTCTTGACATTCATCAGTCTCGGCAGAACTCTCAGGTAAGTGTTTACTTAATGATGTATTCATCCTTGTTTTCAGAACACCCAGGTTATAGTTGTCTTGATGATTCATACGCCAGTCTTGTCAAACAGTATCATGTACAGGCTTGAAGGCAACATGGTTTTCAACAATGAAGCTTTTGGTCATATTGATGGAGGTGAGGAAATCATGTGATCACTTTACTGATTATATGTAAATATTGGCAACAAAACCCTTTCTGTAGGTTGGAGGACATTACTTGTGAGTTTGTTGTTGTTAAGAGAGTTCATCAGAGATTCCTAATCTGGCATTGTGAGGTTGCTCTCGACAAGTTCACATCACCAAAAGATACCTTTTGGATGTGCCACCAGCTATGACTGACTGACTACTGAAGTTGGTGTTTGCAAAATAGATTACGTAGTCATGCATGCCTGAGTCTTAATGACTGCTGGAATCTTCCAACCCATCGCTAATTGAGCCAACCTTTATTCACCTTTTTCAAACTGAGAGATGGTGTGTGCTTGGAAGTGACAGTCACAGCATGCTTTGATAGACTGCTTCCTTCATCCATCAGTAGCTGGTACACTTGAGACATCAGCAACTTTATAGTCAAAACAGAATGGGTCTGGACCTTCTCAGCTGGTGTTCACAATAAGCTGAGCATGACTATTTCCTGTAGAATGTGCTGGAGTACTTCTGTAGCTTACAGTACAGCTAGTCATGACTTGTATTGTACGACAATCCTTTGGGTGATTATCAGTGCCATCTTGGCCATACCTTTAGACTGGGAGCTGTGGGGATGATGCAGGGTGCTAAATACCACACAACAAATTTGATGAACTGACTTGAGAGAATTGCAGACTATTGTTTGTGGTTCCTGTATTCCACCTCTTGAAAACACACCATTGATGTTTATGATGAAGTGGGGTGAGGGGTTACCATTCTTGAAAAGTATAATTGCAGTATGGAGTTTTTGTCACTTTTATTTAATGCCATGTTTAAGAATTGTTGAAAGAAAAAGATGTGTGGTTTCCAAGCAAATAAATGTCAACATTTAACAAGAGCCACACTTTGCAGGCAAAAAGACAGACATATTTATGTTTTGTGAACATAATTCTGTTAGTTTCTCTCATGCTGTGTCTCACATCACTTCCACACTGTTGTGACAATTAGACATTTATCTGCATCCTATCTGTTTCCGCAATCTGATTCCACAAAGTAATGACCTTGAAAAAGCTTCCTGGTAAAAATTTTGAAATCTGGATTACATAGCTTAGAAGACAATTTAAAGAAAAAATTAACAAAATTATTTCTTTTGAAATAGATCAAGTACATCATCAATAATAAAAAGAATTTAACAGAATTAGGAAAAAGGAATAGAGATGTAATTATGAGAGACAAATAGGGTTTTTAAATGTACCAATGCAATTTTTTATGTGAAATTTGACAAAAATGTATTCTTTTGATTTCACTCGTGGATTCACACAGAAAAAGAAGTGCAACTGTCACAACTATAAGGTAGAGCTCAAAGTAGGTGTATCCGTGGTTGGCTTGAGAAATGGCAGAGTCTCCTAACCTGATGATCCATTTAAGCTGGTGTTTTATCTGGCAGTGTAAGAAATTACTTTGAAGAAGCTTATTTGGGGTAATTTGTCTGGAGGATATTTTTGCCCACATGAAGAAGGTGACATAACATCATTTTGTCTTCTGGGTTATCTCAACCAGTTTTTGCAGGGATTTCTGAGATTCCTTTCGGGGACTGTCTCAGAAGTTCAGTTGACCCTGAGATTGAAATATGCAATCTAGATTTGTCATAGAGTCTTCTACTTTCCAGAATGTAGAGAATTGTGAGATTATGTTTGATTATTTAGTGAAAATACCAAAATAACAGTTAGCTGTGTTTTGAGCCTTTTGTTGGATGTGGAAAGGGTTTTGTTGCCTCAATTTGATTATCTTGGTTTTCTCTGAATGTCAGATGTTCACATTTGACCTCTCTATGAGAGACAAAATAGAAATAATCTTTTACCAAAAGTACATAATTTGCAAAACTAGGTTCATTATTGATAAGCTGAAATAATACAATATGTTGGCTGTCAAGTTTTGGGATGATCCTTTGCTGTTGAACAACTGCTATTCTCTGCACCACATCAAAGCAGCTTTTAATGAATCAGTTTAAATTCATTATACATCAGTGTTTTCTTTAATCAGTTTTTTTTCTGAAATGGAATG